>NC_090439.1:637034388-637401264 GCF_031143425.1 Pleurodeles waltl
ATATATAGGGCTTGTAGGTTCATCAAGAATCCTAAGTACCCAGAGCCAATAAATGAGCTGCACCTTGCAATGGGTTTTCATTCTATACCGGATATACAGCAATTCATTTGCTGAAATATAAAGAGTGAAAAATAGGTATCAAGAAAACCTTTGTATTTCTAAAATGGGCACAAGATAAGGTGTTGAGAATCAGTGGTTATTTGCACTGTCCTGAATTCCGGGGCACCCATACTAGCATGTGAATTACAGCACATTTCTCAAATAGATGTCTTTTTTACACACTGTCTTACATTTATTTGGAAGGAAAAAATGTAGAGAAAGCCAAGGGGCAATAACACTTGTATTGCTATTCTGTGTTCCCCCAAGTCTCCCGATAAAAATGGTACCTCACTTGCGTGGGTAGGCCTAATGCTCGCGACAGGAAACGCAACATGGACACATCACATTTTTACGTTGAAATTTATTGTGTTTTTTGCAAAGTGTTTAGCTGTGGATTTTGGCCTCTAGCTCAGCCAGCACGTAGGGAAACCTACCAAACCTGCACATTTTTTAAAACTAGACACCTAGAGGAATCCAAGATGGGGTGACTTGTGGGGCTCTCACCAGGTTCTGTTACCCAGAATCCTTTGCAAACCTCCAAATTTGGCACAAAAAACACTTTTTCCTCACTTTTCGGTCACAGAAAGTTCTGGATTCTGAGAAGAGCCCCAAATTTCCTTCCACCCAGCGTTCCCCCAAGAATCCTGATAAAAATGGTACCTCACTTGTGTGGGTAGGCCTAGCGCCTGTGACAGGAAATGCCCCAAAACACAATGTGGACACACCACATTTTCCCAAAGAAAACAGACCTGTTTTTTGCAAAGTGCCTACCTGTGGATTTTGGCCTCTAGCTCAGCCAGCACCTAGGGAAACCTACCAAACCTGCACATTTTTGAAAACTAGACACCTAGGGGAATCGGAATCCAAGATGGGGTGACTTGTGGGGCTCTCACCAGGTTCTGTTACCCAGGATCCTTTGCAAACTTCGAAATTTTGCCAAAAAAACACTGCCCGCGACAGGAAATGCCCCAAAACACAACATGGACACTTCACATTTTGACAAAGAAAACAGAGCTGTTTTTTGTAAAGTGCCTAGCTGTGGATTTTGGCCTCTAGCTCAGCAGGCACCTAGGAAAACCCAGCAAACCTGCACATTTTTTAAAACTAGACACCTAGGGGAATCCAAGATGGGGTGACTTGTGGGGCTCTGATCAGGTTCTGTTACCCAGAATCCTTTGCAAACCTCAAAATGTGGCCCTAAAAACACTTTTTCCTCAGATTTCAGTGACAGAAAGTTTGGGAATCTGAGAGGAGCCACAAATTTCTTTCCACCCAGCATCCCCCCAAGTCTCCCAACAAAAATGGTACCTCACTTGTGTGGGTAGGCGTAGTGCCCGTGAAAAGGAAATGCCCCAAAACACTATCTGGACACATAAAAATTATCAAATATAAAAACTACCTGTTTTTGCGGGGGCACCTGCGTTTTTGGTCCTGGGCTCAGCAGCCATCTGGGGAAACCTACCAAACCCAGACATTTCTGAAAACTAGACACCCGAGGGAGTCCAGGGAGGTGTGACTTGCGTGGATTCCCCCAATGTTTTCTTACCCAGACTCCTCAGCAAACCTCAAATTTAGCTAAAAAATCAAATTTTTCACACATTTCTGGGTGGGATCATCTGCACAGGGACAAATTTCCAACCACCCAACGTTACCCTCAGTCTCCTGGTAAAAATGATACCTCACTTGTGTAGGTGGGCCAAGTGCCTGTGACAGGGAAGAGCAAAAAACATGTCGAAATTGAGGGGGAACCAAAGCAGGTCCAAAAGGGCAGTTTGAAAAAAAAAATTTTTAGGCTGACAAGTGCAGCATAATTTTTATCGGTATAGATGAGAAAATGCTGGCTGGTAGGAATTTTGTGAATTCCTGCAGATTCTGGAAAGTTCAATCACAAAAATGTGGGAAAAATGTGTGATTTCCTGCAAAGTTGGAGGTTTGCTGGGCATTGTGGGTAAGAAAATGGTGAAGCACATCACAGTGGAATTACCCAGATGTTTAGTTTTCAGATGTGTCTAGGTCTTGTGGATTTTTCTACATGGTAGTGTCCCAAAGTCCAAAAAGTGCAGCCCTCACCATTCAAAGTGTGACGATTTTGAGAGTTAGCTAAGTTCTCATGGCCCAAATGTAAAACCAAAACCCAAAATAATCAAATATCCTCTTGCTTGCCGTGGGATAAGATGTTTTAGTGTGCGGGGGGAGAGCTGAAAAACTGTTACCCCCCTTCAGTTGGAGTGAGGGCATAACCAGGCCCATACTGGTTGGGTGCCACCACCCCACTATTTTTTGTTTTCTTTTAAAATAATAGTGGACTTTCTGCCCCCCACCCCAAGGGTGTGGATCAGGAGCAATTGTCCCATCTGCCCACTAGTGGGCAGAACAACTTTTGCCCCATTTATTTGGGGTGGGGGTGGGGGTATGGCCATAACCCTGGTGCCTAAGTGGTTTCTGCCCCGCCGGGGGCAGATCAGCCTAATAGAAATAGGCTGATCTGCCCCCAAGGGGAGCAGGAATGGCCTAAAATAAATTTGCCACCCTACCCCCCCAGGGGAGCGACCCTGGCCTAAGGGGTCGCTCCTCTTGTGTGAAATTGGTGCAAAAAAAATCCCTGGTGCGTAGTGGTTCCTGCCCACCTTGGTGGCAGATCGGCCTAATACAAATAGGCTAATCTGTCCCCAAGGGGCCCCTGCCAAGGGGGGGCAGATATGGCTAATGTGCCCCCATGGGGAGCGACCCTTGCCTAAGGGGTTGATCCCCTTGCCTGAAAATGACGCAAAAAAAAATCCCTGGTGTCTAGTGGTTTCTGCCCCCCTTGGGAGAAGATTGGCCTAACAAAAATAGGCCGATCTGCCCCCCAGGGGGGCAGAAATGGCCTAAATACATTTTGCCGCCAGGGGAGCGACCCTTGCCTAAGGGGTTGCTCCCCACATTTAAAAACATATAAACAAAAAAAATAGCCCTGGTGTCTAGGGGGTTTGATCAGCCTAATTATAATAGGCTGATCTGCCCCAGAGGGTGCAGAAAAGGCCTACAAATATTTCCCCTCCGGGAAGTGGCCCTTGCCCAAGGGGCCCTCCCCTCATTTAATAATATATAATAAAAAACATTCTGTGGTGTCTAGTGGTTTCTGCCCCCCTTGGGGGCAGATTGGCCTAATAAATATAGGCCAATCTGCCCCCAAGGGGGACAGAAATGTCCTAAATGTAATTTTGCCCCTTGCCTTTGGGGGTCGCTCCCCACATATAAAAAAAAAAAAAATTGCCCTGGTGTCTAGCAGGAGAAATGCAAAAGCATTTCTCTTCTGATCGCGGAGGGGCAGGCCTCTGATGAGGTCAGCGCAGGGGGTGGGTGGAAGGGGAAGCGATTCCCCTTCCATCCCTGCAGTGGGGGTGCCGAGGCTAGTGCTCCCCGTGAGCCAGTGCCGCAGCCAAGGACGTAACCGTTACGTCCTTGGCTGCCAACGGGTTAACAGCAGTTAAATAGGGCCACTTGAAAAATGCTATTGTGTAGCCACGGTATTTTATCTGTAAATTTGACATTGCTGTGCTAACTGCATAATCTATCAGCCGCTTAATAATTTGTTGATTATAACAAAAATATTTTGCTTCAAGCACATTTGAATCAAAAGTTATTAAAATTACAATTTATGTGGTGCAATGCTGTGACTGGCACTTGCTGATCTTATCTTGCCATTTTAAGCTGTTGATTGCTGAAATCAGCTATTTAAAGAGTGAACAACATTACTTTGGTATTGGCCTATCCAATCTATGCAGCTAGGGCGAGGAACAACATCCTAGTATCCACAAAGACCACCCCAATACTGCAGGAAGTTATGAAAGATTTGAAGATGCACATTTTTAAAGAACACAATGCATAAACTGTCCTCAACTCCACTTCCTCTCCTATTTTCCCTAACCTCAAGCTTGTCCTGATCATTTACAGTGCTACGTTGCCTTTTGGCTAGGTTTGCGCTTAAATACTTAAATGTAATTCAGACAGGATGGATAGAATCATTTTGTCTTTTTTTATTTTTTATTTTATATGTTTCACTATTAATACAAATTCATGCTTATTTGCTTATTTTTGCAAATTTATATAGCACAAACCAGACGGTATCTGAGTGCTTTACATGAGATCACTTACTACTGATAGAGACTGTTAGACCTGGCATACTTAGCGTGGTTCCCCAGTCTTTTTAACTCTGCCTCCTGTATTTTTGACTGTGTGCTAGATTTAGTTTTTCCTGGTTTTGGTACTCTGTGCACTTTACCACAACTTATCAGCACTAAAGTGCAAATGCCCCCTGTGTAAATTGTGATTATGATTGGTTATCAATGATTGGCATATTTGATTTACTACTTAGTCCCTAATATAGTTCACCATGTGTGCCCAGGGCCTGCAAATCAAATGCTACTAGTGGGTCTGCACTGATTGTGCCACCCACATGAGTAGGCCTGTAAACATGTCTCAAACCTGCCTTTGCAGTGTCTGTGTGTGCAGTTTTAAACTCCATGTTGACCTGGCAAAGCACCCACTTGCCAAGCCCAACCTTCGCTTTTAGTACATGTAAGGCACCTCTAAGGCAGGCCCCAGGTAGTCCTAAGGGCAGGGTGAAATGTATTTAAAGGGTAGGACATGTACTGGTGTGTTTTACATGTCCTGATTGTGAAATACTGCCCAATTCGGTTTTCAATATTGCAAGGCCTATCTCTTCAAGAGGTCAACATGGGGATTGCCTTGAAATATCTCTTAAATGTAATTTCCAAATCGGAGCAGATGGAGATGTAGAGTTTGGGGTCTCCTAACTCACAGTTTAAAAATACACCTCTTAGTGAAGGTGGTTTTTAACATGTGTGTTTGAAAATGCCACTTTTAGAAAGTGGGCATTTTCTTGCCTTACCATTCTAGACAGTCACTCAAAGGGAGCTGAGGTGTACCCTGCATATGATGGGTCTTCCTGGACTAGAGTGGTGAGAGGAGCTGCCATTTGTACCTGAAAGGAGCTGTGCCTGTCCTTACACTATGCAATCTCCAACCCTCTAGAGTCTGTCTAGGGCAGGGCAGGACAGGCAGGGTCTTGTGCACTACTAAGACTTTCCTTTGACATTTGCCTACTTCAAAGGCAGAAACGAGTATAAGTATTGGTCCCAAAACCCCAAACTTTTAGAACACTTCTGGATCAAGAGGAGACTCTGCCAAGGAGAAGAGCTGAAGTGCTGGGAGGAGTAGTTCTGCCCCTTTGCTGTGTGTGCTTTGCTGGATTGGCCTGCAGTTGCTGCTTCTGCTTTGGAGAGGACAAAGACTGAACTTTGCTGTGTACCATGCTGGTGAGGTTTCTCCAAGGGCTTGGACTGAACTTGCCTCCTGTTAAGAAATCTCAGGGACATCAAAGACTTCACCTGCCAGCCCCTGGGTTCTCTTGCTGAGGACCCTAACTTGTCAAGAGTCCAGTTCCTTGGCCCTTGGGAGTGAAATCTGGCATAAAGCAAGAAGAGACAGGCACATTGACTCCAGACAACTGCAGAACTGGTGCTGCTGCCCGACTTCACACTTCTCCCTGCACCCGAAGCCACACCACAGGCCGACACTGCCGCAGTGCCTCTTAAGTCCTGCAACATCTGAAGTCTCGGGTGCGTGCCACCGACATCCGTGACACACAACTCTGTCACGGGGATTGTGGCCCCGTGGTGTGATCATGACCCCGAGAGGTCGCCTGATCTTGTCTTGACCCGCTGGGCTCATTGACCCGGTTGGATTGTAAGGAGCAGATGCCGCCCCACCTCCACTGCCTCGGTAAGGAACGGACGCCTCATCTCCCCTACGTAACAATGAGGAACTGGCGCCTCACCTCCCCCTGCGTGCCGGCTTCAGAGCTGGCGGAGCCAGGTTTGAGTCTCGGCATCAGCACAACATCCTGCGCTTCTGGGCAAATCACATAATCTCCATGTGCCTAGCATTCGGTGTTTTGAGGCACTCATGAGTGATTTGCCACGCTTTACAAATCCTGGATTTATTTATTTATGGAACCAACACTGCACCGGTTCCAGCGATGCCTCACCTACCCAACTCTGTGCCATGTCTTTGACTGTGCCTCGTTTCCAAGGTACTGTTCCTGGGGTACGTGCAACTCTGTGACAGGCACCGCATTACCTCACGAGTGGCGTCAGACTGTTGGTAATGGCTTCCTTATGACGCCATGATAGCACAAGTGGGAACTAGTGTGTTTCTAAGGACTTTATTGGGATTTAATCTTTTAAAATTCATATCTTTGTGTATGTTGGATTTTTGTTGTATTGGTCTTGTTTTACCTAGATAAATATTAGCTAATTTTCTAAACTGCTGTGGTGTCCATTTGTAGTGTTTTCACTGTGTACTGTGTGTGGGTATAAATACTTAATGCATTGCATCTGAGATAAGCCTGGCTGCTTGTGCCAAGCTACCAAGGGGGTGAGCAGGGGTTATTCTAGGAGTGTGACTCCCTTACCCTGGCTAGAGTGAGGTTCCCTACTTAGACAGGGTGTAAACTGACTGCCAACTAGAGACTCCATTTCTAAGAGAGACAGTTTACATAAGAACGGTTACAAAGCTCTAGTTGCAATATAAAAAATAAACACATTATCATCAGTAAGATAAATGGACAATATTACTTTCATGTGTAACCATCACCAATAATTGTGCAATAAAGAGGGAGAGACTCTACAAAGTTGTTCATACTAAACCATCAGCAGGAATAAAACATATGTAAACTCTTTAATGCCTATGTTTAGAGTACATTTTGAGAAAAACAATACATTCCATAAGATGTCTAGCATAAACAAAGAGAGGGACTACTCCATTTTAAATACGAGTATAAATATAAATATATTAAAGCTGGTTTAGTGAACCAAAATTCGAAAAATGATCGCAGTTCTACTGAAATAACCTTACAGAGTCTTATTGAAACTATGGTTGTGCCTATCCCGTACCATTTCAAGGCCTCCACTGTGGTGCAGCTCTACTCCAGAAGTGAAGAACTAAAGTCAAAGTTCTGCCAAAACTCAGGGGTCTCCTTCAACCAAATGCTTATAAAATCCCCATAATTATTCATTGATGTTTCTGAAAACTCTGCTCGGGATCGGATATTTTTCCCACCTAGAATTGTGTTTGCATTTAAATAACACTTTAACTTAAGTATTTGTAAAGTGCAAGGGCATGATTTGCCAGTCCCTTGATCTCTCGGCAGTCCACTTCATAGCACTGTTTGTTTGCATTCCTTGTCATTGCACCTACAGTACATATATTTAGAGATCCAGCTTTCATTTGTGTATTAAAAAGAATGGCCGATTTGCAGTCACTCCTTTGCTAAATCTGGGCCATGACCCCAATGCTGCAAACCTGCAAAGCTCTGAATATGTCCTCCATTTACTCACCAGCGGATTAGGAGGCGTATTCAAGCTCTGACCGACATAAATGAACTAACACATCAGGGCTAAAATGTATTGTCCGGTTGAAAAGCAGCTTAGTGTTGTTTGATGTGCTCAGTATTAACAGACCATCTATGGCAGTGAGTAATCTCTGCAGCTGGGAGGCCATTATTCAGATGTGAAACAGTATAAAAAAGGACACACACACGCTTAGACTTGTTTTGCTTTCCCTGCCATGAAAGAGAATTCTCTTTCTGCGACTGAGAGCCCAGGTTTGCAGACTGTGGGAGATACTGAACACAAGCTATAGAGTGGGGACAAACCCCATAGGTTTAAAGGTGGGAT
Organism: Pleurodeles waltl; assembly: GCF_031143425.1. Lineage (NCBI taxonomy): Eukaryota > Metazoa > Chordata > Amphibia > Caudata > Salamandridae > Pleurodeles > Pleurodeles waltl. The sequence goes on from NC_090439.1 coordinate 637,042,230, forward strand.
GGAGTGCGGGTTGAATATAGGAACCAGATTCATCCTGGTCATAAGTTTTACTTTCAGACATAGGTCCTAATTTAGAGTTTGGTAGACTGTCTCCCCGTATTACAATGTCCATAGGATATAAGGGAATCATAAAATGGCAGACAGGATATCTGTCACATGTGTGACAGAGTAACCCTATCCACCAAGCTCTAAATCAGGCCCTTAGTCTCTGAATGGAAGCCAGAAATCCTCAGTGGAGCAAGGCAGCAGGCTGTGGCTGAGAAGGGCTCCTTGAGGCTGGATGTCCATCGGATGAGGTGATGGTGAAGCCGGTGACTTCTGGTGGGAAAGCCCTGTTGAGAGAAATTCGATGTTCGCCCACCAGGAGAGTCTCTCGCTGGTCAAATACTTTTGCCATGTTTGCCCAGTGAAGTATTCTGTATTTGAACTTACTCACTTTTTGGAGCTTGGATTACTCCAGAGGGGCAAGACTACAAGCTATAGCTGAAAAGTGCTATATGAGGCCAAAATACCCACTCCACGATGACTCGCTGAAACAGATTTGCTGCTGTGGAAAAGCTCTGAGCAGGAGAAACCTAAATATTTGGCCTAGTGACAATGCATCTTCATCAGATTGACTTGGCAGGTTTATCATGGTTTTTGGAGCTGTTGGACCTGGCCTTTTTAGCAGGGTCACCCCCAACATTTTGCCTTCTGTTGCTGAACCAGTTTATGTTGGCATTAGGGCTCTGTGCAGTTTTTACCTGCTAACCAGTGCTAAATTATTTGTGCTCTCTCCTTTAAATATGGTAATTGGCCTACACATTATTGGCACAATTCATTTACTTGTAACTTAAATGCTACCAGTGGGTCTGCAGCACTCATTGTGCCACCCACTATGGTAGCCTTTTAAAACACACCCAGCCTGCCACTGTATCCTGTAGTGCAGTGTAAACTGCTATTTTCACATGGCAAAATAAAACTTTTGTCTGGCCTAAACATTACTTTTTAGTTTGTGTGAGTCACCCTTAATGTAGGCCTTAAAGGTTCATAGGGCATTGTGCATTGTATTTAAAAAGTAGGACATGAACATTCAAGTTTTACATGTCCTGACAGTGGCAAACTCCTGAAGTAATTTTCCTAGGGGCAGCTCCTCCGCTTGGGCAGAGGAGCGCTGCGCCCTGCCAGCAGCAACCACTGCAATCCTTTTAAAGCAAAACAATAATATACCATGTTTATTATTGTTTTGTTGTGAAAGGGGGAGTGCGTTGGGGATGTGGCGATAAAGGGAGTGCACTGTGCACTCCACTCAGTGCACATATATGTTTGGCCAGCAATCTCGGGCCGGCCAAACACACATGTGCACAGGACTTCCCGTCAGGACAACAAAGTGCCAGGCTGGAGAGAGGAGGCACAGGCTTCCCGTCTGTTTGGGAGCACCTTGGCTGGGTGCTCCTAGCCAATCCTAATGCTGCTCTGAGCAGCGTCAGGATTGGCCACAGGGCAGGCTGGGGGCCTGTGCCTCCTGTCAAGAAGAAGGATCGGCGGCGCAGGAAGGTAAGTTTTTAATTTTTAAGAAATATAATTTAATGTGTACCTTCTGCCCCCACTCCACCCCACCTCCTGCGCGCATGCCACCCTCCCCTTCACAGCGCAGCGAGCCTCAACTGCATTTTCCCTGTTGAAAGACCTATTGCTCCCACTTGACTTACACTAGTCTATCTTATTACATTTAATAAGTGCTAACATCAGATTGGAAGCACATAGAGATATGCTGTTTGCACTAAAGAAATAGTAATTTAAAATCCCCTTGTTGGAAGGTGGGTCATTAGTTGTGTGGCCTGCACAAGCAATGGTATCGCACACGACCAACACTGGGAACCAAACACCCGATTATAGCTCCTGACTGTTATAAGGTAGTGTTGCAGAGCAGTCCAAGGCTCACTCAAGGGAGGTGGTTTGGGCTAGTAATCCTCATTTACGAGCACTTAAGCATGACACTCTATAACTCATTGTAGAGTCTGTGCTTTTTTCTTTTCATAAAGTACAAGTACATTTATTACACACACACTACTCAGTACTATGCAACATTTTACAAATATACACCAATTGATGCAATTACTCTTGGATGACATTGTGTAATACCTCATGTTACCCCCGAGGGGAAATATAACCCAACAACCCACATGGCAGAACAATCCCGGGTATCCCAATGCAATATTTGACTGTAATGTAGAGCGAGTGCACCTAAATCTGGTAATTAAGTACATCTACTTTGCAAAGAGGTGGCTGTCAGTCTCATTACTTAAATCAGCATCACAAGGAACATGCAGAGACATGTCCAAACAATTCAAAGGTAAGGATTACTTTTGGATAACACTCAGACTACTTTCAGATTACTCTTGATTAACATTGCATAATACCATCCTACCCCACTAGAGAGTGCAGTCTACAAGCAAAGAACAAAAGTCCCAACAAGCTTCTACTTTAGCTTGCATTGGAACCCCTGGGGGGTTACATTTCTTTTGTCCCACCCAACCAAGGGTGGGGACACCAACGGTGGTGGGGGGAGCCTGTGCTGCTCCTTCAGCTCGCCCTGTCCATTGTCACTTGGCACCATCTTCCTGGGGCCACCATAAGCTGGCTAGGGGCCTAAACTAATCCTGGTGCCCTGCAAGGCATTGTGGGCCGGCAAGCATAGGAAATGAGCAGCTCTCCCACTGCGCCGTGGAGACCCGCAATGCATCCAGAGTCGGTCTGCTACTTGGGCTTGCCCGGTCCCACCCGGACACTTCCACACCAGGTAAGTGCTTCTCTCATCAGGGGCGGCACAGGGAGCCAACCCTGGCCGTCCCTGCCAGCTCCCTGCATGGCCAGCACCTCCTGGTGCTGCCATGGGAGCCGGCCCTTCCTTTGGTGTCTGCCTGCTCCTGCTGTCAGACGTGTACAGGGGCTGTGGCCGGACGGGCCGCCTGGGGCAATGCGATGGCACTCCCCCCTCCTTCCCTGCATCTTCGGGGCCTAGGTATGAGGTCTGGGGCCCCTCCTCACCTTCGCGGGGAGCACAGCAGCGCTCCCTGATGTCCTCCTCTTCATGCAGCCTCGGGATGGGGTCTGGGGCCCCTCAGGCTATTTTCACGGGACGTGACATCCCCAGGATGAGGTCCTGGGCCCCTGGGACCAATATTCAAAGGGAGCGCAACGGCACTCCCCGGCTTCTTCTTCAGCCGCCAGTTCCTTCCACAGCTGGTGGCCAACTTGCAGGGAGCGCAACGGCGCCGCCCCAGCCACCCTTCTTCACGTGGCTCTGGATGGGGTCCGGGGCCCCGTTCGTGGATGTTCATGGGGAGCGACTTTACTTCCACCGTAAGAGGTCCCGGGATAGGACCTGGGGTCTCTTCACCATCTTGGCGAGGTGGGTGCGCAATGGTGTTCCCCATCTATATGAATTGATCAGGCTTCACGGGGCCCCTTCTCCCTCCAGAGGGGGGCTGCGACAGCACTCCCCCAGCTCCTCTTCCTCTTGGGGCAGCCCCCAGGCCCTGGCCCACCCCAGGGGCACAGTCTGGAGCAGTGGCGGAGCCCCACGCGCTTCATCGCTGCCTCCGCCAAGGTCAAAGGTTGTGGGCCTTCTCCACTTGATAGCTCGGGCCCTCAAGGGCAGATTTTCATGATTCTGGTGTCGTTTTGCTTCTGGTAACAAGCCCTTGCCACCAAGAGCCCTTTCTTTAGGCCTCCTGGCCTGTAAGGGTCCCAAATTCTTGACGGCCCTCCTTTTCTCCTTGGCAGCGAGCTCTCCTTGTGCCAGCCCAGTCTTACCCCCAACTAGTCCCGAGGGGGAGGGAAAGGGGGCCAGCTTACCTGGCCCTGGCAGGTGCCTCACTGGGCCTGAAGTCCTTCAGGGGCAGAGTCCCTGCCTCAGGGGGCAGTCAGGAGGTTCTTCCTTCCAGTTTCCCATGACGCCCATCTGCAGTTCCTGTGTCCAGCAGTGAAGCACAGCCAAGAGAGAAAGCTCTCCCCTGTGCAGGGCCATTTTAAGTGAGGGCGGAAGTGTCCAGCAGGGCTGCACCTCTGGCCTGTCCAGATGTGCCACATCACTTCCTTGTCCCTGGCCCCTCCTTCCTGCACAGTCTTCTGGGATAGCTCAAAATGGCGTCGTCCAGGAGTTAGTTGCCACATGTTCTCTGAGAGTCTTCGCCCCTCCTCCCTGACATTCCTTCCAGGGCCTCTCCAGCCTGCTCATGGCACGGAATGTCAGCTAGCTGATTGATGCAAGGCCCTGCTCAGGCAGCTGGGCAGAGCAGTAATTGGCCCTAATCCTGAGCTGAGTCAGAGAAAGATGACATCTCTGGATGACCCATAAGTTGTTCAACTATGCTTTCATAACCTACTGCATTATTCTTTTCATATTGGTGTCAGTGTACATTGGTGTGACTCTAGTCTCAGTGAACCCCAGAGGACTGGAGTTGCACCGTAGACCATCCTTTCCCATTGACATTTAATGAAGTGTCCCTACAATGCAAATACAGTAAGCACACTGACATTGATATTAATGGAGTGTCCCTACAGTGAAAAGACAGAAAGCACACTGACTATCCCTCACATGTGTATACCCATCTCATGAGGCCTACTCCAGGTCACCACCCACTCTGCATAGTTCCTTCTGCACCAGGCTACCTAAGCGTAGTTCTTGGGCTGCGCACGTGAGGAATCCTACCCGTGCAGCCCTCACATGGGTGCACACGTGTCCACACATGATCACATGTAACCAGCCCTGGGCCTCCTATTCTTGCTGCACCACACCAGCCTTTCCTTAGCAATGCGGCACTGGCGGTAATCACACGCAGTCCATTTTACCATGTGTTTACTATTGCTAAGCCCCCGACTAGGAGGCTCTCTCACAGTAATAGGTAAAAAAGCAGGTGGTCAAAAAGTGAAAAATCAAGGTGAACCAGATTGTCAGAACCATTCTCTCACACCCCTTTAATGGTGAAGCTGGATTTTAAGTTACAATTTTGAAAAAGACATGTTTAGAAAGTTGACATTTTTTGTTCAAACCATCTGTGCCTTCTGCCACTGTTCTGGTCCCATTACTGTGAATGGCTCTGCTGTTTGTGTTTGTGTATTGCTTCCAGACAGTAACACAAAGGAGGCTTACATGTGGATGTGATGGGCCATCCTGACTGGATGGCTGGAGGAGAAGCTGCATCCAATCATAGTTACCCTTCAAGAGGCTTTGCCTACACACGCTAAGGAACCTGACAGCAGGCCTGCACTGCCTTTTGTCACCCCCAGTTTATAGTTTTTAAAGGAGAAGAACTATCTGGAACCAGATGTGGGAGTAGGACAGGGAGTCCTCCTAACGCAAAGGCTGGCATCAGGTATAAATATCTGATCCCCAGAGACACTCATGGGAACACTCATGGACTGGTAGAAGTTACAAAAGAAGGACTGCCCTGGTGCTGGAGTCACTGCCTTGCTGTCTGCGAAGGAAACCTGGACCTGCTTGCTTTTATCCCAGGCTAACCTCCTGTATGAGCTACTGGGACATAAGAAGCTTAAGAGGCCTCCTTGCTACTGCCCAGCTGGCCTGCTACAACTAGACCTTCCTGGACCTGCTGCTGTACTCAGTGGACCCGCTGGTCCCTGATCTCCAAAAAGTGCCTGCCCAGGTCCTGGACCCTTGGCTGGAATCAGAGTGTACTCGTCCTTAGGAAAAGGCACATATTTTGCAGTTTGGGCTCCTTGTGACCAGAATATGGCTCATTTGCGAGAAGATGCTGGTGCCTGCGACAAACAGCAAGGCAGAGCTCTGGTGAGACCTGCACTTCATGTTCATAGCATCAGCCAGCGACAACCAGCAACGTGCAACTACAGCAACCATCCTCAAATCTAGACTGGCTCTTCATGACAGAGAGGCAACAATCTGTGATGCCCAACATGTTTTTCGCACTACAGAGATGGCCATCTGCTACACTCAGCTTCCTCCTCGCAGCCTCCTCCAACATGAACAGCACTCCTTATGCCAGACTCAAAAGGTAACTTTTCAATGGGACTAACTTGGTCCCTATATCTAATCCTCACTTCATTGCAGTTGGTTTGAACTTGTGACTTTCCCTCAGTCTAGCATGATCAGGTGATCACAAGTGGCATTTTGGGCTTCTGTGCCCTATTTTTACTAAAAAATGTACAATTGCATATCTCCAATTCCACTGATTGGAGATTTCTCATTTTGGTATCATTGTATCTAGTAAAAAAAAGGATTCTGATTTGAGTTGAGATTTTTCTTGTGTTGCATTTTCACTTTGTTACTGTTTGTGTGGTGCGTAAATACTTTACACATACTTACGTATCTAAGTTAAGCGTGATTGCTTTTTGCCAAGCTGCCAGATCGATAACTATAGTTTAATTTAGTGACTTTTGTAGTTGACTCTGAGAAGGATTGTGGTTGTTGCCTGAGTGGGGCTTCCAACCCTCTCAACCAGTACCCCAATTTCTTACACTGTTCTAAGTATCACAATAATTGGGTTTCAATTGTAAATGACTCATGTTAATAAGCACATGGTATTCTTATCAGAAAATAACTCCCACAGCAGCAAACTGCCATATCTAATAAATATGGCTGTGGGCTTATCCTCCCTTTGCACAATGCCACGACTTTAGTTGCTGTGCTGCGTTGCACGGTATTTTAGTAAATCTGCCTCTTAATGTGGTACAAAACACTAAACAGGACTTCAGTGCACATTATCAGTGAGGTTGTTTATGTAATTCAGTTCTTAGTCTTTTATGAGAGGTGAAACAGCAAAGTTGTAAGATTTTTGGATGGAATCTATGGTATGTAGTAGTTGCAGTGAAGTGATGCATCTCCAGTTTGAGTCATGGCTTTTTATGTCTGGCTTGATAATGCAGTTGTCTGCAAGACATATTGTGATCAGTTCTCTAATATGCACACGGAGGGGTTTTGGCTCCGCCCAGCACAGCATTTATTTCCCTTCCAGCTATTGGCTCTTTGGTGTGTCATTCTACCCCCCTATTACATCTTGCAGTGCAGTGAATGAGGAACGTTTCTACATCTCAAAGGTATGTTGAACTAACACAACTTCATTTCTTTACCTCATAAATGAATTGCACATACAAAGCGACCTTTTTTGTTGTGCTTGCTTTTTGACTGCAGTAAGCTTTTTTTTCAAATGTTTTAGTAAAGACTCAAAGTTAAAGCCAATGCTTTGCCAATGCTTGTTTAGTAGCGTGTAAGACTACTGAAAATATCTCATTCGTGAGCATTCTATAATTTGATCCAAGGGATCTCTTTGTGAATAGTACAATTCCTGTCCTAAAACTGGTTTCCAGTTATTGCACAATCTACTTTTTTGTCCTATATTCCTGATAAAAACGTATTTCTTTAACTGTAATCTGACTTAAACATAAGTATTTTCTTATAATGACCTCACTAACATAACTTTCATCCAGCCTAAACTAAGTGGCTAATGTACCAGTAACCTTGCCTAAAAAGTCACCAATCAGAAAAGCTCCTAATTATTTGGCTAAAAAGCTCATTACACACAGGGGTCCTTGCGCGTGCGTGCTCCTCAGTAAGATAAGAGTAACATTCAGAGCACACCAGACAGGTGTCTCAAACGCCTCAAAATGTAAAACTCGATTGTTCATGCTGCGTCTTGCAGCAGTACTTGCTGTCTTTAAAAATAAGAATTTAGCCACCTAACGTACAAGATCCCCCGCCCAAGTTCACTTTAAAAACTCATGTATTTTATTTCTGGCGATTGTAATTTGAAAGTGTTTCAGTAAGTACGACTTGCAGCCTCACTTCATAAATACGTTGCCTAGGATGTATATCGCAATCATTAAACGCATGACGCTGTTGCCTAGCTCCTTAAACACGCACCTTATATAGCCGTACTCAGTAAAGTCCGTGGCTACTGGTTAAGCCTACATCTGGAATAAAGGGAGCCCTCTGGGGAGAGTTGTTTAACGACAGACCGACTAGGCGATCTCAATCCATAGCGAAATCAGTTTGTCTCTAGAAAGTTGTATTATTGAAGACAACTTCTGAACACACAAGTACAAACAACCGATACGTGCCCTAGACACAACAGTACCAGACACGAGGCCTTGGTTTGTGACGCAGACCTGCCAACTTGAAAAGAAAATGTGCTGTGTGAGAAGGGGCGTGGCTTTCTGCCGAGCACGTCCTGAGAGACCCATCTGCTTCCGTCCCCTGCCTCCATCGACCTCCTGCCCCCTCAAAAAAAAAAAGGCAAAAATAAAAGTGCGCTGAGGCGGCTGCCAAAGTGTAGGGGTCTCTATACACCTTTGGTGCTCAAAAGAGGAGGTGGAAACCCACTCTTTGCAGTGGTTTCCAGCTCTCCTTGTTTACCACCCTGTGCTATCAGCTCCTCACCGGGTGACCGTGTGAAGGGAGACAGTAACGTGTGCCACACAGAGGCACAGTGTGAGTTGGCAGGTCTGTTATTATGACGTAAACCTTGCTAGAGTGCTCAGTCACCAACAGGAGCGCGCATTTAGTATTAATTATTGCAGGCAAATTGGCAATACTAAGCAGGGCAAATGGGGAATATACATTTTAACTAAGAAAAATATTTTTTGTGCCAAATGTTGCTATGAGCGCAGTGCCAAATGCTTTGGAATTAAATGGTACCAAACCCTGGCAAATCTAGGGAAGCGAGTGCCACTTGCACATGCAGTGGGCAAGCAGCAATAATTTTACTTGAGTTCATGAGTAATAAGCAATTTCTGAGAACTTACCCACTTTATGCAACTTACTGCTGGAGAGATATCTGTGCATAAGAATCTGTACTTGAGGGTGAATCTCAAGAATAATTGTTTCACACAGGACATCAGTCGCATGCATTTGTACTATGTGGCGATATTCCGCACTGCGCAACAATGACAATTTTAGAGCCAGCGGGGCCAGTGGGACAATTGGCTGGCGACTATTTGTAAATACGGCTCTGCATACTGTTTTCATTTTTGCTGCACACATACGCTAGAATGCTCCTCGAAGTTGCATGGCTCTATTCTGTGAGTTAGATTGTCAGCGTCCATACTATCATACTAGTTCTCGCAGTATCATATTGGTTCCATATTGACAGAGTTAAGCTCTTAATGATATACTATTTTATACGCTATAAGCTTTTGCGCCGTTTAGGGAAATGTCAGGAAGACAGTTTCTATTGTCTCCTGAAGTTATCCAGGTCCATTTTTACATTGGCATGCCCCTATGAGATTTCTTAATAAAAGCACAAATGCCTTGCAAGCTTCTGAATCAGCACCCACCGGAAAATGTCCATGCACGTTTTCATATTATCATGCCAGATACACATTAGCATCTTTACCCATAAACTGAGATGCCTGTTCCTCATGGCCCATAGAAGGAGGATGCAGAGGAAAGTGAAAGGAGAAAAGTAGTGATACGATAACTTTGAAGACCAGCCCCTCTTCCACAGACCCTTACTGATGTGTAATTCACAGTCTCATAGTATCAGAAATGTTTTCAATTTTAATTATTAACAAAAAAATCATTGTTGTTACTCAGAACTTTCATGGAGCTAACAAACAAATAGGTCCCACTTTTAGGCATATGATTGTCCCTGTGTGATACATTGGGATGCAACAACAGAGGCACCCAAATAGTAGCCTGGTAGCAAGCTATGTCAAACATGGGATTTTAGTGCACATGTTTATGCAGCCTTCTTAATGGCATAAGCCATACCTCTTAGAAAGGCCTTCTGTTTACGTTTCTGTGGCCCGTCCGTTTTAAAGTATCCCACCATATTCATCCATATGAAAGCACTGTCTCTTCAGAGCACTAGCTGTATGTTGTCAGTTCCCATCATTCTTTTGTTGTAGTTGAAGCCATTAAGCAATAAGCTCACTCCTCAAGTCCTTAAGATGGTGCCAGTGATGGTCTGTCATGGAGCACCCTCTGAGTCTGCCTCACCCACTCTCTCCTCATGGTCATGCAGTGCTTAATTTGAGCCGGTGGTTGCCAGGGGGGGGGGGGGGGGGGGGGGACGAAAGGGGGTCACCAGCCCTTATTTTTGGGAGCCGGCACTTATTTCTCCACATCAGACATTTCTCGAGAACAAGGTAGGAAAAAAAAAAAAAACAACGAAAAAAGGGAGGAAAAAAAATAAGAAAATGCGTCAAGAGAGAAAGCAGACACCTGTAAGCATGCGATAACAGAGCAGGGAGTAGCTCCAGTGAACTGAAAAGTCCTGAAGTGTATGCGGGACTGTGCACCCTGCTATTTGCGCTCTGACGTTTTATAGCACCAGCCGTGGGTGTATGAGCAGCACTTTGAGCACCAGCACATATCATTTTACAGATAAAGCACTTTGGTCATGCCTGCCAGCACTGTATGATGTAGAGTTGATTGCTGCGGCCCTCACACCCTGGAAGAAAGATGAATAACACTACTGGCATCTTCCAGGGCAGAAAACGACCTTGGACAGCAACAAGAAAAAAAGTAGTTTTGGGGAGAGTCGGCAACAGATGCCCTTGGGCAGGCCTGCTGCCCTGCTTTGCAACTATCTTACACCGCCGGAGGCAGCCTAGCATATTCCCCTGGTCCAGAGTATCACCATCATCCATAAACTGAGCCTAAGGGTTGCCAGCACGCCAGGTAACAAAGAGCAGCACCTGAGGTAGCGTCACATCTCAGGCTATAAACAAATGCATCCTTACCGAGGCTCTATCTTCATGGTAATCCTCTGTGTTTTAAGAAATCCTGAAGGAATCAAAAGATACACCAGTAGCTCTGTTCATTTCTTAATCCCATTTCTCTAAATATGCTAAATATCCACCCCCTCAAGTCTCCTTGTGCATTGTCAAGAGCATCATTTCCTCTATAATTCTTCTGTGGTGCTGTTTCAGCATGACTAAGAAAATCTAAAGACCTATGAGACGCCTGCATTTCACCCTGATCCAAGTTTGGAGCAATGCAGGTGCAAAGCCTGCTATGTAAGTTAGTTCCTGAATAATTGGCGGGTTCTTGGCGACACTGCACATGAACTGAGGTGATCCATACACTGAAGGGAGAAGGTGGTAGAGACATGTCTTCCTCAGTACATTGAATACCCAATGGTGCCATTTTTAAAGGATCTTGAGAAACGTTCCCAGATCTGGGAGACATCTGAGAGGAACATCAACCAATACGTGTGGATTTTTGTGGGATGCATGATTACATTTACTATCTAAGTAACTGTTCTGATTATCATCAGTGACCGAATATGACCCGAGAGCAACCTAGAAGGATGACAAAGTTCACTGAGTTAATTTTCCTTTAATTTCTTAATGAGCACATCACTTCTCTGTCCCTACATTTCCTACACTTTCTCTCAAAAATATTTGTTTTTTTCTGTCTAAAAGACATTTGACTCCTCTCAGCACAATATTGCATCGCATGATAACCTGACAACTCATCCTAGTGCAGATGTAAGAAATGAGATACCCCACAGGTGGGTCCACATACCAGAAACTTCACTGTGGAAGTTTTTCACATTAACATTGTATACATGCATTAATATTGGTCATTCCATGTTGAATTCACATATGAAATTAACATAGAGCTATTGCAATTGAAACTAAATCATTATGTGTTTTAATGTGTTTTTGTGACTTAGACTACACTAGGACACCATCTTTGTTACAATGGCTGCTGTATTATGATGTGCGCTTACATTTTTCACTTGACTCCCACATGTAGCAATAAGTGCACTGTTTATTTTGTATGACATATTGTTCTCTAAGAACTTGCCGGAGCAAGCTTTTTGCTACTTTTGAAGGCTCTTCCTGCTAGTATACTGAACTACATGAATTCATGATTGTTTCCTGTTGTTCGTGTAACTAGTTTGTTCTGACAGCACTGGATGACAATAGCTCACAAGGGGCAAAGTAATATTCATGTAGAGGGCTAGTGCCAAGGTGGTCAGGTTATGTGATGTTTCGAAAATATGAAATGTGATTCGCTATAATAATGCTCATACTATGCAGACTTTGCAGTTTACAGGATTTCCTATGTCGAAAATGGTCAGAAACCCTCCTGAATTTGGGAGTGAGGCATGACTTTTCCCTGAGCCTCTAATGAGGCTGCCTATTTTTTTTTACTGATTTGGTGCACATTTGACACTTAGTGCCAGATTTAGAGTTGGGATGGGTTACTCCGTCACAAACGTGACGTATATCCTGTCCACTGTACGACAATCTCCGTAGGCTATAATGGGATCGTAATACGGCAGATGAGCTATCCGTCACATTTGTGATAGAGAAACCCCCTCTGCCAAACTCTAAATCAGGCCTGTAGTCTATTTATCCTATTTTTGCTCATTGTTGCATTATTTTTTGTAACTGAGATCCTTCACTGCAATTGATTTCTATAAATCCAGATTGATTCAATTTAAATTTAAATAAACCCTTATAGTTTTTCCTAGTTTTTTTTTTAAATTTCAAACTCCTTTTTTGAGCCAGTCCTTCCTCAATGACTGTCTTTGAAACAATGTTTTGATCCTGACTCTAAGGATACATGACCTTTTAGGTCAGCACTTTTCAATTATGCACCACTCTCATGCAGATAATTCACATCCACATCCACAGTTTCTGAGAACTCATCCTAGTACAGATGTAAGAAATAACACACCAGGCAGGTGAGTGCACATCCTAATCAATGCACTGTGAGGTAAGTATGTGGTTGCCTGCACACTGGGACTCCGTGGCTTCCCTCAGAAAGATTGCGTAGATTGCCACATGTGAGGCTACTAGCAAGCCTGTATCTTCAGCTATTGCTGCTTCTCTCTGCCTCCTCCTATGTATTTGCCTCATACCACACTGAATGCTCAGTCACAACCCAGTTAATTGTGAATGGACTCTATGCGCCAGGTCTGCTGTACTAGAAGCTGACTTCTACTGTTTTGCCTGTGGGATTGAACAGTGTTACTGAGATGGCATCTTTGTAGTGACTCACACCAAATGTTAAGGTATGCTCGCATACTGGCATTGAGAAATGACTCATGGCAGAGAAAAGAAAGCACTAGCTGGCACATAAGTGCATTGAGCTTCGAAATTCCTTTCACAAATGAACGCGCCGCCTAGCGTATTGAAGAGTGACTCATACTGTTTCCCGCCGGCTCTGAATCAGGTGGATGGTAGAACACACTTCACACCTGCTTTCTTTCTCGACAAAAGAAAAGACAGAAAAGAATGCCAGCCAGGCCTACCCCCTCACCCTGTACCCACTAGATAGATGGAAGGCCACGAAATGGAGTTTGCAGACGGCCCAGGGAGTGAGGGGAGTTAATGGAAATGAGCCACACCAGTGGGTTGGTTTAGCAAGACTTACTCTGCAGGAGAGTAATCCACCATCTTGGATTTTTAAAGTGCGGTGCTTTGTGGTACAAGAATATGCCACACTTCGGAGGAAGCTGCCATGCTTTTGGGATGGCACGCTGCATTTCAATGGACAGGGGTGCCCCCATGCTTGTTCCCCCAGACCAATGAATAAACATGTGAGAGCTGCATGGCAACTCCGATCTACTGCCAGAAACTAGAAGGAGAAGGACTGTCCTGTTGGTACCCTGGTCTGCACCTCAATGGACTTCTCTCTGAAGGCCTGCTTCTGCTATACGCCCTGAGGACTTTGCCTAGTATCCAAAAGGATTAAGGAGTGGTCTCCCTGAAAGCAACAGGTTAACAGAGCTTCCCTGCCCCATCACCAACAGGAAGTCCTCAGCCTGGAGTGCGTCTTGTAGACTTTTAAGGATTTGGCCAGATGCATTGCGGGAATTGCAGTCCAAAAACTTCCAAGGACCATCTCAGAGCTCCTAGACCCTTGGATTTGTGTTTTGAACACTTTGACCCCTCAAGAGTAACTTCAGGAAGAAGTTCCAGAAGTTTGGGGAAATTTGGAGCAACTTTTGGAAAAGGCTCTATAAGGTGGCCAACCCATCAACAACAGTCAAGCTGCCGTCGCCAGACTGTGACCCTTCCTGAATGTCAGGTTTGTCCTGCGGAAGCTTCAGTTCTCTTCCCCATTGACAAGACTTCTAGGAGTTGACAGGGAGCTCGTGCTGAGCCCAGCTGACCATGCCACATCAGATCCCGGCCTGATGTGGACCTTCGCCCGACGACGAGAGAAAAAGCTCCAGAAAAACGACTAAGTCTGAATGTAAAAGTTTGACTGAGGCCTCTCGATCAGTGTGTCCGAGCAGGGATCCATCGCGGTCAGCCTCAAATTGTGACTTGGTCCCGATCTAGCATGACCAGATGTCCCCGATTGGCGGTATTAGCTTTTAAGCACAGGAAAGCACATTTTTTGATTTAATCTTAAAAAACTTATGTCTCGGGTTCCCTATAATCGATTTTCGTCATTTTGGTGTCATTTCAAAGACAAAAATATTTCCTATTTTTATAAATTGGTGTGGGATTTTTATAGTGTTTTGTGTCTTACTTATTTACTGATTTGGTGTATTTAAATGCTTTACATACCTGTCTCCTAAATTGAGACTGCCTGCTCGTAGCCAGCTACCAGGGATTGAGCCTGGGGTTTTTGTATTGAGACCTTGAGTGACCTTATCATGCTTATCCCTACACATAATCTACCCTCTAATAACATTGGACTTTGTCCTGGAAGGATAGCCTCCAGTAAAATTTTAATTCTAGACCGTGCAAACTGACCCCCAGTAAAGTTGAGCATTGCACAAAGCAGCCGCTAAGAGCACCAGCACACGTGAAGGCAGTAGCAGCAGGCTATATATAATAAATAATAAATATAACTCTGTGCTTTGTTCTTCCCCTTGCACAACACAGTGCAGCATCACTGGTTTTCGCCCTGCATTGAGCCAAAAATAATACATTTGGGCCAAGGAATTAGACTGGTGTATTTTGTGCACATTAGGCGTTTCACATTATGGGCTTTCTCTATTGAGGCTTGAAAGACAGCAACATTTAGCTCCCACACATGAATAAGACTAGTCATTTCAACCTGTAGCCAGACTCTCTCCACTATATATGAGCAGATGTAATGTTGAAAATTAGTGACTGCAAGGTTCACTTTAGCCCCAGCTCTTTTTACTGGTGCTGTTTGTTTGCACAATGCGAATTTTACATCACTTACTGTTTCCTTGTGGGGTTGAGAGCTGGCAGGATCTTAGCTCTGATCCATAGATAGCACTGCTCATTTCAACCTGAGGCCCTGCACTATATATACTAATATACTGCTAGAGAACCAAAGCAGAGAATCAATGACGCTGTAATATAAATATATATATATATCACCTCCAAAAGCCCGATACCGAACTTCATCGGCCCATGAGGGGTGGTGCGAAAACCGGCACAAGCAGACCGGCAGACAAAACTACAGGGAGTGCAGAATTATTAGGCAAATTAGTATTTTGACCACATCATCCTCTTTATGCATGTTGTCTTACTCCAAGCTGTATAGGCTCGAAAGCCTACTACCAATTAAGCATATTAGGTGATGTGCATCTCTGTAATGAGAAGGGGTGTGGTCTAATGACATCAACACCCTATATCAGGTGTGCATAATTATTAGGCAACTTCCTTTCCTTTGGCAAAATGGGTCAAAAGAAGGACTTGACAGGCTCAGAAAAGTCAAAAATAGTGAGATATCTTGCAGAGGGATGCAGCACTCTTAAAATTGCAAAGCTTCTGAAGCGTGATCATCGAACAATCAAGCGTTTCATTCAAAATAGTCAACAGGGTCGCAAGAAGCGTGTGGAAAAACCAAGGCGCAAAATAACTGCCCATGAACTGAGAAAAGTCAAGCGTGCAGCTGCCACGATGCCACTTGCCACCAGTTTGGCCATATTTCAGAGCTGCAACATCACTGGAGTGCCCAAAAGCACAAGGTGTGCAATACTCAGAGACATGGCCAAGGTAAGAAAGGCTGAAAGACAACCACCACTGAACAAGACACACAAGCTGAAACGTCAAGACTGGGCCAAGAAATATCTCAAGACTGATTTTTCTAAGGTTTTATGGACTGATGAAATGAGAGTGAGTCTTGATGGGCCAGATGGATGGGCCCGTGGCTGGATTGGTAAAGGGCAGAGAGCTCCAGTCCGACTCAGACGCCAGCAAGGTGGAGGTGGAGTACTGGTTTGGGCTGGTATCATCAAAGATGAGCTTGTGGGGCCTTTTCGGGTTGAGGATGGAGTCAAGCTCAAATCCCAGTCCTACTGCCAGTTCCTGGAAGACACCTTCTTCAAGCAGTGGTACAGGAAGAAGTCTGCATCCTTCAAGAAAAACATGATTTTCATGCAGGACAATGCTCCATCACACGCGTCCAAGTACTCCACAGCGTGGCTGACAAGAAAGGGTATAAAAGAAGGAAATCTAATGACATGGCCTCCTTGTTCACCTGATCTGAACCCCATTGAGAACCTATGGTCCATCATCAAATGTGAGATTTACAAGGAGGGAAAACAGTACACCTCTCTGAACAGTGTCTGGGAGGCTGTGGTTGCTGCTGCACGCAATGTTGATGGTGAACAGATCAAAACACTGACAGAATCCATGGATGGCAGGCTTTTGAGTGTCCTTGCAAAGAAAGGTGGCTATATTGGTCACTGATTTGTTTTTGTTTTGTTTTTGAATGTCAGAAATGTATATTTGTGAATGTTGAGATGTTATATTGGTTTCACTGGTAATAATAAATAATTGAAATGGGTATACAGTATATTTGTTTTTTGTGAAGTTGCCTAATAATTATGCACAGTAATAGTCACCTGCACACACAGATATCCCCCTAACATAGCTAAAACTAAAAAAAACTAAAAACTACTTCCAAAAATATTCAGCTTTGATATTAATGAGTTTTTTGGGTTCATTGAGAACATGGTTGTTGTTCAATAATAAAATTAATCCTCAAAAATACAACTTGCCTAATAATTCTGCACTCCCTGTATATTGAGGAAGCTATGCGCCAACTTAGCAATGCACAATTTTATAGGATTATTACTAAAGAGGTTTACAACAATAGCATTTTAGGGATTTGGCAACTGCTTATGGAATGGAAGGATAAAGGTTTACTGATATGGGAAGAATATTGTTTTCTTAAGAAAGATTTTCCAAAGTTACCGGTCCTATATATCCTTCCAAAGATTCACAAGAGCAGAAATAATCCTCCTGGCAGACCTATAGTATCATCGTGTGGCAGTGTGTTGGAAAATGTTTCTAAATATGTTGATTTCTTTTTGAGAGAGTTTGTAGTTAATTTACCCTCATATGTCCGTGACACCAAAGATTTCCTAGGGAAAATAGAAGGAATTGTGTGGGAAGGTGATTTCTTATTATTGACTCTGGATGTCAATTCTCTGTATACCATCATAGACCATAATAAGGGTATTGAAGCATGTAGATACTTTTTACGGACTAGATCTTTGAAATATTTGGCACACACTGATATGATTTTAGATATGATAAGATATTGTCTAACCAATAATATCTTCTTGTTCAATGGGACCCTATATCAACAAATCCTGCTAACGGCGATGGGTACTTGCTTTGCTCCAAGTTTTGCCTGCCTGTTTCTAGGTTGGTGGGAAGAGACCATCTTTAAAGATGAGGAAAAGTACCCAGAAATATGTCAAGTGATTTTATGGTTGAGGTATATTGATGACCTCTTCATTATCTGGAAGGGCACTGAAGAAGAGGCTTTACAATTTAAATAGCAATGATTTGAATATAGGTTTATCCTATAATATGAGTAGGTCTTCTATTGAATTTCTGGATACTTTGACCAGTGACCGTAAAATCAGTACAGAACTTTTTCGTAAGATTACGGCAGGCAATAGTCTATTACACGCTTCGAGTGGACACCCAGAAAGCTTAAAATGGAGTATTCCCTAGGGAGAATTGTTAAGAGCCAAGAGAGTAAGCAGTACTGATGCAGTATTTGAAATTGAACAAAGAGAGATGATTAAAAGATTCAAACAGCGTGGTTACCCTGATTGGGTGATCAAAAAAGCAACTGATAGAGTTAAGGAGATAAAAAGAACTGATACCCTGTTTGATAATGCTATCAAACAGGAGGCAGATGCCAATGAGGAAACCAGACTCATTATGACATACAATGAGGATACTAGACAGATTAATAACATCATCTCCAAAAACTGGAGGATTCTGAAGAGCGATCCGGTTATTGGGAGCTCGATACAGAAAAAACTGCAGATCACTTATAGAAGGGGACGGAGTCTACATGATATTTTAAGATCTAGTGATATTACTACTATCCCTCAACTTAGACAACATAATCTACAAGGCTTTTTTCCTTGTGGACATTGCAAGGCATGCCATAATAGTGTCATGTGGAAGCAATATTCTTTAAGTAAACCTGGGAGAGTGAGACAAATCAATCAATTTATAATATGTAGTACTCCATCCGTGATCTATATACTTGAATGTCCATGTCTAAGATGGTATGTGGGTAGCACCAAACATAGTGTTAAGAAGCGAGTTTTGGAACACATGCGAGCCATTACTTCTAAGGATGAACATTATCCTGTGGCAAGGCACTTTGAGGATAAGCATAATTCTGACTATGCTGTGCTATCTTTCTTTGGCATTGAACATGTACCTGCATCTCACAGAGGAGGTAACAGAGAATTGACACTAAGGAAGAAAGAGTCAAAATATATCTTAGATCTAGAGACTAAGATACCGAAAGGGTTGAATACGGGTGAAGAATTGAACACCCATTTATACAATGATCAATGAGAGAATGAGATTCAGTGATAATACGTGGTCCACTTGTTTTTAGGAATTGACCATGAAATAGATTTTGGGATGTTGCTAATCATGAATTTAAAATATTTGTGTCTATATATTTGAAAGACATTGTGGGTTGCTTATGTATTTTATATATATTTATTTGTCTTATTTGTATATATTTTTTCAGATGTGGTGGGCTGGATGAAGAACTACTGAGCCCTGTTTGACATCGGTCTCTCCATTTTGCACGTTAATATTGGGTGATGACATTCCTTGTACAGATTTAAAGAGATCTTCTATTCATAGTTTATGGTTTGTCTGTCCTAGTAGTGTTAACTTTCATAATTAATTTGTATACACAAATTAATGATAGGATTATCACCGGACTGTTCTTAGTTGAAAATCGTGGTTGTGAGTGAGTAATTTATATTGATTGATTATTTCTCATTGAGGCCGAAAGTGATGATATTTTATAAGATATATTATGGTCCAATGTAACAAATATTTTGCAATATGATTCTCCTCTCTTTTGTTTTGATAGTATTTAATATCTAATATGTGTATATAAATAGCCATATTATAATTGCAGGTGGTACATAAAAATACTTCAGGTCAGATAACCCTTTACTCTTTATATGTACTATGACAAGGATTGTCTGCTTTGAATTTGGTGATTTTTGTCTTATTTTTATGTTCATGGTATGTTAGTATTTAGTTGATGTCTATTGGTGGTAATTATCACGTGACCAAGGCTGCTGTGTCAGTCGAAACGCGTTGTGTTTGTGAGTAAAGGAATTCTGCTTTTCCTGGAGACCTGAGTGTGCGAGAAGTATCTTCAGGGTATGTAGATGTTGAGAATAGTTAAATATTTTGTCCCTCAATCCAACAAGGGAAAGCCCACCACTTTATAAAAGAAAGCAATTATCAGCTATTTAATTTAATGCCAGGTATTACATTTCAACATACAAGTAGGCAGGAGACCATGAGAAGATCAATTGTTGATTTTGTATGATCTTTTTGGTGTCGATGGGACTTCATTAAATAGGTTTAGAATATTGAGTTTATTTCATAAGCATTTTCAGTTGAGAAAGTGGAGTTGTGTAAATATTAAATTGGTTATGATCCTGGACGATTTTTACTCCATTAGATCCACAGTGGAGTTGATTTTGAATTTAGCTCCATTTATAACAATGAATCCTTTTAATTATTTTCTCAGTAGAGCAATAGGTGTTGTCCTGGTTTCTGAATCTGGATTTGTTACGAGGTAAGCCATAGAGGCTTTGTGCTATCTCAATATCTAGTCAACAATTCATGTTATTTAATGCTGCAATTATCTATATTCAAGAGACTTGGGGAAGTGATGATTTTTCAATTGACAAATGCCATGTAGTTAGTAGCCTGCCCAAATTATCAAAGAAAGGTTATGGAAAGAATAAAGTTAATTATTCCTGGAATTACATGGTTACTCATCATGTCAGTATTCAATTCAATTCAAACAAACTTTATTCTGAAGCATTGTAGCAACCAAAAAAGCATTGCATTATACAAGTAAATACAATTCATAACATGCGCAGATTAAATATAAACCTAAAAATATATTGAAATGCCAACAATAAAATTAAAATAGCATGGTCCTGCGTTCTCAAACTGCACATTTTAAAAAGGACCTGAAATGCAACACAACTTCTTCATTAATTGCAAATAATAATAGAAATCTAAAAGTGGGTCTGCATTGTCCAGTATTACAACAATATTTTTTTAATAATTGAATTAAAAAGAGTCTGGTAAGCCTTGCAGAAAATATGCAGAAAAACATAAAATCAAGCATGGATTGGCCAGATACATTATCACAAGGACATGGCTTGAATGTCAGTTATGTACAAAACCAAAGGGGAAGCAGAGCAAATATTTCGCAGTGTCTGGTCTAAGTCGAGAAACCAGACAACGTTCTCAACAACTGCAAGCACTTCAAATATAATCAGTGGCACAATAAAATTCCCTTATTAAGATATCTAAATGCATTACGTTTCCCTTCCAAATCCATCTGCCTCCAGGATTCCTCAAAACTATAAAAAGCATTGGCCACTGTCTTCCTATTTACACTAATACAGGATGGTGGATCCACAAAAATAAAATACATCCCAATTTTTGGATTATTCAGCCTTCACATAATTAATAACTCACTATCTAGGGAAAGACAATCGATTATAATGACTCATGTTAGAGCGGCCTCAGTATTTCACTAGATTGAAAGTCACAATAGAATTGTCCTTGCCTTAAGTTCATTATGAAAAATAAAATGTGAAGCCGAAATGAGAGCTGAAAGAAACTTTCTACAAAATCTGCTTTCTTCACATTGGATTGCTGAGCAGTCAGAGATCCCCCACACTTCAGCCCCATACGAAGGAATTAGCACACATTGCGACTTATATATTTGTAACATGGGGACAAAAGAGCCACTTCCTGCAGGTTGTGTGAGGCTACATAATGATGCATTGGTCATAGTAAATTTGGTAGAGTGGTTCATGATGTTGGAAGACCATGACCCTTGAGCAGAAACAGTAATACCTAAGTATGGAAAGGTGTTAGCACTGGTCAGGTGATGAGTACCAATTAAAATACTCAAAAGGGGTCTGCACTTAGGGCCACAAGACATAATGTGAGATTTAAAGAAATTAGTTTAGTGTGCTAAGAGGGCCATATAGTCAACAAAAGCATGCACTAAGTGGCGCAGTGCCCTGGGGGTACGTGCAATAAGCACAGTGTCATCTGCTAAAGGAGTATGGGAAGCGGCTTGCCTTGGATTAGCGGTACATCTGAAGTGACACGTGCTAAAGAAGGGTGAAGATCATTAATATAAAGAATGAATAAGAGGGGGACCAGCAAGTATCCCTGCTTTACCACACAGTGAATACCTATGTCTCCTGACACTCACAATGTGTGCTAAAGCGAACCGTGGACCTCATGTTCTTAAGTAGATAAGCCAGAAAGTGAACCAGCACCAGGTCCAAACCGTGTGCTATAAGCAGACACCACAATTGATCCCGGTTCACACAGTCAAAGCTGACAATAAGTCTATAAAAGCTAAGTAAAGAGGGGAGTGTTTAGCCACCGTGTACTTCCCAAGAACCAGGTTTAGGTTAAGGCACTGCTCACTCATTGCTAGTTTGTGCTTCAGCCCATATTGGCATTGATGTAACACTGACTCATCACATACCCATTCCATAAACCTGTTATATATAACACTACCAAGTATTTTGACAGTAGTATCAATTAATGACATTGGATGGTAACACCCTGGGAGTGAACGATCCCCTTTTTAAAACAAGCATTGTCATAGCCAATAGGTCTTGCCTTTGAGACTGTATAAGTGTTCAATCATGCAGCAAATTATCCTGGGTGCTGTGCTGCCAAGGATGGAAGAGCTTTACAGTTGCTACACACAACCCTAAAAAATGACAATTGTGTTGGAGAAAGGATGTGGCATAACAGTTAGAACTGCCGACGAGTCTCGGCATTGGCAGTTAAAAAAAACTATAAAACTTAAATTTCAATCCAAGGAGCAGTTAAATGAAAAAGAACACTAATATGAAACATTAAGCATGGCCTGAGGCTCGTGGTCTCAAAAAGTGTTTCAGGAATTAAAGTTTGTTTATACACGAATACATGACTCCAAATGGCATCAGCTGAGCACATTTCGTGTACAGGATCCCAGTGCCCTGAAATGAACCATTGCTGATACCGAGCAGAAGATGAACCATCGGTAGAGCAGAAGACGAGTAGGAAACTGACAAACAAGCCTAAGCAAAAGAAAATCCAGTGCGCCCACACGAACGTATACAAACGTATATGGGCAATCGTGCAATAATCCATGTAACAGGGTCAGTCTGCAGCCAAAAGCTGGGACAAAAGTAAAGCATTTACCAAAGAAACCAAAGGAATTGTGAAAGGCAGGCCATGGAACGAATTAAAAGGATGGGCTGTAGTGAATCCTACTTCATTTTAATGGGATAACAGGAGTTAGCTTAGCCTTTGGCTTGCAGACTCGTGCCCCCGTCACCTAGTGACTTTTAACCTACTTAGCTTGCTCTGTCTTAGCACATTTAATTATTTATTTCTTCTAAAATGGCTGCCTTGTTTAGAGTTAGGCCACTTGTTATGAGTTACATTATCAGTGTCACCGCGCTAAGGCGTCAAGAACAAGCACCAAAGACAAACAAACAGTAGGTGTTCACACTTAGGGATTTTCCCTCTCCATACTTTCGAGGGATTGTTTATATTAATTGCCGTCCCAAGCATGTCTGTTATCTATTGTTTGGGAACATACGTCAGGGGGTCCTTGAAGATCTGTATAAATATATTGCACTTTAGACAGATAATCAGAGGGGTTCCAACAAGAGGGCATCGCCACCATCGCTGATACCGATGCTGCAGTCGTCTTGACGCTGACCCAGTCTTCGTGTCCCTGCGGAGTCTGAGATAGAGACCTCATTCCAAGGTAACAAGGGTTAGGGGCTCCTCTCATGGACATGGCATTGGCAGATAAGGTTTAACAAACCCAGCTCTCCTTTAGGTAGGAGGTTAGGCCTATCACATTAGGGTATTAGGGCATATTACATCTGTTATGTCTTTTCTATGCATTGCAAGATGGTGGGGATCTTTGTAATAATGACTCTCGTCTTCACAATTCAGTACTTGCATTATTCATTATCCTAGTCATTGCAGCCCATGCAACTTATCACAAATTGCAATTATATTGAATAAAAACTATTGAAACTTTACTGCATCTTTGTCATTGCCTGTGTTTGTATGAGACATGATATATCTGTGAGAAAGGGGTAATCTCCGTTTAACCACGACACTCCCTGAGATGTCTTACTCTTGAGTCCATGCGTAAAGGCTGCCACAACTCACCTTTTATTATTGTGTTTCTGGTGAGGTGCTGCTAGTGAGCCAGTAAGGTTGGGACAACAGTTGCAACTTGTTGTAGGAAAGACATAGTCGCCTACAAACAAAAGTACTGTCATCCTTTAACCAGCAGTCTTGCCTAGAGCAAGAGTCCAAACTACGACAGGGCGAATGATGGGCCCACAGATGTAAATTACAGCATGTTGATAGCGCATGCAGGCTGCCTAGGCTCGACCTATATTAGACATACCCCATAGCTGGGTAAGAAAGGATGGGCACGGTTACTGAAAATGTTCATAAGACGAGGAGTTCAAAAGCTAACATTGCTTTTAGCAAGTCAATGGGAACCCCGTCTGGACCAGTCATGTCAGTAATACTGTTCAGTGCCTATCACGTGATTTCACCATTCTGTCAGTGGATTTGAACAGAAACATTTTCTGTTGCTTTCGAAATGTGTATGTCCTTCTGGGGCCAAAACATATTTCAACAGTGGTGTCAATTTATTATAGTTACAATTGAGAAGGAGCAATTTGATTGTTTTTTAGTGACACAATGGATGTATGTAGAAAAGTGGATATTGAGAAAGCATGAAATATCCCTGCATCTGTTTCCACAGCACTGTAAAACTGACAAATGCAGTATAGGTTTAGTAGCAAAATGAAGAGAGATGGATCGCTTGATAATCAATAAATGTCACTAAGGTTATTATTCTACAGAACTTTGCAAGAAGGGCATTAGCAGTTCAAGAATAAATGATTACAGAATTAACACGTGACACTTTTGGACTTCTTTTTGAGGCCAAGTTTTTATAAGGATTTTAGTGATCATTGTTTTTTGAGAATGTACATGGCCCTTCTAATCCATACCGATTTAGATTGGAATTTGAGTGAGGGTTACATAGTGGTCCAAAATGTATATGTTTGCATATATTGGAGTCTGAAAAATATAACCTTTCTATTTGAAATGCTCATTCTCTGCGTAGACTTTCTTAACAATAGTGAGAGTGACATCTTTAAATCTGAATTATGAATCCCCAAACGTGTGGCTATTATTGAGCAACAAAGTAACATCTCAAAAGGGAAAAGCGTTCCTTATTGAGATATAAAAGATGATTGAATGTCTGTTGAAATGAGTAGGCTGACCCACAGGCACTTTAAAAAAATGTTTCGTCAGTTGAACAAAGGTAACAAGTTGAGAAAAATCTAAATATAGGATCTTCCTCAGAAAGAAACAGGCTAATTACGTAGCCTGCAATCTATGTGAACCGTGCTGCACAAGAAAATAGCTCAAGACATTTTTGGCGATTATTGCTTGGTTGTGCAGGGTGAAGGTAAATAGCTCTGTTATATTTTGCAGAATGTGCTGTAAATATGTCAAATGAAATGTTCTCATAGTTACTGGAATTAGATTATCTTTTAACTTGGTTTATTTCCCATAAAGCAAAGGAGGTAGTTTGATTTATTCCAGGAGCTACACATCCTGTTTTAATGAGGCAGATCAATTGGATTCACCCTGGACGTCGACCTCATCCTCAAGGACACAGTATCAAAAAACAACAAAGACGGCCTAGTAATAGCATTCTCTTTTTAAAAAAGTGAAACCATTTCTTCAGAAAGCGACTTCAGAACAGCAGTTAAAACGATGGTACTTTTGCATCTGTATCATGGTAACACCTTACTCTATCACTTCGCAGGCTACACAGTGGCACCGGTTAGGGGCATCTTCACTCCATAACTCATCTCATCCAGGTTCTGAAGACATAAGATCACATAACCCCTATCCAGATGGAAATCCATTGGCTCCCTTTGCCGGTCCACACCTAGCTTGCCACTTGCCTGTGGCTGGGAGACTGGGTTTTCCCACTCACCATTCTTCTGGCTAACAAAAGCCCTGCCCACCCCAGGACCTACTTAATGCAGGCATTATGCATGCCAAAGACAAGTCTGTCTGTGCCAGTCCACACCAGGACCGCACCCAGCGCCACGACTGCTGGTCCTCCCTACTTCCGAAGATGCACCATCGCCGAGCTTTACACCCTCAACCCCAGACACCACAACAAACACTGCCACCATGCCGACCCACTCTCCATATTAGGACCTTTCACCTGCACCCACTGCCACTTCACCTGCCACAGCACACACATCAGCCCACCAACCATTCCCATCCCGAACACACCAGAGACACCACCTGAACAAAAACACCAATTCACATGCGCCCTTCTCAACACAAGCTCACTATGCAAGCATTCCACCAAATTATGGGACCTCATTGCCACCCTTGCACCCGACATCGCCTTCCTCACAGAGACTTGGCTCAACCCCACATCAGACATTGCCACAGCGATCCCCAATGGCTATAAAATCACACACCAGGACCGCACCAGCAAGCCGGGAGGAGAAACAGCCATCATCCACAGAGAGATCATACAGTGCACCACCACTGCCTACAACATCACCGTCCCCATGGAACATCTAAACTTCAAGCTCCACACAGACTAAAAAACAAACATCAGAGGCACACTTGCATACTGACCCCTAGGCCCATGCTCCAGCTTCTGCAACACCATCGCAGACTTCATTGCACCCCTAGCCTTAGACTCCAAGGACTACATTTTCCTCGGTGACCTAACTTTCCATATTGATGACCCTAACGACAACAACACTGCACACCCCTTTCACAGGATGAGCAGTTTTGGATTGACCCAGATCATCCACGACCCTACACACACTGCAGGACACACGCTGGACCCCATTTTCACCTCCAGCAACAACGTCTAATACAGCCATGTCACAGAACTCACATGAACCAATCACAGCATCTCCAGCCCCGCACCTCCACCCTCAAAATGACCAGTGCCCCCACCAGAGGTGGAACAAAATCTCAGAGACCAGCTGGGCAGACGCCCTCAGCACCTCCAACGCCCCTCCCGCCACCAACCTCAAACAGGGAGTAAAAAACGTCAACACCTAGATCACCAATCATGCCGACAATATTGTCCCCATCAAGAGCACAACCAGAGAAAATCCTCCAAAAAGGCCAGCTGGTACACCCAAGAACTCAGAACAGCGAAATGAGACAGCAAACAGCTGGAGATGAGATGGCGTGCCAGCAAGGATGCCTCAGATAGAGCAGCCTTCAAGACCTCCCTCAGCCTCTACCACTGCCTGCTGAGGGCAACAAAGAAGACAGCCCTTACCGCATGCATCGAAACCAGCACCAACACCACAAAGGAGCTTTTCAACATAGTTAAGGTATTCTCCAATCCGCTTGCCAGAAAAAACAACATCACACCCTGAAAGGAACTGTGAGACAACCTTGCCCACTTCTTCCACAACAAAATTGCAACCATATACAGAAACGTCGAACCCTAACCCACACCTATGGACTTCCTCAACAGATACGTGACCATGGTGTTAGAAATGGGGTCCTTGGTTGACAATCAGGTTACCCCCTGTTCAAGCAAAGACCCTCACTCTAGTCAGGGTAAAAGAGAATCACCCTCAGCTAACCCCTGCTTACCCCCTTGGTAGCTTGGCAGAGCAGTAGGCTTAACCTCAGAGTGCTAGGCGTAAAGTATTTGTACCAACACACACAGTAACTCAATGAAAACACTACAAAATGACACAACACAGGTTTAGAAAAATAGGAAATATTTATCTAAACAAAACAAGACCAAAACGACAAAAATCCACCATACACAAGTCAAGTTATTAATTAAAAATCAAAAAGAGTCTTTAAGTAGTTTTAAAAACACACTAGCGCTGCTAGAGTGAAAATTTACCTGGTGTGCATCAAAAATAACCCCGCACGGGCGGGCGTGTGTCGAAAATAACTCCGCACGGCGGTACTCGAGTCAAAAATCCAGCCGCACAATGAGTTGACGATCCAGCCGCGCAGGTTGCGATCTCCCAGCCTCCGTCAGCGATGCTGCGTATCGTTTCTCCTGCTCCGTGCGTCGATTCTTCGGTCGCGTTTCCTGCGAGCGTCGTTTCTCAGCCGCGGAGCTGGCGGCGCGTCGTTTTTCAGCCGCCGATCAGATTCGCGTCGATCTTTTCCCCGCACGGCGCTCTGTGCGTGGATTTTCTTGTCTTTAGGCTGCCAGCTTCTCCTTTCAGGGTCCCAGGACTGGATGGGCACCACAGGGCAGAGTAGGAGTCTCTCCAGAGGCTCCAGGTGCTGGCAGAGAGAAGTCTTTGCTGTCCCTGAGACTTCAAACAACAGGAGGCAAGCTCTAGATCAAGCCCTTGGAGATTTCTTCTCAAGATGGAAGGCACACAAAGTCCAGTCTTTGCCCTCTTACTCTGGCAGAAGCAGCACTGCAGGAAAGCTCCACAAAGCACAGTCACAGGCAGGGCAGCACTTCCTCCTCAGCTAACAGCTCTTCTCCAGGCAGAGGGTTCTCTTGATTCCAGAAGTGTTTCTCAAGTCTGTAGATTTGGGTGCCCTTCTTGTACCCATTTTAGTCTTTGAAGTCACCTTTCTTCAAAGGGGACTCACACCTACTTGTGAAATCCTGCCTTGCCCAGGCAAGGCCTCAGACACACACCAGGGGGTTGGAGCCGGCATTGTTAGAGGCAGGCACAGTCCTTTCAGATGAGAGTGACCACTCCACCCCTCCCTCCTAGCAGAGATGGCTAATCAGGAAATGCAGGTTACACCCCAGCTCCCTTTGTGTCACTGTCTGGTGTGAGGTGAAAAACAACCCAACTGTCAAACTGACCCAGACAGAGAATCCACAAACAAGGCAGAGTCACAGAATGGTTTAAGCAAGAAAATGCTCACTTTCTAAAAGTGGCATTTTCAAACGCACAATCTTAAAATCAACTTTACTAAAAGATGTATTTTTAAATTGTGAGTTCAGGGACCCCAAACTCCACATGTCCATCTACTCTCTAGGGGAATCTACGCTTTAATCATATTTAAAGGTAGCCCCCATATTATCCTATGAGAGAGACAGTCCTTGCAACAGTGAAAAACGAATTTAGCAGTATTTCACTGTCAGGACATATAAACCACATTACTATATGTCCTACCTTATCCATACACTGCACCCTGCCCTTGGGGCTACCTAGGGCCTACCTTAGGGGTGCCTTACATGTAAGAAAAGGGAAGGTTTAGGCCTGGCAAGTGGGTACACTTGCCAAGTCGAATTTACAGTGTAAAAATACACACACAGACACTGCAGTGGCAGGTCTGAGACATGATTACAGAGCTACTTATGTGGGTGGCACAACCTGTGCTGCAGGCCCACTAGTAGCATTTGATTTACAGGCCCTGGCACCTCTAGTGCACCTTACTAGGGACTTACTAGTAAATCAAATATGCCAATCATGGATAAACCAATCACATACAATTTCACACAGAGAGCATATGCACTTTAGCACTGGTTAACAGTGGGAAAGTGCTCAGAGTTCAAAAGCCAACAGCGACAGGTCAGAAAAAAATAGGAGGCAGGAGGCAAAAAGACTGGGGATGACCCTGCATAAGCAAAAGTCCAACACATGGTAACTGACACAAACCACACACTGACAAACTGGAACATCCTCTCCACCCAGGACATCACCTCCACCATGAAATCCATCCTCTCGGGAGCGCCCACAAACCCATGCCCGCACCACATCTTCAGCCTTGGAAACCAAAGAATCAGCCTGGAACTCACTGCTCTGATCATTACCTCTAGCACCACCGCAACATTTCCTGATGCCTGGAAACACTCCAAAGTCAGACCACTACTCAAAAAACCATCCATTGACCCCAGTGAACCCAAAATCTACCAGCCAATCTCCCTGCTCCCATACCCAGTGAAGGTACTGGAAAAAATCATCAACAAGCAACTCATGACAACCTGGAGCAGAACCAGCTTCTCGACGCCTCCCAATCCAGCATCCGCAGCAATTAAAGCTCCAAAACTACCCTGATCACAGCCACCAATGACATCCAAACCCTTTTTGACTGAAGAGAAACAGAAGCGTTGATCCTCCTTGACCTTTCGGCAGCCTTCAACACCGTATCCCACCACATGCTGATCGAAAGACTCCACCACATCGGGGACGTGCTCAGATGGATCACCTCCTTCCTCACCGGAAGAACCCAGATGATCCACCTCCCACCTTTCACCTCTGAACCCAAGGAGCTCACCTGTGGTGTCCCCCAGGTCTCATCCCACAGCCTCACGCTCTTCAATGCATATATGACGCCACTGGCCAACATAGTCAGAACCCACAGTCTCAACATAATTTCCTACGCAGGCAACATCCAACTCATCCTTTCACTCACCGATGACCCCTCCACCACCAGAACCAACTTCCAAAGATGCATGACAAGCATCACTGACTGGATGAAGAACAACTGCCTGCAGCTGAACACAGACAAGTCAAAAGTACTAATCACTGGCAATAGCAGCAACACATGGAACAACTCCTGGTGGCCATCAGACCTAGGACCCCCACCCACTCCTTCCGACCATGCCAGAAACCTCGGAATCATCATTGACAACAAGCTTACAATGAAAAAATAGATCAATGGCATCTCCTCCACCTGCTTCCTCACTTTTCAGGTTACGTAAGATCTTCATGTGGCTACCCCTACACACGAGATGCACTGTGCCACAAGCCCTTATCACCAGCCGACTGGACTATAGCAACGCCCTCTATATAGGAATCGCTGCACACCTCCTACAGAGATACCGAACGCCACAGCCAAACTCATCCTTGGTTTTCCCCGATGAACCCACATCACACCCCACCTCAGGCAACTCCACTGGCTCCCTGTACAGAAGAGTTGCCAATTCAAGCTGCTGACCCAAGCACATAAGCCTCTATACAGCCAAGAACCTGTATCCATCAACCACTGCCTGAACTTCTAGCAACAGCTGAGGAGACTATGCTCCACCTCCCTTTCACTTGCCCATACTCCCCACATCTACCAAAGCAGAAGTGTAGGATGCTCCTTCTCTGACATTGCAGCAAAACTCTGGAACAGCCTCCTCACTCATCTCTGGACCATCACCTCACTTCCAGAATTCTGAATGGCCTTCAAGACCTGACTGTTTGGTTAAGCCTCCGGGACCTGCAAGCACCTGGATAACTTATTGGCTGATTAGCCACGCTTTATAAATCCTGATTGATTGATTGGTTGAAAACCAGCTGCATCATTTACAAAGCTATCACGGCCACCTCCCCCCATTTATCTTGCAGAATAGCTCATCATCTCTGGTGAATCTCGGCACACCTACAGCCAGTACATCATCAGACTGCAGACTAAGAAGTGTAAAAAAGCAAACAAGAAAGCAGGCCATTTCCATCTATGCATCCAGTATCTGGAACAATATCCCTGTAGCCATCAGGACCGCCACAACTTACTTTCAATTTAGAACAGACTTGAAGACTCACCTCTTTCAAGAACACTATATCACAATGCATTAATTGTTCACAAGCCAGCTTCTTCTCATCTTACTTTATTTATTTAGTTATGCCTGTCTTTGACCACGTGCAGTATTTCGCTTTCTTTGGCTAGGTTTGTGCAATTGAAATCCCATATACATACATACACGCATACATACATATTTCATTAGTAATGAAAAAGCACTATGATCTGTGGGCCATTTTGGTCCTTCTAGTCCACCACTGCTATAATTCAGTTACTATACTGAGCGCTTGGTCTGGAAGTGCTCCCAGTTTTAAAAAGAAAAGCACCCATGTAAACTAACTAACTGCTTTAGACAAAACACCTAGACCGGGCAACTTGTTTGCCAAACATATGTTTGAGTATTTTTAGATTTTTGGAACAGAGAAAACATTTAGCCCATGAAAATATTTGGGCTTTAAATCTAACTGTTACATGCTCAATAACAGAGCAGGTGTTCAGTCTGTTATAGAGATGTATGTTGGAATTCATGGGCGGCAGTTTTAGGCAGCTTTTCTAGCTTTCTCAACAGCCTTTGATAGAGTCAGTATATCAACTCTAAGAATAGGATGGCTGGACTTGAAGTTCCAAAGGACCTTATGAAGTTATTAACCCGTGACTATTGTAACTGGAGTTGCATGATAATAGAGAATGACAGAGGTCATTGTGCGAGCATACACCTAAAGGTCTTCGATGTGGTCTGGATGGAATTTATTGTTAAGCAACTAAATATGTTTTTGAGGAATTATGTCTCAAAAAAGTAAGGCTGAAGAAGCTCATTTAATTCAAATGAATGTTGGGTCATGAAAGAATGGAATGTATACTAACCTATACATTTTAGAGAGAGTATTTTTCTAAGATTTGAGTGATAAGCACCATATAAAGCAGCAAGATAGTTACACTCTGACCCATGAGGGTGCTTTGTGTTCCTCATATAAATCCTTGGACGAAGGTAGTTTATGCTTCTTATACACACCTATAAAATCAACATTCTTTCTACATTAGTTTGCACAGTAGAGTATAAACTGAATGATTTATGGCAGTTTCTATATAAATCTGAAGGGAACATTTTGCAAACTTTCTGCTTTTTGTTGCCCTCTGTCTCAATCCAAGCTTTGCAGTTGGAATCGGCTGGGGGATGCTTCAACCTGATTCTGAAACAGCACCGTTGGTGTTGTCAGGGAAGGGTAAACGCCATCTGGTTGACACTCCATCACCACCTGGTTGACAATGCTTTCAATTAGTGGTTGGTTGTGTGTGGCAGGACTTTGGCGCAGGGAGGGTACTGCAGTGCACCATAAAGATAGGTAGAGAAGTAGAAGTCCTCAAAATAAGTTGAGAGTCAAATGAACAGCAACTGGAAGTGGAGTAATGAGTTTTGGCTTGCGAGATTGTGTTGAATTTGGAAGTAGAGGGGTATTTATTGGTGTAGAGGGAGATGATCTTAGACAGATGGGGGGGCTGTCCAGTCCGTTGATTGAGTCAGGGACAACAAAGGAATGTGTACAGGTTTTTGTGTGTTGAAAGTCAGCAAGGCTGGGAGTCAGAAATGTGGGACCAGTATAAATGGGGAGATTGAAACAGGTTTTGATGGTGCTACCTTTCTTTAGTATGCCTGAATATGGCTGCTTGGCCACCAAATGTGTGCTGAGGTACCCACCCTGCCACATTGTCTCCAGCAGCATTCCATTTACACTGGAAACATTTTACTCAGCTTTTGGGGAGTCACGTACTCTATGATATCCATTGGTATCTCCTTCATCAAATATCTATCCCACCACTCCATGTATGTACATTTTTCCATCTTCAGGGGAACATTAACCAATCTGTGTATTCCGTGTTTCCGTGAAAGTTGTAACCATCTTTTCAAATGGTGTTAATTGCATCATGACATTTTCTATCATCTGATTGGGTCACCCAGTGGCACGATTGTGAAATCCCTCCCCGGTGACAGCTCAAGTTAATTCATAAAATCCTCAAAGACTCCCACGTGTGTGCCATGAAACATGTTGGCTATAGACTAACAGCCATTCCCTCCTTTTACTGAAGGCAATCCCATTGTTAGCCCAGGGGAAAAATCCAGCTTTAAGTGATTGGTGGTTTGTGGAAGAAAGACAGTGTCAGTCACCTTGCTATGGCTAGGGAGGTTATTTGTAATCGAGCTCTAATAGCTTTAAGGAGCTGCATTAACATCCTGAAGTGACTTGCCTGGTGTATCTCGTTCTATGTTTGTCCACTGTTTGCTTCGTTCCCTCAGAAGCCATTCATTTAGGATGTACGCTTGCACTGCCTTGTATCAGTTCCTACAATTTTGCAATTTCAATGTTCCCTTCCTTCTGAAACATCTAGGGTTTGTTGTGCCATATAAAGCTCAGATGGTCCCTTTAAAGAATGACAAAGACCTTATTTTCTATCTGAAATGGGAGAGCCTGGAAGATGTGAAGCAGCCCCATGAAAAAAAGTCATTTAGGTCATTGTCACCAGCCCAATCATGAAAAACGTACAGATTTCATCATCTATGGAAATCTTTTTGAATACCTTGGATCAGGGTAGGTATATTGACAGTGTCCTGAGTATAATTCAGTGGTTTCAATAGGACAGCTAAGTACTTTACCGAGTTTTTGTAGATATGAAATGTAATCCTGTTCCTCCTCCATTGGACCTCAGAGCCAGATGGTTTCAAGAGCAATAATATTCACTTGTCTCAATTTATCTCGACGCCTCCCCAGAGTTGGTCAGAATTGCCAGCAGAGGTGAAAACATGACATTGTACACAAAGAGCTATGTGATTTGAGTCACCAAACCTGATCGCTTTACTTGAGAGAGCGGTTAGAATTTCCATGGATAATAGCTTGAATGAGGGAACCAGGGGTAAGGGGAGGCAACAGCCACGCCTGTCTAGGTCCCTTCTGGGCTTTGAATAACAGGGAATGAAGTAACACTGAAAGCCGGTCGTCCAGGTATTCATGCACATTTTACATCTAGATTACGTAGGACAACGGTTCTGTATGAGATAATTAAGCTTCCTTTCACGGCTTAAGTATGACTATAATGTCAGCATTCAACACTAAAAGTGTCACCATTTTTTGTCCCAAAGCTAGTTAACTAATTTTGTCGTCCTGGGCATCAATCTGGTACAAGAGTTTTGTAAAAATGTTTACACTTTCTTCCTCTTGACATTTCATTGCCTCAAAGGAAAAAGCAGAGAACCAAAACCTAAAAATGTCAAACAAGCACTGGCAATGCCAGTTGGTCTAGCTTTAAAGGAATGTTCTATGGTAATGTGGAGCATTACAGGTAAATAGCATGTGCCTAGATATATTTGTGTGGAAGCAAAGATGCAGAATAATATTGGTGTAGGTTAAAAGATCAAGCTACAGATGCACTGTCATGCCAGCCTTAAACAAATGTAGGTTAATACCTGCCCTACTCCAATGTGTGGTGCTGTCAGAAAAAACCCATAAATTATCTACTTATCTAAGACACCGTAATAGCATTTCAATGTCATGTGTGTGCCTCTAGACATTTAAGCTTAGGCAGCTGGATAAATAAACAAAACAACCACATCTGTGTGGAGGGGAATCACTGTTTGTGGAAGCACCCAACTTCACTTTTGCCCATTCAAAACATGCATTCCTGGATCCTAAAATATTGTTAAAGCCAAAGCCCCACTTTAGTGATGCTTACATAATTGTCTGGCAACAGCTGTGCTGGCAAGCCAGGCCATACAAATGGTGACCTTTTGATTCACATGCAAAACAAACATAAACCTCAATAGAGGCTAGATTGCTCCATGGCATAATTTACACTTCTAACCAGTTCTAGATATTTAGCTAACCATTCTTTACATTATGGGGTTGGTAGTTTTGTGATTGATTTTGGAATCCCTAAATTCAAAGTGATGTTAGCTTAAAGGAGTGGGTGAAGGCTTCACATGGTACGGGCCACTTGGAGATAACACATCCTGTTCGTATAATTAATGGGAGTCCACACTGAGTCACATTACCCACTCAAACTGACATTGGTTTTTGATGATTGTTGCCTCCTCCAGGTACAATACAAGTAACAGCAGTGCAGTGTAGCCCCCTTTCCCTTACAGAACAGGTATATAGCTTGTGGAACAACAAGGAAAGCTTTTCTCCTTCACAAAACAGGTATAGGCCAGGCTTTAGTTGCACAAGCTTTATTTTAGAAACAGCAAGCTTCCATCAGTTACAAAACAGTTACAACTCAGATATCATTAGTGCCAACTTCCCTTCCTCCCAAATCAGGTAAAATGCGATCCCTCACAGAATATGACATGCAGATTACACACAGATCAGTGCATTAAGGACTTAACCCACTGGCCGGCTGAGTGTATAGCTGGATGAGTAAATAAATATTCATGTGAGTGCTTCTGCCTCTATCCTTCAGTTTTTGTTCTATGTCAGTAAACTTAGTATTGCTTTTGCACTTTTTTGCCTACTATGGTGACAGTGATTGAAAAGAAGGTAGAGTTACAGGAAAATAAAGTGACTACTTTTTAAACTAGGCAGCTAGCTTAAGAAATGGTGCATTTGTGGGTCAAATTAGTAATATGAGAGTCATGTCAATTTCTAAGTGTTAGAAATGGGGTCTTTGGTTGGCAGTCAGGTTACCCCCTGTCCAAGCAAGAACCCTCACTCTAGTCAGGGTAAAAGGGAATTACCTTCAGCTAACCCTGCTCACCCCTTTGGTAGCTTGGCACGAGCAGCAGGCTTAACTTCAGAATGCTAGGTGTAAAGTATTTGTGCCAACACACACAGTAACTTAATGAAAACACTACAAAATGACACAACACAGGTTTAGAAAAATAGAGAATATTTATCTAAACAAAACAAGACCAAAATGACAAAAATCCACAATACACAAGTCAAGTTATCAAAATATGCAAAAAGAGCCTTCATGTAGTTTTAAACACACACTACACTGTTAGCGTGAAAATTTACCTTGGGTGCATCAAAAATAACCCTGCACGGGCAAGTGTGCGTCAAAAAGGGACTGTGCTGTGTCAATTTCACTCACAAGTGACTCCTTGTGTCGTTTCTCCTTTTGTCTGGTCGGGCGAGTCGTTTCTTCTCTCTGCAGGAGTGCGATGCGTCGATCCGGTCAGCACTCTCGGGTCCGGGCAGGCCTTGCGTTGTTGTTACACGCCCAGCGGTGTTTGCATCGGAAATCCAGCCGTACGATGATCCGAAACCGCCACAGCGCAGGTTGTGATCTCACCAGCCTCCGTCAGCGATGCTGCGCGTCGTTTCTCCAGCTTCGTGCATCGATTCTTTCGTCGCGTTACAGGCGAGCGTTGATTTTCAGCGACGAAGCCGGCTGCGCGTTAATTTCCTAGCTGCAGATCGGAGTTGCGTTGATCTTTTTCCCGCACAGCATTCTGTGCGTGGATTTCTTCCTCTTAGGCTGCCAGCTTCTCCTTTCAGGGTCCCAGGAACTGGACGGGCACCACAGGGCAGAGTAGGAGTCTCTCCAGAGAGCCCAGGTGCTGGAAGAGAGAGGTCTTTGCTGTCCCTGAGACTTCAAACAACAGGAGGCAAGCTCTAAATCAAGTCCTTGGAGATCTTCACAAGATGGAAGGCACACAAAGTCCAGTCTTTGCCCTCTTACTCTGGCAGAAACAGCAACTGCAGGATAGCTCCACAAAGCACAGTCACAGACAGGGCAGCTCTTCTTCCTCAGCTCTTCTCCAGGCAGAGGTTCCTCTTGGTTTCCAGAAGTGTTCTAAAGTCTGTGGTTTTGGGTGCCCTTCTTATACCCAATTTCTCCTTTGAAGTAGGCCTACTTCAAAGCAAAGCCTCTCTTGAATGTGAAATCCTGCCTTGCCCAGGCCAGGCCCCAGACACTCACCAGGGGGTTGGAGACTGCATTGTGTGAGGGCGGGCATAGCCCTTTCAAGTGTGAGTAACCACTCCTCCCTCCTAGCACCAATGGCTCATCAGGAAATGCAGACTACACCCCAGCTCCCTTTGCGTCACTGTATAGTGTGGGGTGCAACCAGCCCAACTGTCAAACTGACCCAGAAAGGGAATCCACAAATGTGTAGCATCACAGAAATGGTATAAGCAAGAAAATGCTCACTTTATGAAAATGGCATTTTCAAACACACAATCTCAAAATCAACTTTACGAAAAGATGTATTTTTAAATTGTGAGCTCAGAGACGCCAAACTCCACATGCCCATCCTCTCCCAAAGGGAATCTACACTTTAATCATATTTAAAGGTAGCCCCCATATTAACCTATGAGAGGGACAGGCCTTGCAACAGTGAAAAACTAATTTAGCAATATATTTCACTGTCAGGATATATCAAACACATTACTAAATGTCCTACCTTAACCCTGTACGGCACCCTGCACTTGGTGGGGCTACATAGGGCCTACCTTAGGGGTGCCTTACATGTAAGAAAAGGGAAGGTTAAGGCCTGGCAAGTGGGTGCCAAGACGAATTTACAGTTAAAAACTGCACACACAGACACTGCAGTGGCAGGTCTGAGACATAATTACAGAGCTACTTATGTGAGTGGCACACCCAGTGCTGCAGGGCCACTAGTAGCATTTGATTTACAGGCCCTGGGCACCTCTAGTGCACTGTACTAGGGACTTACTAATAAATCAAATATGCCACATCATGGATAAGCCAATTACATACACATTTTGTTAAGGAACACTTGCACTTTAGCACTGGTCAGCAGTGTTAAAGTGCCCAGAGTAACAGACAAAGCAAAATCAGTCCAGCACACATCAACAACCTGGGGAACAGAGGCAAAAAGTTAAGGGAGACCACGCCAAGGATGAAAAGTCTAACATGTGTCCCCCCCAGCTGAAAGTGGGGAGCAACTACCCAACCTCATGGGAATTCTCATCACTAAGGCGGAAGAACCTGGACAGACCATCAACATTGGCATGTTCTTGACCAGGATGGTGTTCCACCGTAAAGTCCATCCCCTGTAGGGAAATGGACCACCTCAACAGTTTTGGATTCTCACCCCTCACCTGCATGAACCATCTGAGGGGCCTGTGGTAGGTCTGAACTCGGAAGTGAGTCCCAAACAAGTAGGGTCTTAGCTTCTTCAGTGCTCAAACCACAGCAAACGCTTCACGTTCTATGGCACTCCACCTACGTTCCCTGGGAAGTAACCTCCTGCTAATGAAGCCTACGGTTTGATCTAGGCCCTCTTCTTAAGCTGTGAGATTACTGCTTCAGTACCATGCTCTGAGGTGTCTGTTTGCACAACAAACTCCTTGGAGTAGTCAGGTGCCTTCAGCACAGGTGCTGTGCACATGGCAGCCTTCAGGGCATCAAAAGCGTTCTGGCAAGCCTCTGTCCATATCACTTTCCTGGGTTGCTTTTTCGAAGTCAACTCAGATAAGGGGGTAACAATGGTACCATAATCCTTGATAAACCTCCTGTAGTATCCTGTGAGACCTAAAAAGGCTCTCACTTCAGTCTGGGTCTTGGGAGGCTCCCAAGCCAGAATTGTGTCAATCTTAGGCTGTAGGGGTGCCACCTGGCCACTCCTCACCTGGTATCCTAAGAACACCACAGAACCCTGTCCTATTTGGAACTTGCTCACCTTAAGAGTGAGGCCTGCCTTTTGCAGGGCCTCTAACACGATCCAGAGGTGTTGCAGGTGTTTCTCCCATGTGTAACTAAACACAGCAATGTCATCCAGGTAGGCGGCACTGAACTCATCCAACCCAGCCAACACCTGGTTGACCAACCTCTGAAAGGTGGCAGGGGCATTCTTCATCCCAAATGGCATGACTTTAAATTGAAAGTGTCCATCTGGGGTAGAGAATTCTGACCTCTCCTTGGCCCCCTCAGTTAAGGCAATCTGCCAGTACCGAGATGTTAAGTCAAACGTACTGAGGTACTTGGCAGCTCCTAACCGGTCAATGAGCTCATCAGCTCAGGGGATGGAGTGTGCGTCAGTCTTGCTGACCGCATTGAGTCCCCGGTAGTCCACACAGAACCTGAGTTCTGGAGTGGCACCAGGTGCAGCAGCCTTTGGCACCAATACCACAGCTCTGGCCCAAGGACTGCTGGAGTGCTCAATAACCCCTAGGGCAAGCATTTTGGATACTTTATCCAAAATGCATGCCCTGACCCTGTCAGTCACCCTGTAAACTTTTTGTTAAATAGGTGTACAGTCTCCAGTGTCCACATCGTGTGTGCACAAGTGTGTGACTTCTGGGATCAGGGAAAACAGTGAGGCAAACTGTTGCAACACATGGTGACAGTCACCTTGCTGCTCCTCAGTCAGGGAGGGGGAAAGGATCACTCCCTCCACTGACCCATCTTTTTCTCCTGAAGACAGGAGGTCAGGAAGAGGCTCATTCTCCTCCTCCACCCCTTCATCTGTTGCAAGGAGCATGGACAGTTCACTCCGCTCAAAGTGAGGTTTGAGGCAGTTGAAATGCAGGACCCTTAAAGGGTTCCTTGGAGACTGCAAGTCCACCAGGTAGGTGACTCCACTCTTGCGCTCCACCACCTCAAATGGCCCAATCTACTTATCCTGGAGCGCCCTAGACTCCACTCTATTGTAAGACGTGCTCTAAAATTGCATGAACCCCGAGACTGAACCCTCAGGCCATCTGATTGCATTCATATTTAGAACACCGTGCCCAAGAAAAACAATTATCCTGCATATAAAACTGGTTTGGCAGATACTGGATCTTGCTTGATAAATAAAAGGCAATAACATTGGTCACATATGGGGATCGTCAGATTAATGGTTTATAAATCATTACTTGAAATAAATGAGCAGAGCTGACTACCAATTAAAATGAATTACTCACGCGAGGAAAAGCGGTGTACACGGTTGTCAGTGACACATGAAGGAAAAATCATAAACTCCCCAGGGGCTTTGGGTAAGTTACCTTACACATCTGCCACTTTGAACATCAGTTAGACATCCGAGCTTTTAATGGCCTCAGCTCTCTATGAACCAAGCTCTTAGCTCAGACTTTAAAAACACAGCATTCCAGCAATCCATTATTTCTTTACACTTGCAATGTATTTAACTCCAAACATTGGCATTAAATGCTACTGAAATGGTGTGACAGCCACAGCGCTATCCCCACTCTCCAAGTGTCCATCCCCATCTCTAAGTGGCTTCATGTGCCGCTGTTGCCCTTTATAATTGCAGCTCTTACTTTGCAATGTCTCTCTCAGCTATACTGTCCAGCCTCGCGCAGATGCAAATGAGTGCTGGTGGCATGAGGCGCTGTTTCATCATTATTCCGCGAGATCCTCATTAGCCACACTTGAATCGGAAAGTCCCAGAGCAGACACAGAGGAGGAGAAATCATGGGAAGAAACAGCCTGCATAGAATTTCCAAATGAGCAGCGACAAAAGCAGCAGGCACACAAATAAGCATTCAAGGGGTCAACAAACTGGCAGGAGGGGGACGGCTGGGTAATCATTAGGCAGTGCCCGACGGGCTAGTCTGACAGGTCAGTGTGTGGGCTGCTTGTTTTGGCTCTTTGTGGGCTTGTTTTATGGTCTACTGTGCCGGTTTTTAGGGGCAAGCGCAAAGTGCTCCATCCCCTGTAGTAATCTCTCTTTGGGCTTCCAACCACAACCATGTCACGTCAGTAACTTTCATTGGTTCGTGGGCTTGCCTTTTAAAATCCGCTTGCTTTCATTTGTGAAAGGCATGCACACATCATGCCTTTCCCGGTGTTTAGCCCACCCACACAGCACCGGTAAACTACAAAAAACATACGAGGCTTGATGTTTTCAGCATGGTTTCCGGACTACTTTAACTGTTTCTTTATCCACGTAGCGCGATCGCGCTGGGGTTTACATAGCGCAATTGCGCTCAGTTTTTCTGTTTTCAACTTTGGCACGATCGCGCTGCATTTTACATAGTGCGATTGCGCTGTTTTTTTTCCTTTTAATTTGTGTGGCAAGAAAAGTCCGGTTAGGAGTTTACAACGCTAATAGCTCTAACTCAAGCAAATGCGAGACCCGTTGCATTGAAAATGCTTGTTACTTTTGATTTCCCTGAGATTAGAACAAACATTGCCAGCAGCAAGTTCAAATCTATGCAGTCTTTCATACCTTGCAAAACAGTTATACAGTGTTTCTTTAGAAGTTCAAAACTGCCTCAATTTCGCAAACATCCGCCACTTTTTAAGCTGTCTAATTCACTAAGGGGGGGGCACCTGGGCCTATTTTCTGTCTCATTTGGACCCAACAGTGCAAACCATGATTAGAATAAAAAAATAACACTGCATGCTTATCTCCCTCTATCTGGTGACCGCTAACAAGTAGAGGTGGCCAAATTCCTTCTTTTTATAATCTAGGGCCCTGGTACTTAAAGTGCTGTGCCGGGGGCCACATGCGACCCTCCTGACCTTCACATGCGGCCTCCAGTTGAATGACTGCCCTGGGTTGCTGTTTACTTTAGGAAGCACTAACATTGAAGAATATGTTAAGTACATGGAAAAGTGTATATTTGCATCCTAACTGAAGTAAAAGAAAGGATGTAAATAAGGTGTCCTGCTAAATGTAACTTTAGGAACACATTAACTTTTGAATACCTCTTGCAACAAACGTGTACAACTATGATCAAGTCTCTTCAAAATTCAAAAAGTGTATTTCAATAACATTCTGAAACATTACACCTTAGTACATCAGGTAAGTGCATGCAGAAGTATTTTTATTTAAAACTGACCATTTTCAAAAGTAAGTGTAGAAATATTCATGCCTTCTCACACCAGCAACAATGGCAATAGTGAACTAAGAGGCAAGTCAGTTGCCACGTGGAACCCTCTGGGAGTTCAGGGTTTTTATAACAGGTGGACAACATTATAGGTTGTTAAATCAAACACAAGAGGTCTGTACAATATTTATCCTGAGCTCAAGTATTTGAAGGTGCTCGCACATGCCATAGTGAAGAAAAAGGAGGCCAAGTGAAATAAGGCAATTGCCTAGGATCAAACAATTGGGTCATGTGGGGAAGCTAGGATAGAATCTAGATTTTCTGGTTTCACTTGTGCAAACCTATTTCATTTCAATTCAGTTAAAAAAATCAAGTTACTGCCTTTTTACACTTGCCTCTCCCAATGTAGCGATAGCAAGCTGAAAGGCTTATCTTAAGGTGCAGTAGAGGGATAGCAATTCAGATGCAGAATAACACAGGTTTGTCAAAACTACAACTCTTCTAGAGAATAGTGACTTAATTTAGAGGGCAGTATGGAAAGAAGCCCTTAAATTAAGTTGATGATTCACTGACCACACCATGTATGCCATTTGCTTTCCATACGCCCACCTTAAACCCCTACGAAATCCCACTCCCACAGTGCTGCCATAAATGCGGCCCGCAGGCACACCACAAACCACAGTTTGTGGCCCCTGGGGAAATGTTTGTGAGTACCCGTGACCTAGGGTAAGATGGTTCAAAAATTGGGCAATTCTGCCTTTGTCCACTGGTCTCACATCCTGCTGCCCTGAATTAAAAAAAAAAAAGACGAAAAAAGCAGGAAAAAATGCCCTAGCAGGCAGGAAAAAAACGGGCTAATTTTGCCTAATTTTTTTTGTCCAATGTTACTAACAAACAAACGTTACCAAAGCAATCATATAGACTTAACAAACTGAAATTAAAAGTTGTGCCACCACATAGACATTTTTAGGACTGTAAGTCTAAATGTGTATCCATGATGGAAGTCTCAGAAGTCACAATCAGTTTGCAACCATGACACTTATAAACATCTGTTGGTGGCACAATAAAAAAGTTGTTTTTTATAATGTAAGCAACGCCGAAAACGTATATCTTCCATACAGGATATCGAATGTATCTCAAAAATATTTACTTGAGAACTTTTAACTGAGTTTCTGTGAGCGTGTACTGTGAGAAGCAAGACGAACAGTAACCCTCTAGTAGTAATGGGACAGCCGAGGCCATTTTTTGTAAACAGGTATTCAGCTCACCCCGCCCCTCAGCAGTGGTGTAGTTATCAATAGTGCGACAAGTGCA
Organism: Pleurodeles waltl; assembly: GCF_031143425.1. Classification (NCBI taxonomy): domain Eukaryota; kingdom Metazoa; phylum Chordata; class Amphibia; order Caudata; family Salamandridae; genus Pleurodeles; species Pleurodeles waltl. The sequence goes on from NC_090439.1 coordinate 637,085,297, forward strand.
GTGGCCCCGGGGCCCACAGTTCTGAGGCTACCTTTTATCCCAATTATGAATGTATTTTACCACCTAAGTTGGGGTAAAAGGGACCACTTCCTTTGTTTGTATTAGGACCGAGGGCACCCTTGCAAGGCCACTGCACCCCCACTTTTTAAAAACACTTTTAGTCCTGCATCCGCTTTGCAGCCTGGCTTCTAGCCCTGCCAGGCACTGGCTGCATCAAAAACTGCCTTGAGGATTCAGGCCTACAGATATCCTCTCAGAGATTCTGAACCTATGAGACTTCAGTACAAATATATACAGCTTTGACATTTACTGAAGGATTTTACAGAACAGTGTCTTTATTGCCCAGCCAAGGTCAAACAAAAAAACTGTATGTTGTATTCCAACTTTTACCTGATATTGCCATTAGGAAACGATTCAATAATACTATTTTCTTGCTGTTTTGTATAACATTTAATTTTGAGGTAACCAAACTCATTTAACTCTACAAAACTATTTCATATTTTTTGTCTAGATTTTCGTGGGCAAAAAAGCCATTGTGATTTATTCCTTGTTTTTTGCAGCACATCATTTTCAGGTTATGTATTACAGATTGCGTGCTATTTTTTGGCCCATTTTTCGACTGTAGGTTAAGGGAGTTGGCTGAGGCCCGCGCTGGACGACTGGACAACACCAGGCCCAGAGGACCTGCAGCAAGGTAAGTGCCTATTTTTTTTATTTTTTTAAATGTGCACTAAATCGCCGCATGCACTACATTAGCATTCTTGAGTTAAATATTTGAAGTTTAAAATGATAATGTAAAGGATGTCGGCAATCTAGTTAATGTTTATTACATGCATGCCAGTTTTCCCCGAGTCCTCATACGTGGAATGACCCTAATCCACTTGTTGGGAGCGAAGCGGAGTGAATGCGCCCAAGAGAAAGTGAGAGCCGAGAAAGACATACGGAGTAAGAGGGCGCAGAAAAAAGACGCAGGATGAAACGTGTAGCAAAATATGAGAGGGAGAGAAGAGAATGAGGGAGGAAAGGGGAGGCAGGCTGTGAAAAAGATAAGTGACGACAGAGAAAAATAGGACGACAGACAGGAGATAGAGAGGACGTAGAGGAACGGGTAGAAGAGACAGGGGAGAGAAACGATCGAAGGAAGTTCAAAAGTGGGAAGCTACGAGAAAATGAGAGGTGAACAGGGGTAGGAAATCCTCAATAAGATGAAGAGGAAGGAGGAAACCAAATACGAGGGGGTAGAATAAGGAACACGCGAGAGGACGGGGGAAGTGATGCAATGAGAGGTAAAGGCTGGTAGGGACTTAAGGGCCAGATGTACAAAAATGCAACTTTGCATTTCTTAAATAGTGACTTTATAGACATCCTATTTAAGAAATGCAAACTGCTATTTACAGAGATGCCAATTTCCTAATAGCAGCTCCTACAAAGTAAGCATCCCTATTAGGTAATCGGTATTAAGAAATGCAATGGGCAGGTTTTGCATTTCCTAAATAGCGATTTCTTCTTAAGAAATCGCTATTTAGGAAATGCAAAACAAGGGATGGCAAAGGACAGAAGCCCCCCCCCTTGGTGTACCCCAAAAATAGGGTTGCACCTGTAGAGCTACAGGGCATGTGTGTGCTCTATTGCAATTTAAAAAAAGCACTTTGGAGTGCTTTTTTGAAATTTCACCTGGTTACCACCAACTTCAAGTCGCTGGTAATTGCATTTCTTAAATGCCCAAGTTGAATTTAGGAAATGCTTTGTACATCAGAATAGAAATTGCAAATAGTAAATCCCTATTTGCGATTTCTTAAAGAGCTTTGTACATAAGAAAAGGCTGTGTTGCATTTCTTGACGGCCAGAAATACCTATTCGGACTGTTAAGAAATGCAAAAGGGCTTTGTGCATCTGGCCTTTCATCCCTTTGTTACCTTTTCAAAACCGGGCCAAACCAGAGAATAAGTTAATGGCTGCATGGTATGTAGATCACTGCGGTAGTGCTCTACATGCCAACGTTTACATTCAGATGAGTGTTCCACCTCAAAGCCAGACTGTCCTTTGCTGGTTATTTTCCTAAATGTATACATTATTGCAATTTATGGCAGAGTGGTAAAAAAATAAAACCTCATAAATAAAAACATGCTGCCAATTCTTTAGTTACTAGCAGCTCAATGAGCACACCCCAAAAGGTTCTAAATCCAAAACAATCAATTAAAGGGTCCTCAGATTACAGCAGTCATTTTGAAACCGAGTCCTCGCTGCTCACACAAAAGGAGTGGGAGTAAAACAAAACCAAGCAACAAAAAATATCTATAAATAAGGCAACATCAGTTATGCAAATCAGCATTAGTTTAGAATACACAGGATTGTAAACGTGGAGATGCAAATCAGCTCCCTATCTTGAATTCCCCCCACTCAGACAACAACCACCATCCTTGTCAGGGTGAACCACAAAGTTCACTAAATTTAACCCATGGTAAACCCTTCGATAGCTTGGCACAAAGCAGTCAGGCTTAGAGGCAATGTATGACGCATTTATGCAGCACACAAACAATAATAAAGTGAAAACATCACACCATAAAAATTACACAGCTTTTTAGAGAAATAGATAACATTTTAATAAAAAAACCAAGACCAGAATTACAAAAATCCAATCAGTAGAACTGGAGATGCTCAATTAAATTTTTTTAAGTAGCGATAGCACGTAAAAGCACAAAATGACACTTGTGATTATTTGGTTGTGCTGGTTACAAGTTCAGGCTGACCATGATGGAGCATGGGTCAGATGCAAGAACCAGATTAGTCCTGCTGAAAGAGTCACCTTTGCAAAATCCTACCTGAAGCATTCCATTCAAAGTGGAGAAGGCTTCGAGGTGCAGGGAAAGCGTCGCAGATGGTCATCGATGCAACACGAAGAGCAGGCCTGGTGTTTCAGGCTGTCGTTGCTGTAGCATGAAGAGCCAATCTGGCATCATGGACGGTTGTGGCTGGAGCTTCGCATTGGTGGTCACCTTGGACTGTTGTTGCTGTAGCGCAAAGTGCAGATCTTGCTTTGCCGGTTGACACCAGTAGTCACTGTATGGTCAAGAGCAGGTCTTCACTGGAGCTTTGCATTGGTGCCATTGCAGGTGACAGAATCTTTGTACAAAAGGGCCTGTTTCAGGTCACAAGTAGAAAGGAGCTCAGACTGATGCAGGTCAAGGGACAAGGACCTGGGGGTACCTCTTTCGGTTCAGGATCTCTCTCCAGCAGAGGCCAGCAAGGCTTAGGCAGGTCCAGTTGCAGCAGGTCAGCTGGGCAGTTGCAGGGAGGTCTCTGGAACCTTTTCTGTCCCTCTAGCTCAAACAGGAGATCAGCAAACTGACCTTTGGAGTCACTCAGGTTAGTCTGAGATGAAGCTAAGCACGTCCAGTCTTCTTTCTCAGGCAGCAAGGCAGTCCTCAAGCAGCAGGTCAGTCCTCTGACAACAGGGCAGTCCTTCTGCAATTCCCACAGGTTCAGCAATGCTATAATAAATGGATCTGGAGGTCCAATATTTAGACCTAGTTCTAGCCTTTGAATTGGGGAGACACCTTATACTACCCCCACATCTAGCTTTGGAAAGTTCTGCCTTTAACCTGTCAAGGCTCCAAGAAGTCTGAGGCGACAAAAGACAGTGAAGGGCTTGTGTCAGATCCCTTTGTGTATGTGTGAGGCAAAGTCCTTTGAAGTGCAAGTGGGGCTGGGTGCAGGTTCTCCCGGTCATCCTGCCAAGGTAGCCCATCCTGTCCACACATAAGGCCCTTTTGTGTCACTGTCCCCAACAGCTGACGCGTTCGCAGTCACATGACGAGGACACTGGCAAAAGGCACAAATGGTTAGGATAAGAAAATGGCAGCTTTCTAAAAGTGGCATTTTCAGAATTGTGACTGAAAATCTATCTTTAACATTAAAGAGCATTTAAACTACAACTCATTTGAGTGTAAACAGTATATTTTCATCTGCTCCCAATCTAAAGTTATAACTTAATAAATGTAACAAGGTACCCAGTGTTATTCAAAGGGAGAGATAGGCCTTACTAAAGTGAAACAGGACTTCAAGAGTTTTCCACTGCTAGGACAAACTTAAATGCATGTCTTACTTTTTAAATTCTGCGCACTCTGCCCTATGAGCCTTTAGGGCCTACCTTAGGGTGACTTATTAGTATTAAAACTGAAGGTTTAAGCCTAGCAAAAGGTTTATTGGTGTAGTGCAGTTTACAACTGCACTACAGGTTTCAATGGCAGGCCTGACACATGTTTAAAAAGGCTACTTCTAGGGCTGGCACAATGAATGCTGCAGCCCCACTGGTAGTATTTAGTTAGCAGACCCTGGTTACATGTAGTGCAATTTATTAGGGACTTACATGTAAACTAAATGTGCACCATGTTTAAAGGAGAGATCACATGCACTTTATTACTGGTTTGCAGTGGTAAACTGTACAGAGTCCCAAAGCCATCAAAAACGGGGCCAGGAACAAAAGGCAAAAAATCTGGGGGAGACCCTGAAAAAGGGCCAGGTTCAACACCTGCCTGCTGCTATTTCCCTTGCACAGCACACAGGAAGGTTGTTTTACCCTAGTACTGTGTAATAATATGGCATTTATGAAAAAACAATAGAGTGAAGGAACTTAGGGCCAGATGTACAAAGCCCCTTCCTAACGGTCTGAATTGGTATTTCAGGCCTTTAAGAAATGCAAAACAGCATTATCTTATGTACAAAGGCCCTTAAGGAGTAACAAATTGAGATTTCTATCTTGTAGAAGTCGCAATTGCGATTTCTACAACAGGAAATGCAAATAAGGATTTCCTATTTGCATCTTCTAATCTGATGTACCATGCATTTCCAAAATGTGATTTGGGCATTTTGGAGATGCAATCACCACCAATTTGAAGTTGGTGGTAACCAGGTGTAATTTCACAAAAGCACAGCAAGGTGCTTTTTTGAATTGCAGCACAAACATGCCCCTTAAGCATATGTGTGCTCTACAGGTGCACTCCTATTTTTGGGGTGCACCAAGGGATGCCTTTTTCCCATTGCCATCCATTGTTTTGTATTTTCTAAATTTAGGAAATGCAAAAGCAGCCCATTGACTCAAATGCAATGGGTTTTCTTAATACTGATTTCCTACTAGCGGTTTCTATTTTGTAGGTATTGCTATTAGGAAATCAGTATCTTTCTACATGGCATTTCGCATTTCTTAAATAGAGATTTCTATGAAGTCGCTATTTAAGAAATTCACAATTGCATTTTTGTATATCTTGCCCCTAGTTACCAGGATGGAGGGTCAGGGGCCGTAGTGATGCCTCAACAGGCAGAGAGTGTGTGTGCATGTACAGGCATCACAGTAGCTAGTAGTACTGGTAGCTGCTGACTGGGCAGTAGGGTCAGAGACCTCTCTAGCCACTCCTGACCTGGACTTACTGAGTGAAAAGGCACACTCAGAAGGATAGGCAGGCAGGTCTGACAGGTGGCCATTGGTAGGGTATCAAAACATGCAGGACCTGTTGGCGTGCAGAAGATGCCAAGATGATGTAACGTCATACACAGCACAGCGCTGTGCCTCCCTAAGAAAGGCAATGAATACTTCGCCAAAGAACCTAAAATGCACAAAAATAAATTCTTTAAAAAAAACAGAGACATCACTGTTTACCACCAAACCCATCTTTAAATTATGTCATACAAGTGCCAAAACCTTCTTTAAAAGAAGTCAGACAATTGAACTTCACTCCACATCATCGATCTATACAGGCAGTGACATCACTGAGGTTTCCATCCTCCTTCTTCATAGGACGTGACATCACTGCATTATCCAGCATCCATCTGTACAAGAAGTGGCATCACTGTGTTCCCACCAGCATAATCCATGAAGCACATAAGGACAAACCATAGCAAAAAACTTGCCAGACTAACAGTCATTAAATAATTATGAAAACAGGTCAATCGGTGTTGTTGTGTTTGCCATATATCACGGAGGAGAGATAATACAACTCACCCATATAGATCCTGATGGCTTACTGGCTATGAAAATGTTAAATAGACCCAAAATGCTGTAAATGTAAATTTTAGAAAATAAGTAAAAATACATTTTAACCAAACAGACGTGGTGCAAATATGAAAAGGGTACTACGAGGGTATGGCTCACCAAATAAAGTAAATGTAGAGTACAGCAATTTGCACTATGATGTGCAGCAACTGTTTTACTGAGCACAGGAATGAATCACATCCAACCTGTGACTCATTACAGATGAGAAGGGTCTCATTGACCTGAGCTGTGTAGAGCTTTGGGAATGGGATCCCTGCATTTCCCACCATACATCTCAAGAGCAATTGGATTCACTTCCTGCCTTCTCCTCACTTCAGTCAACTCCCCAGGGCATCCTACTGCCCAGCACCCCAGAAAGGGGCAGACAGAGAAACGGGCATATCCTCCTAGGGCCTGTATGGACCAGGATTTGCCTTGAGTCTGAACTCCTGATCCATGACAACCTACAAGGTAATACAATCATTTGTCACCTAGCATCCCACACTACTCACCTCCATTATCACTCTCAGAACAAACATGCATCAAGACTCATATAGAATTCTCATAACACACAGACCCATTTCACAAACAACTCACTGTCCACCACATGTCCTCAAATTATCAAAACAACCTCGATCTTATGCTCACCAATGCAAGCACTGCATGCTCCACCCACTGCAGAACCCGTTACCATTCACAACCTTGATTCACTTTCCATCAAAGAAACATGGTTCACTACCACATATTTGCATGTCCTACATATCCTTTATTCAATAGGCTACAGCATCCAGCATGTGGATGATGTTCATAAGAAGGGAGAAGGTCTCACAATCATTCATAGGTCCTCTTGGTCCTGCACCATAGGCAACCAAGCAGCACTCAACTCAGTGGAGCTCCTCACATCCAACTTCCTGAAACAAAGTCTGTCAAATATCTCATCTATAGGTCTCCTGAATAGAACACAGACTTCATGGACAAATTCTCTGAACCACTCAATACCTCACACGTCCAATATGACCACACCTCCATTCTTGTTAACTTTAACATCTCAGACAACTCAGCATAATAAAAACACACTCTCTTGAACGTCATTTAGACCCTCAATGTTATAGAACATGTAATCCAATCAGAGCACTACAAATGCCGCAAGCGGGGCCTTGTCTTCCTGTTATCACCAACCATTCACAGCAAAACTCCTATGCCCGTAGACTGGATTGATCACCTTGCTCAGTGTACAACTCACACATTAGGGTCAAACTGAAAGAGAGCAACAAACATTTAGATCCTCCACACTTAGATCTCCATAGACAACCAAAAGCCTGAACTAGTTTTTCACCCTGCCATCTCCACGTCTGATGCCAAAACCCTTCTAAATTATGTCAACGTATTTCTGGAAAACGAGGTGAAGTCCCCTGCACTGACTAAAACACAAAAATATAAGCCAACCCCTTTAGCAACCTGATACTCCAAAGACGTCACCAACAACAAATGCTCCACTGGAACGCAAGAAAAAAGATTTAAGAAAAACTTCCCACAGCCCACAATGACCATGCTATTGAAGTCCCTCCACACAACATGCAACAAACGCACCACATCAGCCCAATCCAAATATTAGACCACCACCACCAACAATGTTGTCTATAGAGACAGGCTACTCTTCAAAATTATTAAGCACTCCACCGACTGCATGTCTGACCTTCCGATCTCATACTTCACAGAGAAGTGCCATGTCATCAACTATTTCTTCACTGATAAAATGCAAAAGCTACATTACCACATCTACAACACCAAACATGCTTCTCCTCTGGCATCCACAATGGTGATCCTTCAAACCCCTATATCTCCAAGACCTCGCCATCATCCTCCAATCCCCCTATGCCACTACCTTCAAAGATGATAACTTACCCTTATTGTTCATCAAAGCCCTCCTTGAGAAGTTCTTTTAACACTACTCACCATGTTAATGCCTCGCTCATTCAAGGCATCTTTCTTGAAGCTCCCAAAACAGGCTAGATCCTCCTCCTCCTAAAGAACTCACGCTAGACCCTGACAACCTTGCCACCTACTGACCCATCACTCCTCCCCCTTAATCAGCAAGTTCAGAGAAAATGCAGTCTATGCACAGCTTCAAAATCACATAAACACCAACCGTCTCCTGGGTGATTGGATGACTATCAATCTGCCGTCAGATCATACTATAGCATAGAGACAGCTACCTTACTAATCAGAGACAACACCATCCTGACCACAGGTAAAGATTAATGATGCCCCCTGATACTACCGGACCTCTGCTGCCTTCAACACAATTGACCACTTCGCCATCATCCACACCATGAAAATGCAAATGAACTTCACTGGAAACATTCTTCACTGGTTTGCCTTATACCTAATGCCCCAAACACTGCCTGCACTGCATCCAGGCCAGATCCAGCTTAACCTCCCCAAAACAATATTACTGCTATTTGCCAACTGACACAACTGACAGCTATTCCAAATTTAGCTCAATTACATGAATGAGACCAGATTTACACCCCAACATCACCTAACACCAAGTCACTTGGATTCACCATGGACAGGAATCCCACCTACCATAAGTGATGTTGTAGTAAGGCACAATTTATTTAACCCAATAATTTATTGAACCTATCTATTTAGTTTGTATTTATATCCGTTACCTATTTCATTAATGTTCATTCAGTATTTATTTATTTATGCTTCATATGCATTTGGTTGCAAGACAAAATATAAGCTGTACATTTATGTAGACTTTCCAGGCCCATCCCTAATGATTGCGTATTACATTTTATGTAATATATATTTTTATTATTTGTAGTAGTAGTAGTAGTACTATTATTCATATTATTACTTATTTAACCAATTATTGTATTTATTATACTTTATGTACTTCTTTATTTCTTCATTTGGTTGCAAGATAATTAATAAGTTGTATTTTTTGGGACGCCCACAGCAACATCCATTGCACACCCCTCTGATGCAGATAACTGCGTCAGAGGGGCCCAAATTTACAAGGACGTGTAACGCCACAAAAAGTCACCAATGTATTTTAACCATGCACCTTCTCCCACAGTGCAGGACATGCCTGGGCAAAGCCTGGGCCAATGGCGGGCTCATCCACAACTGCCTGAGCACGGAGGACGCTAGGTTAACCACCCCTCTTGGTTCCAACCTATTGAAAGTACAGTTATTTTATTAATTCGCTACTGTCCAGCTTGAACTGCCTCCAGTATCTGAGATGGCAAAGCCCTTATCTCTGCTAAGTCTGGACCTAATTCATCTCTATTTGGGTACATTAAGTGTGCTGTGGGTGCTATTAGCAAGAAACTTGAACAAGTTGTGCACCACCCATCAATTACAACTACTGCTGTGACTGAGACAATTTTAACCTCCAAATCAGAACTGCAGGCTGCCTGTGCCACTGATCTAGAGTGTTCGCAGGGGGCATTGATTGTGCAGTTGCCACGTCCTATGGCCCCTCTGGTTTACGCCGGGTGGAATGATGGAGTAGACATGATTTCATCACATATCATGGGCCCTACAGCATAACGTAAAAGATGTAGAGGACAAAAACAACACCCCCTATACTACAACCATCAACTAGAGTCACCAACATTCGCCCAGCAAGCATTATTATGTCAATTGCCACAGAGTTGGAGCATTTACAAGGGAAGGTATTGGACTGAGTAATTGGGGCAGTTGAATCCTTGCTTTCTTCTATTGATGTGCAGTTGGGGGGTCATTAACAGTAGTATTTTGTCAAGTCTCTCAACCACCCTCAACATTCAGTTGCTCAGCTTCCTCATGTCCAGGCACCTGGGGCATCTCATTCTCTCCCTGAGTTGCCCTAAAATCATTCTCCTCTTAATAGCCCTTCCAATGGACATAAGGCCCCCCATCCTTTCATATTGCTTTATAATACACACTAAAACAACATCAAATGGAGTAGACTCTGGGCAGAGTGGAGCAGGAGGGCCTCATACTTTGGAGGGAAACTTGTCCTCAGGTCAGTCATCTAGGACCATAGTGAGTTAGCATTCCACTCAGTCCCAAAATGCTGGTGTTGATACACCATCTAGGAACACCAGTAGTTATAGGCCACCCAAACCTCTACAGGGTAATCCAAATTGCGGTATCAGAAGCACGAGGGCTCAAACCATTGAGGATGGGTGCTTTAATGATGTTACCATAAATCTACCACCTGAATTCTGCCCCTATGTTGTGGTAATAATGAATGCCCCATCCCTGCCCCCGACTCAGAATGCATTTGAGTCCTCAGATCACTCAAGAAATAAAGCTCTTTATTGGTTACAGGCTACATTTATTTTTTTCCAGTTTCCTAAGCTGATCATATCCTGTTCGAACAAAAGGTTGGGTGGACTGGCTCTTTGAAGAAGACCATTGTGGGAGATTGAGTCATCTATTTCAAACACTCCAGGGCTGCGGGTGAGATTCTGTCAAAGTCTTCTCTCCCATTTAATTCTGGAATCAAGCTTCTCCCTCTGGGCTGCTTCGATCACAATTTTTATCATGTACCATACACACTACATTTTAATCAGTTTTGTATTGACAACCCTTCCTTTCAAGTTCCTCTTTCAAATAGGTTTGCGGTCTTGAGTGACCTGCAGGTGGTTGATTGACGATCTGGTAGTCGGGGCATTTCTCAGTCACCTGAACGGATGGCCCTACTGACTACATCTCACCTTTTTCCTGTCATAGTTCCAAGCCCATAGGTGAACCAGCTGTCTCTTCCCCCCAAAACACCCTCTGGCAGTCAGGGTTGGCCAGATTATGTCATCTAGTGCCTAGGACACAGCCCATTCTTCAGAACATTCTGACGATAATGGGATGTGCAAGTTTATCTTGTGAAATATTTCCGGGCTCTTAAATAAATGAACAGCTCCAGACGGGCTCAATATGAATGATACTTCACAAATAATTTGCCTCCAGGAAATCTGGCATGTCAAACCAACTCATGTTGAAGGCTTCTTTTGTATATTCACCACCTCAGTCCCATGCTAGAGGGGGCCTGGAGATTGTATTCTCCAATCTGTTGCCCATTGTTATCAGAAGGTCTGTAACTGCTTCTCCATAATATCACTTAGGTTTTTTTCTTTCAGAGGTGGATTAAACTTAGGGATCACTAATTTGTATCATAATGTGTTTGATTCTACTCGCTGTGACATTGTCTCCACACTTGATGTGGGCCTAGCAGCGTTTTTGCACCCAAACAATACCACATGTCCCATCTTATGGGCAGGTGACTTGAGTATCCAAAAATGCCCCCTCCCGCCGAGGAGTGTGTGTGGTATTACCAGCTGACTGGGTGTTGGTGTCTCACATTTTCTGCATAACCTTTATGTAAAGTTCCTAAATCCTTTTATGTTTACATTTGACCTGATGCTGTTGGAGGCCTGCAACACCTCAATCAGTGAGCAAAACTATTATTTTATTGGCAGAGGTGCCAAAACTATAACTGATCATATTTTAATTATATCTTCAGTCTGTCACCTCGCCTCAAACTACTGTGTAATTCAAAATGCTGCAAGCGATCATAACCTGATAGTTTTATCATTGCATTTTAGAGCCAAAGGTTCCATAGATATAAGCCGTTCAGATAATATTGCTCCAGTCAGGCCTAATGGGGTCTGTTTCAAATTGGCAGGTATTGACCCCTTGTGTATTATGTGCAAGTTGCTAGCTATGAACTGGACTGAGTTTAATTAGTGTCTGGGCAATGAGGTGGACCAAGATGGAATGATTCATGCTTTCGAAACAATAGCCAGGTCAATTAATTGTTTATTGATGAGGTCCTCCAGACCCAGGAATCATAAAGACCTGGTTGGTTTGATCACTCATGTACCCTTACTTCTAAGTTGCTATGGACAGCCCTCCATAGTTCACCAAGGGACTATTCCGTTATCAAGCAATTAAGAAAGCAGTTTAATGAGGTGCTTGCTTCTAGGGAAAAGTCTCTTAGGGAAGAGGCTTGGTCTAAACTGGTTCAGGCAGCTCTGAATTTAACTTTGTTTTGAAGCATGGTTAATGCACCTTTTCTAAAAGATGATTCTGCCCCAGAATTAAATTCATTTGTTCCTCTTCAAGCATGGGTCGACCATTTTTAAAGATTTCCAATCTCTTCGCGGGTAATGATCCTGAGAATACACAATTGGCCTTGGTGGTCCAGAGTACGAGTGCAATCCAAACTAGTGGTAAGAATCTTGCATTTACGTTGGATGAGGTTTCTTTAGCCCCAGAAAGGAGCACCAGGGGCAAAGCTCTCAGGCCCGATGGGGTGACGGTTGATACATTCAAAGCCTTGGCTGTGCTTTGGCCCCCATTCTGACCAGGGTGTTTAACGTAGTGGCTGAGGGCTCGATATTCAGTTTCAAGAAGGGGGACAGATTAATTACTAAGAGATACCGCCACATTTCCCTCCTAGACTCTTCAGCAAAGTTGCTTGGCAGGGTGTTTTTGCAGAGACTGGAACAGTGGGCTCCCAATAATTCTATTCTTTTGGAAGCCCTATATGAGTTCAGGAGAGGGCGGGTGACAGTGGAGCAGTGTGTGACTTGCGATCTGCTAATTGCTAAATCAGGTTCCCTTCACTTGTGCTCTGTTGACCTCAGCAGTGCCTTTGATTTGGTGGACCACTCGATTTTGTGGCACACATTACTATCGTTAGTGGCTCCCGAGAATATCATCTACTTCCTGTCTCAGTTGTAAGAAAACCTATCTGCAAAAGTATGATGTAGCCTCCACTGGGAATGCTCTCCTTTTAAAATCAAGAGGGGAGTTAGGCGGGACTGCGTCCTGGGTCCATCCCTCTTTTCTCTTTTAGATGGTGCCCTGCAGGCTTTACAGTCCGATTCGCCCATAATCGGTGGACGTCCGGTTTCAGTGCTTTGTTATATAAAAACAATGCAATCCTAATGTCTGGGACCACTGTTGGCTGGCAGAGACTGATGGACAGTTTTGCAGACTTTGTGGAAGCCGGAAATGAAAGATTAATATAATAAAGCATTTACGATGACTTGCGGCGGAAGTATCCCTAAGTGTAATTTTTTTTATCCTATTATGAAGGTCAATTATTTTTGTTACTTGGGTAACCTTTCTACTAATAATGGTTCATGGACCCAACACATTCAAAACGCTAGATCTAAAATGAGCAGTGTGTGCGAGGGAGTCTATAGGTTTTCTCACAAACATGGCAGTAGACCTCTACAAAGCAGGAGCTCCCTCAGCTGCTATGTATGCAGGGGGGATGTGGGGTCATACTACCTGTAGTCCCCTACAGGTGGAAAAGAACACCTTCCTCAGGGGCCTCTTGTCTACCCCAGCTTTGATACTATCCACCATAGTGCACAAGAAAGTAGAGCTAATCCACCTGGAGGATCTGCTCCCCCCTAAGCCCATTTTACTTAGGCACTCTATTTGGGCCAAAACTTAAATAACTTTTACTAAATCTATCATTCTGGTTTGTCTACCGTTAGACCATGCACTTAACATCCTATTGTCATCTTATATCATTGAAGTTTCTATATCAGTGCTCCAAGGCACCCAAGGAATGCTCGCTTTCATCAGAGCGAGGCTAAGGGTCTGTTTTTAGGAGTTAGGGCAGAAAATAGAACTCTTGTCGTGTCCAAGAAATTGACTGTTGTTTCCTATTTGTCGGATGCTTATTCAGAGGGTTTTCAATTGTATTTATCTTTGGTGACTAATACTCAACACTGCTTTGTTTTAACAAGGTTTTGGTTGGGTATAGTATATCATCTTATTGCCTTCCCTATTATGAACAAGTGGCACACGCGACGGCGTTTCAAAGCAGAGCACTCAGCACTTTATATTATTTTGTCATTTTTTGATGGTATAGGGAAATTTTATCTGAAACCAATTTTTGTTGCTAACAGTAATAGGGACTTTAATGTTTCCTTTCTATATTTGTGTGCACTGAAGTATTCTATAACTAGCTATAGAATAGCCTTTTACGATCTGGATTAGGAAAAGTATATCTAGTTACAACTAGCTACTGCCTATTTTATAGACCGTGCTCCTTTTGCTGTTGTGCTAGTTTGGGTGTTTTTGTAAACAATGTCTTTCTGCAGTGTTTGCTTATCACAAATGATTGATTGTTTCTCTGTTTTTTATTGCTTTAACAATGTAGTTGCAGTTATTTTGTATTATTCTGTACTTTTATGGTTCAGTTATATTGTGCCGAACAAAGATTTTGAATCAAAATCGACTATGCAAGACTTTGTGTACTAGATAGAAAGCTTTGTAGTTTGATTATTTTGCAATCTGTATTGCCAGTGGAGAAGAAGCAAGGCATGAATTAGGTGATGCTGTGTGATATCTAAAGGCTAAACATGAGGACGGATGTGTTGTTCTTTTCTCTCACTGCTGTTTAGTCTTGGCTTTGGCTAGAAGTTTCACAAACATTATGTCACATGATTCAATGGCCTACATGATCACTCCAAGGATTAATATACTATTTGCTGAAGCAAAGGGGAAAGGGCTGAATGAGACGCTGATGGAAGACAGTATTATTTGCTATTAGGAGGGCAACGGATGTGTTAGAAATTGGGTTACTGATTGACTGGGCTGTGAGACCTGGTCAAAGGGCAACCAACAAAATCTTAGTCAGGGTAAGGCACATGCAAACCTCAAATTAACCTGTGCTCAGCCACCTGGTAGCATGGCACAGGGTTGTCAGCTGTAACTTAGAGGCAATGTGTAAAGTATTTGTGCAACACTTCAAACAGTAAGATAGTGAAAACACCACAAAAACGATTCCACACCAGGTTAGAAAATAGAGCTTAATTTATTAAATAAAACAAGACCGCAATGACAAAAATCCAATCAGTAGAACCGGAGTTGAAAAAAAATTAATCACTAAACTGCAATATAGCGCCTAAAAGTATAAAGTGCCAACTGCCCCTATCGGGTCGCCCTGGACCTGGTCGAAGTCAAAAGTTCAGGATTTCCCCAATGGAGCACAGTTCGGATAAAGTCCCAGATTAGTCCCCCTGAAGGTTTACCCCCTCAAGTATTGTGCCAAGAGTCTCCTTCACATTGAAGAGGGGCGCGGGGAGCAAGGATAGTATCATAGATGGCAGTTGGCATGGTGCGAAAAGCAGGCCAGGCATTGCAAATGGGTTGGCTGGAGTTTTGTGTTGGCAGGCCCCCATGGGCTAACGATGCTGCTGTGCAAAGAGATGGTCTTGTGGCGGCTTGCGCTTATTTTTGGTGCAAGTGGTGCGGTTCTGGTGGGACAGGCCTGTATGCAGTTGTGAAGAGCCCAAAAGCTTGAATTTAAGAGCTTAAGAGCCACACCAAGGGTCCAGGACCTGAGGGGCACCTCTTGGAGGTCAAGAACTCACTGAAGATGGGTCCAAGAGCTGTCCTGGACCTGAGTCTCAGATCAGGAGGCCAGCATACTAGCATTTTGAGTCACTCTGGGGTCCTGGGTTCAAGTAGGAGATGCAGGTCACGTTCTTCTCCCCCCAGCAAGTGGGAAGCAGGCAGCAGGTCAGCACAGCAGGGTAGCAGGTCCTTGTAGAGGAGCAGTCCAGCAGAATGACTGTCCTTGTAGCAATACAGAAGTCTTCCTTCCTGGAAGAGTATCCATAGGTCAAGAATTGTACTGACGTGGTGGTGTCTGAGGTCCTTCTTTTAAACACTGGTGCTATAGTACTGGAAGGTGGGGGAAGCTTTTAGACAGCGGCTTTGAAGTGCATGGAATTTCCTGTTTCCCTTTCAGGGCTCCAAGATGGCTGAAGTGACAACGCAGAGTCATTAAGCCCCCTGGGGGCAGACAGGGCCCAGCCTATTCAGGGGTAAGTAAGTATCCTGGACCCTGCTCCTTCCTTTCATCCTGCTAGTGATGGCCAATCCAGTCACACCTAAGCTCCCATTGTGTGTGGCCTTCTAGAAGCAACACACAAAACCCAACTGCCAACTACATCCAGTCATGTGTCCAGAGACAGGCTTGCCTGTCTCTGGACACATGACTGGATGTAGCACCATATGGCTAAGGCAAGAAAATGCTAGCTTTATAAAAGTGGCATTTTCAGAATTGTAATTTAAAATCCAACTTCACCATAGTTTGATATTTTAAATTAGTGTCACAGAGACACCAAACATGAACCAATTATGTCTTCCCAATTGGAAATGACACTAATACAATGTAATAAGACTACTTCAATGCTATTCTAAGGCATAGATAGGACTTGCCGTAATGAAAAACAAATGTAAGATTTTTTCATTACTAGGATATGTAAAATGTAATGGTCATGTTCTACCTTTTAAATACACCCCTCTGCCCTCTGGACTGCCCAGGGCCTACCATAGGGGCGCCCTATATATATAAAAAGGGAGGATGTGGGCCTGGCAAAAGGTTTATTTTGCCAGGCCCTCATGACAGCTTCAGACTGCACACACTGGCTCTGCAGTGCCAGGTCTGAGATATGTTTAAAGGACCACTTAAGTGGGTGGCACAATCAGTGCTGCAGACCCACCAGTAACATTTTATTTATAGGCCCTGGACACATGGAGTGCCACTTTACTAGGAACTTAAAAGTAAATGAAAACTGCCAATAGGGAATAAGCCTATTCTACCATGTTTTAAGAAGAGAGTACATGCACTTTAGCACTGGTAGCAATGCTAAAGAGCTCAGAGTCCTAAGGCCAACAAACATAATTAAGAATGAGGAAGGTGAAATGTTTGGGGATGACCCTGCAGAAAGGGCCAGGTCCAACAACCCTACATAGCTAAAAAAAAGGGGGCTCGGCACTGGGGTGGAAAAGCCTCAGCAGTTAAGGAGTTAAAGGATACACTTCATGACCAAATTTCAGACTAATAAAAGGACAATTTGATACTTAGTCCTAAAATCTAAAGGGAACACAAATGAAATAATATAATCTTCTCCAAAATGCAGTTGGCTTGACAGACAGCTCATCCAGACAACAGCTAAGCATGAAATACACATGAAAGCAAATGGCTTGATGGGGCTGACTTAATGTCCACTCTCTCCATATACTTCTTACTGTACCCTTTAAAAGAATTGATAACACAGGGTACTCTAGACAACTGTAACCAGACCTCAAAAGTAAGTACACATTTGGAAAGCAGTCCTCTAAACTGTCACCTGTGAGATAATTTTCACACCCAAATGTGCTCCCCTTGATAGGAAACATTTGCAATGGAGTGGTTTTCAAGTAGTTATTTTTGTTTTCTTGTCTCCAAACATAAGTAATTCTACCAATACAGCTTCGCAGAGGACAAACTGGGTTAATGAGAACAGTTTACTGGCCACCCTGAGTGCTGCTCACACTGCTGGCTCACTCATGCCATACAGTCTGCCTTCTGTGGTGCCACTATCAAGCCATATTACTATATCGCTGCAGCACTATCAACCTAAGCACCTAGCCGAATATTTTACTTCTTTTTTTGTGTGTTGTGTTTCTTAGTATTGTCGTTTATGTGCAGCGGAATGCAAAGAGAAGGGAGTGAGTCAATACTGCGGGCTCAACAAATAATGGTGGTGCCTTATACCATAGGTGTAGGAACTGTGGGGGATTTAACCCCCCCCCCAAGATTTTGGAGGTGCGGGGACACGGGGGACAAGAGTGCACTGCAGTAGTACCTTGTCACACTCTAAACTACTACAAAGGAGAGGTTATTTCCTTTAAAATATAAATGAGCAACACAGTTACACTGTATTATTATATTGGTATGTCTATGGAGCTTTCCTATTCCTTGTGAATCCCAAGGAGCTGTAACATAAATGTTTGACAGAATATAAATGTCAATGTCTTTTTTTTATATTTTCTTAGCACCTTGAAACCATTAATAACATAAGGCACTATTTAATCAGAATCTTTAATGAAAGAAGTTATATTCTGTCATCAGGTTCAATAACTGACTGTATTTAATCGCCCAGCCCATCATATCCATCCACTCTTCTAATTCCAGATAATTGTTTCATTTAGCAAAGTATATTATGAGTGCTGTAGGCCCAGTTGCACTGTAAAGTGCATTTCATATGTTCCTTCTACAGACGATGCTTTGAAGGCATTGGATGAACTTATGGGCCTTTTAACTGCAGGAAACACTGGTTTTGCACCTCTGACGTTTGGCTCCCTTGAACTCATACCAAAATAGTCTAAACATATTCCACGCAACACTCACAAACTTCTATCCATATATTAGAATCAGTAGAGAGCAACCTATCCTTTTCACCTCAAATTCATGCAAAAGAGCAACTAAACCACATGGTAGGAACACAACTCAGATCACCACATATAGAATACAGGCAACCTTTGGGCGTTAAGCCTGTACTAATGTGGTGAAAACTTTGTCCATACAATATGAGGATTGTAAAAATTGCAATTTAATGCAGTATTACCATCAAAAAAAGTGTCACATAATACAGCACTATTTGCTTTTTATTGCTGCATAATTTATTCAATGCAGTCACATAAATTGTCCCTCATTGATCAGTGGGCAATCCATTGTTCTGAGAGCAAACCTCAGTTGCATAATGTGGAGGTGGTAGAGCCAACAAACTAACAGGGAGAGCCAAGCCGGAGCCGAGCCAAGGGTCTGGCTCGCCTCTTAGATCCCGGGCATGAGCCAAGCCCTGAAAATATGTGCTATGGAAATCGTACAACAAACATCACATAAAATATGACAAAGTCCCTTCAAAATTGTTTATTTCTTTAAGATGAAGCTTTGACAATAACTGGGAGAATTTTAGCACTCCACCGGGAAGTACTTGTTAAAAGTATAAGTGTCTACCACTGGCAGTCTGAACTCACATATTTGAATATGCTCTCATTGGCGATGATGAATGAAAAATAGTTTTGGTGAAATAAAATATTTGCCTAAGATCACACAATTTAACCAGGGAAGCTGTGATTTATTCAACTTTCTGGTTTCACTTTGTACAAATCAGCCACTAAATGGGTATTTATTTGTTCATCCTTATGTTAAAGCTTTATTTTGACCTATAGTGCATTTTTTTGCAGTTTTTGAAACATAGCGCAAACTCAACCTGAAGGTATTGGAGTGCTTTATATGAGCACCAGTTACATAATAGAAGATCACATGCATTGTTTTCTGGCACAGGGAGATTAAGTGATTGGCCCAGAATCAAAAGATGTTGAGCCAATGCAAGTCTTGAACCTAGTTCCCAAGTTCCACATTTGGCAGCTCTGACCATAACGCCACATCCTGGGTAGAGGGAGGGGCAGAGGCTCCTCCGCTAGGGCGGAGGAGCGTTGCCCTCCCCCCCCCAGCAGCAACCACTGCAATTCCTTTCCCAAGAAAAGGATACCAAATCATGTTTATTATCCTTTCCTTGTGAAAGGGGTGGGCCATTGGGGTCACAAGAAGTGAGGGGAGTGCACAGTGCACTCCCCTCAGAGCGCATGTGTGTTTGGCTGGCCGTCTTGGGCCCGCCAAATACACTTGCGCAATTGGCTGTCTCGGGCTTGCGAGAGCCTGCACAGGTTCTAAGTCTGCCTGGGAGTGCACTGGCTGGGCGCTCTCAGCCAATCGTGACGGTGCTCTGAGCAGCATCAGGATTGGCTCAGGGCAGGTTGGGAGCCTGTGCCTGCGGTGACGACGAGGGAGAGGAGCAGCGGCGGTGCAAGGGAGGTGGTAGGTGTTATTTCTTTATATATATAATTTATTAATCCTCCCTCCCCCCGTCCTGTGAGCCGCCCTACCCACGTTACACCCACGACGCAACGACTGGGGAGAGGGACAGGTAGAAGTCAATGCTCAGCTTGTTACGGGCTTGAGGTCCCAACAGGACCTCGAGCTGAGCCAGGACCAGGCTTCCAGCTCGAGCCTGGCCTGAGGTTTCAGTGGCTCACCCACCTCTATTGTCCATACAATCATCCATGGTTTTTGGTGCAAAACCTTGTTTACTTAAAAAAAAAAGGTAGCTAGGACTTTGTGACACAAATTCACATCTCCTCAAGTCAGGCATAAAGAATGAGTAAAGTTTTATTTTCACTAAACTTTTGAAACCTTTTCACAATATGAAACTATGTACAGAAGGGTACCCTTACACTACAAAAATCAATGCTTGACATCAAACACACACTCCTGTACACTAAAAGGCATGGCTTTGTGCACTGGCGCAAGGCATACAAATGTGCCCCAGCGCAGGGAGTGATAAAACTGGCGTCATATCTTAGTGGATATGGTGCTGTTCTACTCTCTCCCATTGATGCAGGAAAGCAACTTTGGTTACTGTGCTGTGTCTCATCAAAAGTTTCAAATTCGCCCCTCAATGTTTAGTTGCTCACAGTGCATTCAAAAACATATTTTTTAGCACAACACATTCGGTTGTACCTAGTGCAAACCTTTCTTGGACTGGTAATAATGTTAGAGTGCCTTTCCAAAAAGAATAACTCTCCGACATCATAAAGCTTCGAATGATTCTATGAATTAAAGCCTGTACTGGCTCCAAAGGAGACCTTAGATTTGCTTATTAATCAAGCATCACCTGTGCCCATCTTCTTTGGGATATTTTACTATACTGAATTTCTGTGAGCATCTCACAAGCAGGTGCCACATTTCTCATTGTTTCAAGCATGTCACGGCATAGGGCCCACTGTGTCTCATACAGCAAGCGTTTTGTGTTTGTATGGCCCGTCTCTCACACACTGTATCTCGTTTTTGCGAACATATTACACACACACACACACACACACACCCACACTCTGCATCTTGTTTTTGAAGGCAACTCACATACTCGACTTAATGTATCTCTTTCTTTCACATCAAGTTTATGACATTTGTAAAGAATATATCTCCAATACACACACACGCTGTGCATCTCATTTTGCGAGCAACTCATACATAAGGCATATATCATGTCACGTTTATCTGCATCTTCAGTTTTTCAGTTTGTGACCACTCTACACTCATGGCATCCATCTTCACTAATTTTTCCAGAAGATTTGACAGCTTAAAGTATTTTTAAAGTTTAAAGTAAGTTTAAAGTATTTTTGTTTTGTTTTATCTTTTATGCTGCATTGAGTGCACACAATGCCTCGATCTCCACCTTGCGGCCACAGGAGAGCAAGCCATACACTTCAGCTGTTTGTGGTTGTATCCTCGCTCCCCCTCCTGTGCAATGATAAAGCAAATGGCAGCATAGTTATATGTTGAAAATATGATTGATCATGAACACACTATTGATTAGTGAGGAAGCTGGGAATAATAATCAATTTTCCTGGTTAACTACAGCACCACAGTTATGGTGAGGTAAGACCTAAGGAAAATTCCCAGAGATTGCCCTTGTGAACAAATGCAGCTGTTGGGAGTCTTATGCAGATTTTAATGTAGTGCTTATTACTTAACACCTTTATTAAAAAGCTAGAAGGTGAGATTAGAAATCTTGTAGTTCCTTGGCTAAATCATACACACAGGACCACATTTAATGGAGTGGTGCTGTCTGCAAATGCTAGTGAATTGCCAACTGGAGGTCTGGTCAAGTATATTTTAATAGTATTGTTTCTAAGTACTTTCATTCTCTGACATGCCTCTTCTAGAGGCCTGGGGTAGTAGGTGGTTATTGAATGATGGATACTTTAAGAAATTGGGTCTTTGATTGAGTGGGGTGAAAACCTTTCTCAAGCAACAACCACAATCTTGGTCAGGGTAAACCACAGAAGTCACTAAATTAACCTGTGCTTAACCCTCTGTTAGCCTGGCACAAAAGCAACCGGGCTTAACTCAGAGGCACTGCACTAAGTATTTATGCAGCACTCAAACTGTAGTGAAATGAAAACACAACACAAGACAAACCCCATTCCAATTTAGAAAACAAAGTAAAATGTAATAAATAAAATGAGACACAAATGACAAAATCCTATCAGTAGAACTAAAGATATGCAATTATAAAGGTTTAAGTAAAAATAGCACCAAGAAGCAGAAACTTCTATCTGTGGCTATCTAATTGGTAGACCGGGACAAAGTCATTCACACTGAACACAATGGGGTGTGGGACGGATCCAGGGACAAGGTTAGTGCAGCTGAAAAAGTTTAGCTCCTCAAAGTCATATGCACAGAGTTCAAAGAATCAGGATTTTACAAGAGGAGCTCAACTAATGCCAGCCAATGGGCCAGGACCTGGGGTGGCACCTCTTGGGGATGCAGGGCTCAGGCAGGTACAGTTGCAGGTCCAGGAAGGCCAGTTTGGCAGGTGCGTTGAGGCCCCTGGAGCTTCTTGTGTCCCTGTAACCCATTAAAGGAGGTCACCCACCTGACCATTAGAGTCACTCTGGTAGTCCTGGGTTCAGAGAGATGGTCCTTTCTCTTTCAAGCAACAAGGCAGGCCTCAAGAAGCAGGCAGTCTTCTCAAGAACAAGGCAGGCCTCAAGCAACAGTGCAGTCCCCTGGAGAACAAGGTAGGCTTCAAGCAGCAGGGCAGTCATCTGATAAACAAGGCAGGCCTCAAACAGTAAGGCAGTACCCTGGAGTACAAGGCAGACCTTCTGTAGTTTTCCACAGTACCAGGAATGTATTGAAGAGTTGATCTGAGGGTCAAGTGTCTATAGCTGGTGCCAGACTTTGAAGAGGGAGAACCTACTAGACTTCACCCACATCTGGTTCTGGAATTTCTGTCTCTCCCCTACCAGGCCCCAAGGTATCTGGGGAGACAATAGACTGGTGTCAAGTTATTTGTGAGTGTGCTGAGGCAGCCCATTTGAAATGTAATTGGACCAGGAAACAGCTCCACCCCTCTCATCCTGCCAACACCTAATCCCGCTTGGTCTTTCTGTCTGGGAGGAATACACAAAAGCCAACTGCCAACTACATCCAGTCATGTGACCCAGGACACAGGCTGCAGGCACCAAATGGGTAGGCTACCTTTCTAAAAGTGGGATTTTCAGACAGGAGACTTAATGTCCAACTTTAACATTAAAAATGTGCTTCAATTACAATTCTTTAGACACCAAACTTGACCTTCCTACGTGTTCCCAATTGACATTATCAAATATTAAAAGTAATAATGTAACCCAATGTTATCCTATTTGTGAGGCAAGCCTTGCAGTAGTGAAAAATGAAGCTAAGAGTTTTTTACTACCAGAACATGGAAAACTTGAGACCACATGGCCAACATTTTAAATACACTCCACCCAACCTTATGGGCTATTTAGGGTTTACCCTAGGGGTGACATATGAATTAAAAATGAAGGTTTATGCATGGCAAAAGGTTTATTTTGCCATGTTGAAATGTCAGCTTAAAACTACACATGTTGGAAAGGGCTACTTATGTGGATGGCACAATAAGTGCTGCAGGTCCACTAGTGGAATTTAATTTACAGTCCCTGGGGACATGTAGTACCACTTTACAAGGCACTTATAAGTGAATAAAATGTGCCAATTGGATGTAATCCAGTTTTACCATGTGCAAAGAATAAAACACAAGCACTTTACCAATGGATATCACTGGCAAAGTGCACAGAGTACTAATGGCCAAGAAGAACAGGCTCGGAAAACAGGAAGGGCGAAGGCAAAACATTTCAAAGTGAAGCTGCATTGAGGGCCAAGTACAACAGATACGTGTTGGTGTCCCATTGCCCAAGATACTCTTGAATTGCAGTTCACTAGGCCTTTATACAACTCACTCTTAAAGAGTAGTAACTGTGGGTAGTCAAGGTTTAGTTGCTGTAATAGAGGGATGGTGACTTCCTTATAGCATAATACGTTAATCATACACATTAAAATTCAATAAGTGATTACAGCTTTGTCTTTCAAAAGGCCAAGGGCTTATTGTAGAGAATGACGGCATTGATTGAAACCTCAAAAATGGGTACAGAGACACACACAATACGGTATTGCTCACTACTAAGAAATTGACCATTTGCCACCCTCACCTCGGTTAACTGTATTATTAAGAATGTTTAAGTACTCGTCAAGGGCAGAACATGTGGTCCTACTTTGAAAAAATGCTTCCAAGAGAGAGAGCTTTTGAAACATAGGTTGAGGGCCTACAACAGGTTATCTTAGTTATTTCATTATCTTATTTGAGGCTAAGAGAAGCTTCAGTGGTCTTCACCGAAGGAAAACTTGGTTAAGGTCATTTGTGTCCCATAAAAGACTGGATCATACTATATGCAACATATATAAAGAGATAATGGAATCATTTGACATACAGACAATAGCCAAAGAATTTGTCCTCCGCAGTGAATGGCACAAGTAAATATTTGTTTTTGCTAACATAAGTTCAGGATTTTATTATTACTGCCTGCAGCAGAAAGAATGGTTTCTGATTAATCCAGTTGCATTTTGAGGTTTATGAATGTCGCTAAGAAAATTTTGTATACTCATTCTTTTTTTCCCTCCCACCCTTGTTGCTTGGTGCATAAAGAAGCAAGGGTCATGTTTTTTACATATTTTCTAATTGCTTTCCAGAATGTAATTAACAATAAAGCATACTTACAGACTGTGAAGACATGCCCTCCTTTCTTGCTGTTGTAACATGTATCAAAGCCTGCTGCTCTTAGACAACAGGCACCTTCTATATGGTCAACCAAAAGTCCCCAAGGCTGCCCATGTCCCCCCCAGAAATTGAGTGTCTCCTACACCCCTGCCCTATGCTTTTTCTGATGATTGTTACAAGTAAGAGGGGAGCGGTATTGGCGTGTTCTCCTGAGCTCACCATAGTTGTGACATGGTGGGCGCATGCTAGAAGAAGCAGCTTGCAGTACAGAGAAGAAGATGGTGGACAGTATGTCATGGGGTGGTAACTGGAGCTGTATCTGCCTCTTTTCATGCTAACCTCAGGTCTTCTGGTTTTCTAGCAGAGAAAAGGGTGACATGAGAACTCAAGAGTAATGCCACAGTAGGCTTAAGCGTGATGAAAAAGCTTTGATGTGCACACTTGCTCTCCCTTGTGCTCGTGGGAGGAGAGTTGGGCTTGTTGTTAATCTGCTCTGGGATTTATTTCCCATCTGCGCTGTTGATTCTCGAGCTCGCAGGAAAATAAAACCCAGACCTAGGTGCTCCTCACCCTGACAACCACTAATAACCCGTCCGGTCTGGGCAAAGCTTGCCTCCCTTTGCAAGAAGGTACATATTCCTGTTTGTTTCCTGGTTTGCACATCTTGCAGTCGGCTTCTAGACCCGCGGGTTGTGTTATGAAACACTGTGCAGCATGCTGTCTCTGCTTTAAAACTTTTAAAACAAATCGCTCGAGCAGCATTATTCCTCATAGACTTTAATTTGAGAACAGTCATTGTCAATGTGCTATTTTTGCATTTGAGGCACACCTGAATGCAGAAATGAACGCTTGCCTACCACCATATTTTGTATATTTTTATTTTGATAATGATAATTTTATGCACCGTATTTATCAGGGAAGCACAATGAAGAGGTTTGCAGGTGCATTATATTAGTTTTTTACAGTTGCGTGATCGAAGCATATTGCCATCATATTACGATTTAAAATCAAATCATGGATTGAAAAACTGTAACTAAAGTCACACCCCCGTCCACAATCCTATAAGAAGACTAAGCTTTCCCCGTCAACATTCGAGCAGCATCTGCTATGGGTTTGCTTACATTTCAGCCAGCTTTGACTGTAACTCTCTGAGAAAGTCAATCTGCGCCCCCTCGCTATATATGTATATGGAAGGGTGGAAATTAAATTACAAACACCAATGTGGATATGAAGCCTGGGAGAGCCTTATTCAGACTCAATCAGGACTTACCAAATGTTTGTAGCACGGCTCTTTAAACCTGAAGTAAAAGCGCTAAGGAATGAAGAAAACATTGCATGCGGGGTGCATGGGTGTGTTGCTAGGACCCCTTTGAGGTACAGTCGAGAACATCATATACATCACTTGAAAGGTAAATGAAATAGGTCAGCAGTAAGATCGAAGGCACACCCCAGGAACAAAGGTTATTTGTCAAGCCCAGAACAGTAAGGTCGTCATTTTGTGCCATCCGAGCGTCTTAGGGACGCAGGTCCAGAGGTCTGCAGCCATTGCAGGCTGCTGAATGTTTCTGTAAATACACAGGCAAACAGGGCCATAGCTTGGTTAGTAAAATTGGGGGGTTCAGATTTTCAAACAGTCACGCTGGCACACAATGTTAAAACACATTATACAACAACCAGGGGACATGGCAGGGGCCTGATGGGAAGTGGAAAGGGAGAGGAGTGCGAATTAGTAGGAGTACTAAGTGAAAGAAAAGGCAATATTTTGTAAAACAACCAACATTTACAGGACTGTCAAAACAGAGTGTGTGTGCATTTGTGTCGGTGTGTATGTAAAACTTCCTTGTGAAATCTGACAGACACCTCACCATACCCGACTGAAAGCACCTGCACACAACTATTTATCAGAAAACACATTTATTGGGGGGGGGGGGTGTAACACCCCAAATGCCCCTGCAGATAAAAAGGTCAGAGGATCTCCTAGCTCTAGATATTCTTTGGGAACTATAGCCGGATTTACTAAGGTTTTCCACCATGGAAAGTAGTCAGGGGCATCGCTTGGTCAGTATGACTGGAGCGGGGGTGTGAGCTTCAGATTTCCCAACAATCATACTGGGAACATCTTGTTAAAGCACATTATAAGAGAAGCGGACATGAGGGGTGCTGGAGGGGCATTGGAAAGAGAGAGGAGGGCAGTTGTTAGGGGTACTTACAATGCAATGTTTTCCACGCTAATCAACATTTTCTAAGGGCTTCAAAACAAAGAAGGGAGGGCGTGTGGGTTTTTGTCAGTGTGGGCATGTAAAAATTCCAGGTTAAATTTGACAGGCACTTCACATTACCCAACTACAAGCACCTGTACCCAACTATTCACTACAGTTTGTAGTGGGGTGTAGCACCCCAAACACCACCCCACCCCTCTGAGCTATGCCCCTGAAAGTGGAACAAAACAACATAAAGCAGCAGATGGTATTTATTATGCAGCAAAAAAGATGTTTTGCACTGGAAAGGGCCCTCTTTTGCCAAGCACAAAATATTTTGCACTTGAGTTTCTTTGCCTCAAGTGGGTGTTACTGGAGAGGATCAACACAAATGGCCATAGGTTTTGACACAAAGCCTGATCTACTAAGTTAGCCAGACTGTGCTTTGCTGAGAAACTAATGTTTACTTTAAGTAGTTGTTAACACTGTGTTTATTTCTAAAAACAATGACACATTACATATGTGCTGCAGTGCGGTCGCAATAAGGTAATTATAGTTAGGGCCTAGTTTCTGTTAGAAATGGGGTTTTTGGTTGGCAGTTAGGTTGCCCTCTGTCCAAGCAAGAACCCTCACTCTAGTCAGGGTAAGTCACACACAATCCAAAATCAGCCTGTGCTCACCCTCCGGTAGCTTGGCACGAGCAGTCAGGCTTAACTTAGAAGGCAATGTGTAAAGCATTTGTGCAATAAATCATACAACACCATAGTATAACACCACAAAAATACACCACACAGTGTTTAGAAAAATATAGAATATTTATCTGGATAATTGTAGGTCAAAACGATCAAAGTTGCAATACGAATTTGTAAAGATATCACTGCAAAGTGATATTAAGAGTCTTTAAGTCTTTAGAAAGCAATAAAGTGTCTTTCAAGCACAGAGTACCTGGTTTCTGGTGAGAAATCTCCTCAGAGGGCCACAGGAGAAGAGATGCGTGGAAAAAGGGGTGTGTGCGTCGTTTTCCGCTCAGCACACACAGACTTGCGTCGTTCTTTTCCACGCGGGGAAGTCGGGCGTCGTTTTCCGGCGCGCAGACAGTCTCTTTTTGTGGATCGCGGGGATTACCAGATGTCCCGGGTCTGTGCGTGGGTTCTCCTGCTTATTTTCCGGCTGCGCGTCGTTCTGCGGGGCTGCGCGTCGAAGTTTCGATCTCACGGTAGGCGTCGCGTCGATTTCTCCTTGGAAGTCGGGCGTCGTTTTCCTTGCGAGGCCGTGCGTCGAAATTTTGGTCTCACGGCAGGCGTCGCGTCGATTTCTCCTTGGAAGTCGGGCGGCGTTGTCCTTGCGAGGCCGTGCGTCAAAGTTTCGCACTCACGGTAGGCGTCGCGTCGATTTCTCCTTGGAAGTCGGGCGGCTTTGTCCTTGCGAGGTTGTGCGTCGAAGTCTCGATCGTCCCGAGGGCGTCGCGTTGATCAGCGTCGGTGTGCGGCGTTTTTCTCGCCGCGAAACAAGCTGTGCGTCGAAATTTTCGGCGCACGGAGCGTCCACGTGAAAGGCAGAAGTCTTTTTGGTCCTGAGACTTCAAGGAACAGGAGGCAAGCTCTATCCAAGCCCTTGGAGAGCACTTTTACAGCCAGACAAGAGTTCAGCAAGGCAGCAGGCCAACAGCAAGGCAGCAGTCCTTTGTAGAAAAGCAGACAGGTGAGTCCTTTGAGCAGCCAGGCAGTTCTTCTTGGCAGGATGTAGTTTCTGGTTCAGGTTTCTTCTCCAGCAAGTGTCTCATGAGGTAGGGCAGAGGCCCTGTTTTATACTAAGTTGTGCCTTTGAAGTGGGGGTGATTTCAAAGAGTCTCTAAGAAATGCACCAAGTTCCCTTTCAGCTCAATCCTGTCTGCCAGAGTCCCAGTAGGGGGTGTGGCAGTCCTTTGTGTGAGGGCAGGCCCTCCACCCTCCCAGCCCAGGAAGACCCATTCAAAATGCAGATGTATGCAAGTGAGGCTGAGTACCCTGTGTTTGGGGTGTGTCTGAGTGAATGCACAAGGAGCTGTCAACTAAACCTAGCCAGACGTGGATTGAAGGGCACAACAAGTTTTTAGTGCAAAGAAATGCTCACTTTCTAAAAGTGGCATTTCTAGAATAGTAATATTAAATCCGACTTCACCAGTCAGCAGGATTTTAGATTACCATTCTGGCCATACTAAATATGACCTTCCTGCTCCTTTCAGATCAGCAGCTGCCACTTCAACAGTGTATGAGGGCAGCCCCAATGTTAGCCTATGAAGGGAGCAGGCCTCACAGTAGTGTAAAAACGAATTTAGGAGTTTTACACTACCAGGACATATAACTACACAGGTACATGTCCTGCCTTTTACCTACACAGCACCCTGCTCTAGGGGTTACCTAGGGCACACATTAGGGATGACTTATATGTAGAAAAAGGGGAGTTCTAGGCTTGGCAAGTACTTTTAAATGCCAAGTCGAAGTGGCAGTGAAACTGCACACACAGGCCTTGCAATGGCAGGCCTGAGACAAGGTTAAGGGGCTACTGAGGTGGGTGGCACAACCAGTGCTGCAGGCCCACTAGTAGCATTTAATCTACATGCCCTAGGCACATGTAGTGCACTCTAATAGGGACTTACAGGTAAATTAAATAGTCAATCATGGATAAACCAATCAATAGTACAATTTACACAGAGAGCATAGGCACTTTAGCACTGGTTAGCAGTGGTAAAGTGCTCAGAGGTCAAAAGCCAACAACAACAGGTCAGAAAAAATAGGAGGAAGGAGGCAAAAAGTTTGGGGATGTCCCTGTCAAAAAGCCAGGTCCAACATGACCCCCCACCAGCCTAAAGCCAGGGGAGAACAATCACTATCCTGATGTACTTCCCTGTTTGAGGCGACAGAACAAGGACCCAGGCCCACAACAGCAGGGGCATGCTCCAGTTCTTCGCCTTCCTGACTCCAATTGGATCCCTCTGTCCATACTCTCAGGGCCCACTAAGCCCATCCATGGGGAACCTTTCTCCTTTCCTGCGGATCCCATCTGTGCAGCACCTAACCTTACATTGCTCACAGATGTATCCCAGGAGCAGGATAGTACCACCAGGACCAACACAGTGGTGTTGCCCATTCTATCCCCGGGGTGGGACGCTTGTCCCCTCCCCAGGGATAACTCTGTCCACCCGGACAGCAAGCCACAGTGATTACTGACAGCTGCCAGGGAGGAGAGCCAGGCCCCAGGCCTCTCAAAGCTCTCCAACCACTGTGGCTGTGGAGAGTGGGGGGCGGTAGCCCCAGGTGCTGGGCACCCTTTAACCACTCTTCCTTCCACCAGGTCAGGGATGACAGCCTGAACCTGGTCCTCCCCTCTGGGGCTTTGTACCCTCCCTCCTGGAGCGGTACCCCCAGAGTCCAACATGGCCAGGGGGCTTACAGAAGTCGCCCTGTACCATTCCTCCACCAGTGCAGGGCTGTTAACCTGCCACTGGCCCTCCAACCTGGGGTCTGTACCTTCAGGTTGGACTAGGGCCCGGGGTGAGGCTTCCCTCCCCCTGCCCTCCCTTCTGGGGTCCAGCACCCTCCAACTAGGAGTGGCCTCCTCAGAAGACAACATGGTAGGGGCACTGTTATCAGTAGCCCCTCCCTCCAGGTCCGGGGGGACACCCTGAACCTGGTCTTCCAGCCCAGGGTCTGTACCCTCAGACTGGATCACCGCCTGGCAAACCAGGACTTCCTGGGAGGCACACCTACCCCCCACCAGGTCAGAGTTTAACCTCTGCACCTGCCCATTCAACTCAGAGTCACCACCCTGAAGTTGAACAATTGCCTGGCACGCCAGGACTTCCTGGAGGGCACACTGACCCTCCACCAGGTCAGAGTTTAACCTCTGCACCTGACCATTCAACTCAGAGTCACCACCCTGAAGTTGAACAATTGCCTGGCACACCAGGACTTCCTGGAGGGCACACTGACCCTCCACCAGGTCAGAGTTTAACCTCTGCACCTGACCACTCAACTCAGAGTCACCACCCTGAAGTCGAACAATTGCCTGGCGCACCAGGACTTTCTGGGAGGCACACCTACCTCCCACCAGGTCAGAGTTTAACCTCTGAGCCTGGTTCCCCAACCCAGGGTCACCACCCTGAGGTTGGGCAATTGCCTGGCACGCCAGGACTTCCTGGGGGGCACACCTACCCCCCACCAGGTCAGAGTTTAACCTCTGAACCTGGTCATCCAACCCAGAGTCAACACCCTGAGGTTGGACAATTGCCTGGCACAGCAGGGCTTCTTGGGAGGCACACCTACCTCCCACCAGGTCAGAGTTTAACCTCTGAACCTGGGTATCCAACCCAGAGTCAGCACTCTGAGGTTGAACAATTGCCTGGCACGCCAGGACTTTCTGGAGGGCACACTGACCCTCCACCAGGTCAGAGTTTAACCTCTGAACTGGGCCATTCAACTCAGAGTTACCACCCTGAAGTAGAACAATCGCCTGGCACGCCAGGACTTCCTGGAGGGCACACTGACCCTCCACCAGGTCAGAGTTTAACCTCTGAACCTGGTTCTCCAACCCAGGGTCACCATCCTGAGGTTGGACAACTGCCTGGTACACCAGGGCTTTCTGGGGGGCACACCTACCCCCCACCAGGTCAGAGGTTAACCTCTGAACCTGGATATCCAACCCAGAGTCACCACCCTGAGGTTGAACCATTGCCTGGCAGGCCAGGACTTTCAGGGAGGCACACCTACCTCCCACCAGGTCAGAGTTTAACCTCTGAGCCTGGTTCTCCAACCCAGGGTCACCACCCTGAGGTTGAACCATTGCCTGGTATACCAGGACTTTCTGGGGGGCACACCTACCCCCCACCAGGTCAGAGTTTGACCTCTGAACCGGGTTAGCCAACCCAGAGTCACCACCCTGAGGTTGAATCCTTGCCTGGCATGCCAGGACTTCCTGGGGGGCACTCTCACCCCCCACAAGGGACACGCCGTCCCCAAGGGCCACACAAGAGTCTGGTTGGCGCAGGTCTCCCGACCTCTGCCCATCCGGCAGAGTCTGGGTTTCCCCCAAACCAGAAACGGTCTCACCTGGGTCATTCCTGGGGGGCTCTGATCTCAGAGCTGACCCCTGACTTTCAAGATCCTCCACTGGGGTCTGCCACCCCCTCTCAACCCTATGTCTGGACTTCTGCACCCCCTCACTAGGAGTGGTACTGCCAGACACCAGAACTGTTGGGATGCTGTCTACAGTCATCCCCCCAAGTTCTTCCGCCACTGCGGGGCTTCCCTCAAAAGGTGGCCCTACGGTACAGGTTAGGCTCTGAGACCTACCTGGGACACTACAATCCTTTCCCACCTCACTTGGTCGGGAACCACCTAGACCACTCCCTTCAGGAGCACCCCCAAATGCCTCTTCAGACTCTCTGGTACTCACCCAAAAGTCTGCCTCCACTGTAAGTTCCCTGGGGTCAGAGAACTCACACTCCACCTGGTGTTGGCGTAGCTCTGGAAAATAAGGACCAGACATATGCTCTCCAGCAATTACATCACTCTGCCCTTCACATGTATTAACCACAGTACCCTTCACCCAACCACCTAGTAACTCAACCTTGGAAAAGCACTCTACTTCACCCCCCTGAGACTGGTGAGACAGTATCTGACTGTCCCTGACACTCAACCCAAACTCTTCTGGGATGTCTCTACACTCTATATCCAGGACGTCCACCAGGGGGGAACCCTTTTCTCTGTCACTCTCTGCTAGAGTCAGTAAAGTGTCCCTCCCCCCAGTAGGAATATGACTCCCTGTGCCAGTTCCCCAATCCTTCTCAGGGACCCTGTGCATAACGGGAACTACCTCATACCCTTGAACCGCCTGGGGTGTGTCAACTCTCTTCTTCAAGTTGGGTACCACATCTCTGGGCTTGTGCCCTTCTTCAGCAGTACTAGATGCAAGATTTTTGCTGCCACCATCTGAACTGGACTCAGCCCTTCCGGCCTCCAGTTTCAGCTCTTTACAGCTCAGCTCTTGAGCTGCAATCTTTTCTTCTTCCAGGGCTAAGAGACTTGCTGCCTCAGCCCTTTCAATAAACTCATCTAGCTCTTCCATCCACCGTGCTTGAGCCATGAGCCATTCTTTTTTCACTGGGTCTCTTTCCTCATCTGAGTCGTCCTCCTCCTCCTCTGAGGGGTACTTAGTCATTTGGTTTCTTGCTGCCTCTCTCTCTGCCCATCTGTCTTCCTCCCAGACTATGTAGGCACGTAGCATCTCTGCTTTAGTAGATCTCTTTGCTACAGGAAGGCCACATTCTCTGCAAAGCTTCCTTAGGTCAGCCTTAGTGAGGTGGTCAGTAGGCAAAAAGAATAAGTAGGTAAGCGATCCCATTCTGATAGGATCTTACCAGCAAAAACCAAAATCCAAAGTCCAAAATATCAATAGTATATCCAGGAGGACATCAGAGACCAAAAGTCAAAAAAAAGATAAAAAAATCAAGTTGACCTTCAACTGTGGGTAGGTAGTGAAATACCTAGCTACTGTATGTCACTGCACAAACACAAGTCCTATCCTCACCGCTGATCACCAATGTTAGAAATGGGGTTTTTGGTTGGCAGTTAGGTTGCCCTCTGTCCAAGCAAGAACCCTCACTCTAGTCAGGGTAAGTCACACACAATCCAAAATCAGCCTGTGCTCACCCTCCGGTAGCTTGGCACGAGCAGTCAGGCTTAACTTAGAAGGCAATGTGTAAAGCATTTGTGCAATAAATCATACAACACCATAGTATAACACCACAAAAATACACCACACAGTGTTTAGAAAAATATAGAATATTTATCTGGATAATTGTAGGTCAAAACGATCAAAGTTGCAATACGAATTTGTAAAGATATCACTGCAAAGTGATATTAAGAGTCTTTAAGTCTTTAGAAAGCAATAAAGTGTCTTTCAAGCACAGAGTACCTGGTTTCTGGTGAGAAATCTCCTCAGAGGGCCACAGGAGAAGAGATGCGTGGAAAAAGGGGTGTGTGCGTCGTTTTCCGCTCAGCACACACAGACTTGCGTCGTTCTTTTCCACGCGGGGAAGTCGGGCGTCGTTTTCCGGCGCGCAGACAGTCTCTTTTTGTGGATCGCGGGGATTACCAGATGTCCCGGGTCTGTGCGTGGGTTCTCCTGCTTATTTTCCGGCTGCGCGTCGTTCTGCGGGGCTGCGCGTCGAAGTTTCGATCTCACGGTAGGCGTCGCGTCGATTTCTCCTTGGAAGTCGGGCGTCGTTTTCCTTGCGAGGCCGTGCGTCGAAATTTTGGTCTCACGGCAGGCGTCGCGTCGATTTCTCCTTGGAAGTCGGGCGGCGTTGTCCTTGCGAGGCCGTGCGTCAAAGTTTCGCACTCACTGTAGGCGTCGCGTCGATTTCTCCTTGGAAGTCGGGCGGCTTTGTCCTTGCGAGGTTGTGCGTCGAAGTCTCGATCGTCCCGAGGGCGTCGCGTTGATCAGCGTCGGTGTGCGGCGTTTTTCTCGCCGCGAAACAAGCTGTGCGTCGAAATTTTCGGCGCACGGAGCGTCCACGTGAAAGGCAGAAGTCTTTTTGGTCCTGAGACTTCAAGGAACAGGAGGCAAGCTCTATCCAAGCCCTTGGAGAGCACTTTTACAGCCAGACAAGAGTTCAGCAAGGCAGCAGGCCAACAGCAAGGCAGCAGTCCTTTGTAGAAAAGCAGACAGGTGAGTCCTTTGAGCAGCCAGGCAGTTCTTCTTGGCAGGATGTAGTTTCTGGTTCAGGTTTCTTCTCCAGCAAGTGTCTCATGAGGTAGGGCAGAGGCCCTGTTTTATACTAAGTTGTGCCTTTGAAGTGGGGGTGATTTCAAAGAGTCTCTAAGAAATGCACCAAGTTCCCTTTCAGCTCAATCCTGTCTGCCAGAGTCCCAGTAGGGGGTGTGGCAGTCCTTTGTGTGAGGGCAGGCCCTCCACCCTCCCAGCCCAGGAAGACCCATTCAAAATGCAGATGTATGCAAGTGAGGCTGAGTACCCTGTGTTTGGGGTGTGTCTGAGTGAATGCACAAGGAGCTGTCAACTAAACCTAGCCAGACGTGGATTGAAGGGCACAACAAGTTTTTAGTGCAAAGAAATGCTCACTTTCTAAAAGTGGCATTTCTAGAATAGTAATATTAAATCCGACTTCACCAGTCAGCAGGATTTTAGATTACCATTCTGGCCATACTAAATATGACCTTCCTGCTCCTTTCAGATCAGCAGCTGCCACTTCAACAGTGTATGAGGGCAGCCCCAATGTTAGCCTATGAAGGGAGCAGGCCTCACAGTAGTGTAAAAACGAATTTAGGAGTTTTACACTACCAGGACATATAACTACACAGGTACATGTCCTGCCTTTTACCTACACAGCACCCTGCTCTAGGGGTTACCTAGGGCACACATTAGGGATGACTTATATGTAGAAAAAGGGGAGTTCTAGGCTTGGCAAGTACTTTTAAATGCCAAGTCGAAGTGGCAGTGAAACTGCACACACAGGCCTTGCAATGGCAGGCCTGAGACAAGGTTAAGGGGCTACTGAGGTGGGTGGCACAACCAGTGCTGCAGGCCCACTAGTAGCATTTAATCTACATGCCCTAGGCACATGTAGTGCACTCTAATAGGGACTTACAGGTAAATTAAATAGTCAATCATGGATAAACCAATCAATAGTACAATTTACACAGAGAGCATAGGCACTTTAGCACTGGTTAGCAGTGGTAAAGTGCTCAGAGGTCAAAAGCCAACAACAACAGGTCAGAAAAAATAGGAGGAAGGAGGCAAAAAGTTTGGGGATGTCCCTGTCAAAAAGCCAGGTCCAACAGTTTCCATAGGAAAAAAGTTTTTGGTTTTGCTAATAACATTGGCGCCATTTGATGAATCTCCACAAAATGTTCAAAACTAGTTTGCCAGGCACTGCAGCTGCTGTCTGTAAAGATTGCACTACTTTTATAATGGAGACCCAACACAAAATCCATTTCAGGATTTACACACCAATGCAAATTGGTATTATTTGCATTAGTTTGTAAGAAAAAGCAATGTGTTACTTTGCAACAAGGGAGCATTCCATGGGTGGTACATGGGCGTTCTGGTGTGATCACTCATGAGTTTTGACTCAAAAGCTTATCTAGCAGTACATAGGGTTTTGTGCCAAAAAATAATTCCACATTGAAGCAGACATTAAAAAGAGAAACACCTTTATTTCTCCTATCTTTTCCAACTTTGCATGTGTGCAGCGCACATCCAAAATGGGAAACTTTTTCAAGTTTGTTTAGGCATAGTATTTTGTACGCACAGGAAACCTTTACAGTACAAAGCCTATACTAGCCCATACTGACATCTTTGCAGTATGGTGCAAGGGTGTGTGCTCAGTGCCTGATTGTGCGCCAGCGCTTGGGAGAGAGGAGGAGAGTGCCATATCTCTGTAGTTATGGTCCTTTTCCTGCTCTCTCCATGTCATGCAATTCCGCTCAGCACCTTGGTGTGCTGCGCTGCATATGTGAAAGTTTCACAAATTTCTTCCTTTGAGCGCCACTGTGCAACTCACTTACACATTTTTCACAGTTTTCTCATCAGTAATTTGATTGTAAATGTTTCAGTTATAATATCAATGATGTCGTAGAAGATGTCATGACTGAAATAATATGTGGGGTAATTAGCAGCGCATAGCAATAGCATAAGTTATATTTACTTTCGGGCATGTGTTATAGTTTCTTGAGATAACTCTAACAATCCCACCACTGGAAGCCCAGCACCTGCCCAGTCTGTCCGCTTTACACCCTGAACTGGTTGTTCTCTGATGGATCGTGCATAAAGTAATTTCAGTATCCAGATTTCCCTTTTGATGTGCTTGTTTTAGTTTTAAATATGCAGCAAACCTGGCCCTTGTATTGCCTTGAATGTGAAGCCTTTAAAAATAAACTTTCACTCAGCCGGTTTCCTTTTTCCATTCCAATAGTCCGCCAGTCTTTCCTCTCTGTTTCTCTGCCTTTTACACTCTCATATCTTCTTTATCATTGACTTTCCTACTTATGCAAACACTTTGCTGAAAGGTGAGTGTTTTTTACAACTGAACCCCGCCTAGCAGTGCCCATTTTTGGCACCTCATGTAGTTTGTGACACATTCAAACAGAGGGTGCTCTTTTATAATGTGCACCTTTTACTGTTTGGATTGATAAACCAATACTCCTATTAGTAAATGGAGAGATACAGATCCTTGAGGCTCGCCCTATTGTGGGAAACTGGCACTTTGTTGCAGTACTCCCCCCCCCCCCCCCACACACACACACTTTTTGCCTGGTTTCTGGATGCAACTTGGACTGGGGTGCACTGGGATCCTGCTAAGCAGGTTCACAGTACCAGTATTTTTTCCCTAAAATTGCAAAGCTAATTGGCAACACCTTTAGCTGCCACTATAAGTCCCTAGTAAATGGTACTTTGGTGTCCAGGGCATGGGGTACTGTGGGTAGGCCTCTGAGGGCAGCAGCACTGATTGTGCCACCCTCTAGGGCCATGCGTCCAGATGCACCTAGCCCTGCCAAGGCATGCTGAGTGTCATGGTGCAATCCTAAAATGCAAGCTCGACATGGCACACTGCCTTTGTTCCCTGTCCATTGTCCACTGCATTCCATGTAGGTAAGTCACCCTTCTGGCAGGCCATTCAGCTCTAAGACAAGGTGCACAATATTGTACGTGAGGGCATAGCGGCATGAGCAATATGCCCCCGCTGTGTCCTTGCCAAACCTGGGACATAGTGAGTAAACAGAGCAGCCATTTTAATACATGTGCTGGACACTGGCCAATATGAGTTTCCTAGCTACATGATGGCCACTCTGAACCCTGGGTTGTTTAGTATCAAACAACTCAGAATGATAAATCCAAACTGACACCAGTATTGGATTTATCACTGAGTGTACCCCGGGGTCACAATAGAGGTGCACCCTGCAAAAGCTAACTACCCTGGCATGGTTTCTGACTGGTCCTATCCAGCCTGCCACTGCCAGATGTCCAATCTACAAACTTGGGGGAGAGACCCATCTCTCTACATTGTAGAACAATGCCCTTCTAGGAGCAGGTGCTAACATCCCGTCCCTCAGGAAAGTGCACTGCCCTGGTGATGAGCTTCAAAGGGCTTACCACCTTTGAAACTTGACCCCCCGGCCTGCTGCTAGCAGCAGATGGTCACCTCCTTTGCAAACACCCACTTTGGCAGGAGCAAAGGCGGGAAACTACACAAAAGGTAGGAAGGGTGGCTCCACCTGGCATGCGCTACCCATGCTGCCTGCAAGGTGGGCACTCCATTTCATTTTCCGCCATCTTGGATGGAAGGAAAATAGCCAATCAGGGATAGGGAAGTGACCCTTCCAACAGGAAGTGTTCACTTTAGTGGGTGTAGCCCCAAAGCTAGCGACCCCATTGGTCACTACCACGTTCCCCCTAAAACGCCCACTAAATACAGTTTTTAGTGGGCATCTGCAGGCCAGGAAATAAAATTCAACGGACAAAAGAAGACCAGCACCAAGAAGATCCAAGGCACGAGAACTGTAGACCCGCAGCAAAAAAGAAAAGGTGCCAAACTCAGCCTGCTGCACCCAGGACCCAACAATCGTCGCTGAGGACCTACTGGACAACTGGAAAACTCCAAAGAACCCCAGAGCACTTCCAGGCTTCGAAAATTGCCATAGAACTCCCTCCAGAGAGGGGGTACCATTGTACAACAGCAAGAAAGCAGCAAGTCAGTGAGGATCACTTCACTGATCAGCTACTAACTCCTGAACCAGAAGCTGCAGCTGGACCACACAAAACATCAATGTTCACGAGGACAAACCTTGCAAGTGTGCCATGTTTGGTGGCACTGTGACCTCCAGTGGTCAAACCGTACCAATACCCTGGGTATTGGTCAGGGCTGAAAAAGGACCAGGAGGAAGAGCCCAGTCGAGGGACTTCAGGAACACCCAGGACCTTCCACCAGAGTGCTCCTGTTGTCCTGCAAACGACCCTTGAATCAACTTACCTCCTGTTTCTGAGGGCACCCTTGCGCACAGTTCCTCGCTCACCTATTCGCTCTGCACCTGGCTGCCCTGTGCCCTGCAACGAAGAACCTGCTGTGCCCTAACGGTCCCTCACCCCTTGCGACCTCAACACTCCAAGAGGACCCCAAGGAACCATTTTTAAACTTACCTGTGCAGTGCTTTTCCAAGTGGTCCCCCACAGTGGCCCTGCACCAGCTCCAGAGACCTTTCATCACTGCTCCCGCAGGAACCAGGAGCCGCACAAACTTCTCCAGCTGGCACAGTGTGCCCACCAATGATCTCGACCAACCTGCAAAAGAAGAACCTGGTAAACTAACTGTATGATTTTCTATGTATTTTTAAAGGTGATCTTCTATTGATTCCTATGGTTCGTAATTATGCACATAAAGACTATCTTTATTAACCTTCAAAAATTCATATCTCAAAAAGTCCTTAACCGATTTTGATAATCTTGGTCTTAAAAATTACAAACAAATCTGAAGTATTTTTATAAATTGGTCTCGAGTTATTACTTTCAGTGTGTGAGTTGCAGGACTGATGCTGCGTGTACAACAAATGCTTTACACTTCTCCAACATTGGCCTAACTGCTCCCTACCTTATAAATTAGAGCATTAAGTGCTCTAGTTTTTACCCCTGTAATCCAACATGGGGTTGCCTGGACCCCCTGCACAGTGTGCCTAGGTTTGCACACTAAATAGGGGGCCAGCCTCCTACACCTATCAGCTAGCAATCCGAAAATAAATGAACGCGCCACAAATGACACCGAGCACCTTGAAACTATATAGCAACATACATATACATGTCTCAGCAGCGGTACTTTGTTTTAAAGATACATTCATTAGTAAAACCAAAATCAGATGCGTAATTTTGGTTAATGTCTGAGACAAACTGAAACAACATCTGAATGTCGACACAAAGGTCCAGATTTACACATTTTTTACACAATGCAACCGATAATAACATTTCCTGCACTGCATTTCAGAGCTGTATCTATTAAGTTTGGCCAGCCGCTGCTGGCACTCTGGGGTTGCACTATACAAAGCACAGCCACTATTGTTCACCGGTGAGCGTACGCTGTCTAGCACAGGGTTTGCATTGGAAGCATACCCTTTGGGGTGATTCATTAAACAGGAGCTGAGAAAAGGAGGGGTCCT
The DNA here is from genome assembly GCF_031143425.1 of Pleurodeles waltl. Lineage (NCBI taxonomy): Eukaryota > Metazoa > Chordata > Amphibia > Caudata > Salamandridae > Pleurodeles > Pleurodeles waltl. The sequence continues at coordinate 637,125,207 of NC_090439.1, forward strand.
AAAACGTGATTTCCTCATGCAATTTCCCATAGGTTTTCTAGACACAACTATAGCCCGAATCGCTCAATGGAATTACACCAAATTTGGCAGAAAGCTATATCTTGGTCCCGAAAGAGTGCTTTTTGTAATTTGGTGTAAATCTGTGCAGTAGTTTTGGAGTTAATAAAGTAAAAAGATTTATGTGTGTCTAGATACATGGATCTGCCATGGATCCCCTGTGGATGCCGGTGGAATTGTGGATCCACGTGCCAACAGCAATGCTGTGATTGGCTGGCTGCAATCTGAGAGGAAAGTTGAGACTGACATTTTGTTCATCGGGACTCGGTTCCCAGTGGGGAAACTCAAATTTAAAAGTGATAGAAGGAGTCAGGGTAGAGGTATCCTGATTCCATGGGACTGATGAAGGGGGCTGTGAGGGTCCCCTCATGAGCAAGAAGTTGTCCAAAACATTTTTCTAAGCGTATGGGGATCTGTGGATCCACCCAGTTCCTCCTGGATCCTCTCAGATTCAAGTGCATTTGGTTGATCTGCGCATGTAGACCCTAATTAAAAAAAAACATATACACCCACTCACAGACCCACACACCTGCTCACACACTCACACCCACTTACACACCCACACAACCACTCAGATACCTACACATGCACCCAACAGCCTCTCACACACCCACTCACAGACCCACAAAACCACTCACACACTCATATAGCACTCACACACTGACACACGCTCACACAACACTTCCACAACCACTTACACACCCCTACAACCATTCACACACCTACTCACACACCCACACAGCCACTCACACACCTATTCACAGACACACACAGCCACTCCCACACCCACTCACAGACCCACACAGCCAGTAACACACACATTTACACACCCACCACACATTACACACCCACACAATCACTCACACACCCAGGTTACATGGATGTTATATCTAGGAAATAGCAGTAAAAAAAACACACGGAAATTGATTGAAAAAATCAAAGGTTACAGGGACGTTATAATTAGGAAATAGAATTTTAAAAACTTAGAAATTCACTAAAAGAACAAAGGTTACAGGGAAGTTATAGTTAGGTTCCGATTTTACACACACAGAACCACAGATATCATGTACGAAGTAAGAACTAGGACTTGTTCAAATGCTGGTATCTCCAACTCATCAGGAGAGAAAACAATCCAGGGAAGGTAACTGCTTACTTTAATAAGGCCCTAAGGGGAAGATTTGAGGAAAGTGGCGCTGCACCCAGTGCAGCAGCACTTTCCTTGCGCCCCTTAGCGCCACCCTACCGCCACCATGTGTATGCCGTATCTAACATTTCTCTTGCGCCATTTTTTGGGCCCCCCTAACGGGGCAATGTCCCCTTGGCACAGGCATAATATAGCGCAAAGGGTTACAAAGTGGCGCAATGCATGCATTGCACCACTTTGTAAATGTGGTGTGGGGATTTTGGCCATCTACCAAAACATTAGCGTAAAAACAATTAGGCTAATGTGTCGGTAGATGGCGCTAAGGGCTCTTAAATATGCCCCTCAGTTCATTAGTTAACATCTATGTACCTGGAAAAGGCTAAGACTAAACCTCTAAATGAAGTTCATGGAATGACAAGGAACTGAGGAGAATGAATGGTGGTTTCCTGAAAATTCTAATATGGTTGCAGAAAGATTCCACTGATTGTAATATGGAGGAATATATAGGAGATACAGGATGGTAATTGCTAGTTAAAATCACAGTTTTTCAGGAAGATTTGACAAGCAGGGAACTCTTTTCAGAACCTTGAAAAATACTACTGATATTTTGCTGAGAATTATACCTATTAATAAGTTAGAGGAGCGGTTTTATGAACCGGAAGTATAAAATCTCAAAGTCAAAGCCGACTATCAGTCGTGCTGCAGAAGGATGAAATAAGAAAATGGAGAGAAGCAGATGGGAGAGCCCTATTAAAGCAATCAAACATATATTTGTTTTAAAGAAAGGCTTGAAAGGACGAAGCCACGAATATCCCAAAAGCTGGAGTTCCATAACTTGCAGGAAGAGAGAGCCCTGTCCACCTAGGATTCTAAAAATATACTACGAAGAGCTGAGATCCCTGCCGATCATTTTCATTACTACATCACTTTAGACAAATTTCATAGCAAATGACATTAGTCGGGGTGGCTCACTCCTTAAATTACAAAGCAAACACAGGATGTGACTGGTCCCAAAATTACCACCAAATAAATAATACGCAATTTCTTCAAAATGCACCACAAAAGACAGCAACAATTCTGTTCCATACGAATCTGTTATCTAACAACATACAGGGGACTTGGCAGTCAGGCTTCTATACAAACAGAGGTAAGGACATACATAGAGCCTGGTTTAGACTTTGGAGGATGGGTTCAGTGCTTAATTTGTAAATAAAAACGTGCCAGTGCCCAAAGTCTTCCTCTTAAACACGCGGCTGCTGCAATTAAATGAACACGGAATACTGAGGCGGCGTAATCCTGAAGCCATCTCGGGCCTCTTCAATCCATATAAAGCCACTCCCTGCCCCTTAAACTCACTCTAGCAGCTTTCTACTTTTTACCTTTGTGACGCTTTTTTGTTTTTCCCTTCCTCCGTTTTTCCCATATGTGTCTTTTGCTCGCAGTAAATGCTTGAGGCAAAAGAATAAGCCCTGGCCCTCAAAAATAAGTGCTGGTGCTGGTGCTGGTGCTCAGCACCGGAAACCACAAGCACAAATTAAGCACTGGACGGGTTACTCTGTCACAAATGTGTTGAATATCCTGTCTGCCGCATTACAAGTGCATTATATCGTACAGCACTTGTGAAACACCAGACAGGTTTAAATATCATTTACAACAAATAGAAAAGCAATGGTATTTTTGAGGACGTCAGAATTCCATTCAAAATTAGTTGGCTTTGGAGTTTCTCAGAAGTCCTGCTTGTCACCTGTGCTTTTAACATATCTATCTGTTATATGAAATTCTAGGTGCTAAACTCTAAACAGACTATTTAATAGGGCCCGGAAAATAATCCGAGATTGCGTGAAGACGCTTTTACGAAAATTCAAGATGGAGTGGGGAATAACTGTCTGTCTGAGTGAGATAAAGACTGTTTTCCTTGAGGGAGGCAAGGAGGGTGAGTTATTTAAAAAAAGACAGAAATATACAACAATTAAGACAGAAATATACAACAATTCTGCATTCTTGAATTAGTTTTAAGGGAAAAATCTAAACATCAAGGGGCTATTTTAATGCCCAGTTTCCCAGTGACTGACACATTATTGCCAAAGCATCCTCCTTATATTGCTATTTTACTTTGCTGTAGAGAGCTGATGCATTTGAGAGAACACGATAAATGCCACAATTTCTAGGACTAATACAAGGACAAAAATGCGTTACCGCAATGCCCTCCTACCAGGCACTAATAAGAGTGATGTTGATTAACTGCTGCCACTTCAAAACTCGACTGATCATACATTTTTATAGTTTCACACAGATCGAATCCTTCACCAACACTCAGCGAAATACCTTGACTTCTAGTTGAAGCCGGAGTCAAATGTAAGGTTCTGATTGCAGATGACTGAGTGATATTTTATCCGCAGGTCGGGAAAGAGGTTTCCAGATTTCAGAACTGTTGATAATGCTGTTAAGAAATCGGATTACAGCCTGAGGATGCTCGTTTGGGGTACAGACTGGCATTCTGAGGACAAGTTGCTAGACAACTAAAGGTGAATCATGGGACAGCTGTGCCCGTGGAGCAAGCCACTTAAAACTGCTTTATTTTGCCTTATTCTAGGGGAATGGCAGGAGTACATGGGTAAAAGCTGCCTGAGTGATTGGGTGCCGGTTTAGATTTTCAGCACAGTATAGATAGTATTCGAATTGAACATCAAAAGTAGGCATCATCATGCGATGGATGCCAACAATACATCGATAATATGCCCACAAGAACTTCCACCCTCAGTTTGCCAGAGCCAGCACTATCTCAGAGGCAGGCACCATTGTGAAATGAATGCACTCAATATGCAAGGAATTACCATCATAGTGTTGGGGGAAGCAGTATGTTAGTGATGGGGTGGGTGATGCTATGATGTTTGCAATACAGCATGAGTTACCCCCATTATGCTATGGCTACTGTTATGCAAGGTAGGGTCAGAGTCATGATATGGAGCCCCACAATATACCATGACATTTATCACAATTATTCTGGAATGGGCATTATACCAGGGGTGGGCACAATTATGCCATCAATGCTCACAATAAGCCAGTAGGTATGGTCACTATGCCAAGGCCAGCAATACACCAGCAATGGGCACCATCTTATCAAAGATGCCCACAGTATGCCAGTAATTCCTTGCATTATGCCAGTTCCCCTTTTATATTAGGGATATAAGTATCACATCATCACCCTTAAACACACACACCTTCATGTAACCACGTGCGTACAAACACACACACACATTGGCATGTGCGCACATCTATGCACAGCATGAAATACTTTTTTAGGGCAGAGCGCAAAGTGCTCCGTCCCTGGTGTAATCTCTCTGTGGGCTAGTAGCAATGCCCATGTCAAGCCCATCAGTTTGATTGGTTCGTGGGCTTGCCTTTTAAAATTAGCTTGATTTAATAAGTGAAAGGCATGCCTACGTCATGCCTTTTCTGGTGTTTAGCCCACCTCGGCACACCGGTAAATTACTGAAAACATACGAGACTCTGTGTTTTCTGTATGGTTTCTGCACTATTTTTTCTCTTTATTTCGTAGGTAACGCGTTCTCGCTGTGGAGTAGTAGAGCGCTTTGCATAACATCAACCCTGTTTCATGGATAATTGCACTTTTGCCGATATGTTTCACTGCAAGCGAAGTTCTGTTTCCTTTTGAGTGTTTACTTTGCGCTCATGGTAGCCGTCGACAGGCTTATGTGAAACTGTTTTACTTTTCAGTTTATGTGGCAAGAAAAGTCCGGTTAGGAGTTTACAAAGCTAATAGCTTTAACTCGAGTAAACATGAGACCCATTGCATTGCAGATGCTTGTTTTAACTTGCTCTGTGATTCAACCACTCTTGTTGCCTTCTGCGCTGCACCTGATCACCCTTCGCTGTGCAGCTCCCAGTTCCTACTTGTATCCTTTTCCTTTTGTCTGAAAGGGCTATGAACACACTAATAGTGAGATTGATAGCAAAGGACCTGTACAGGGCAGGCTTTAGTGCTGGTGGCGCCCGGTGCAACAATCGTTTTTGGTGCTCTGCCCCCGATGACCTCCTCCCCGGATAACCTCACTACCACCCTGCAAAAGTGCCCCTCATCTCGTAGTAGAACCTGTCTCACATATATTTAATTTGTTTTAAAGCGACTGGCTTTAGTAGTTCACTCATCTATCCACATAAAATACAGATCTGTTCTTTGCAGCAGGCATATTAGGGCTCTGCGTTCTTTGTAGCAAGTCAAAACTGCCACTAGACAAAGCTCCCACCTCTCTCTCTAGCAGGAACATTAATCACAAGCGTTACCTTTACATTTGTATTGCTTCTTTAAAAGCTGGAGCATAAGGAACTCTGCAACAGGTGTTTTGAAGTCGAAAGTTATTGCTCAGCTCAGCGCCCCCACCCCCCACCCCTTTGGGGCAGTGCACCCTTCCAGGTCAGCGCCCAGTGCCGCCGCACCAGTCGCAACCGCTTAAGCCGGCCCAGGACCTGTAACACAGCGAGTCACCATACGGTTTCAGCATGTGCTTTTATCCGTATGGGGGAGTAGGACTTGCTATTGTCTGTGATTTCAGCCCCGAGGTCTCTAAGAGAGTGCTGGCGCACTCATGCTTTGAGAGCACAAACTGTGCTCCTGCAATGAGGCACCTGTGGACTGTCTGCCCACCACATATTTACTGTTTTCCCCTCGTCACTCTGGTAGTCTGAAGCTGTTTCGTGTCGAGTCTATGAGTGGGCACTTCACATCTCCACACCCCTTTGGAGTGACAAGAAAACGTCTGATATTTACCCCAGGTGGACACACTGGTGTGTAGCTCTGTTCCAAGTAAAGTGCTCTGTTATTGTTAACTGACTCACTAACATCTGTACTATACCTGGCATCAGCCTCTTCCTGTCAGCATCATTGTCATGGATTACTCTTTATAGAGTCAGCTAATAACTTAGGCTCTTTGCTGAACTGCATTACCTCCAGGAGTCTGGGGGAGGGCTGTGGAGAGAAGGGTAGTGAAAGATGGCCTGCAGATGGCCAGGCCCAGCGCGGTGGGGGCCGCACAGTTTGAGCCCGCCATTTATGAGCAGGGTGTTCGTAGGGGGTTGTATAGGTGGTGTAAGTCTGACTAGGGGTCCCTAGTGGGTAAGGGCGGTCTCCATGGGGAATAGTGAGGGGGCTAGGATTCTGCGGCTACGGAGCTGGGGAATCTGAGGGTACATCTATTAGTCGGGAGAGTAGCGCCTCCCAACCCAGAGCCATCAGGCAATGGCATAAACCTCTCGTTTAAGGCCAGTGCTTCAGCCCGCGCCTGCCGGATGAATGTACTCTGCCAGTGCTCCGGGCTAGGCATTGTTGGGAGCTTCCAAATTGTGACCAATTTCGTGGCTAAGATGAGAGCCAGATCGAGGAAATGTGTTGCCTGTTTTATCTCTGCGTCATCGTCCATAATTGCCCAGGGCCCCTGTCTCCAATGTGGAAAAACCTGTGATCCCCATGACTCGGTCCATATGGGATGGGATCGTGCTTCAATAATATCGAAGCTGTGGGTAGCCCCATAGCAGTGCTTAATTTGTAAATTAAGAGGTGTCGGTGCTCAAAGCCCTTCTCTTAAACACGAGGCTGCTGTAATTAAATCTGCCAGCACTCAATACTGAGGCAGCGTAATCCTGAAGCCATCTCGGGCCTCTAATCCATTTATGGCCACCCCTGCCCCTTCAGCTCATCCTGCAACTTTTTACTTTCTCCCTTTATGAAGCTTTTTTATTTTTTCCTTCTTCCCTCTTTCACATATGCGTCTTTTGCTCGCAGCAAATGCTTGAGGCATAAGAATAAACCCCGGCCCTCACAAATAAGTGCCGGTGCTCAGCACCGGAAACAACAAGCACAAATTAAGCACTGCCCCATAGCGAATGTCTCAGGTCAGCTCCGGGGGTGCTACAACAGGTGCAGATTTCAGGGGTGGTAGAAAATATCCAGGCTGTATGTTTAATGGATAGATATGCTCTGTAAAGAATATAAAATTGTATTTGCTTGAACCTGGCATTACTGGAGACCTTTCGTGGGTATGCCAGGGCTCTATCCAATTCTTTATCAATAAGTGGCTTATTGAAGTCTGTTTCCCCGGTGTGTCTCTCAGGTGATACAACAATATTGGTGTGTGAGTGATTAATGCTTTACTAAGCCAACTAATCAATTTGCAATGCTCGTCTATTTTATATAATGTTTGCAGAAGTTGGTGCGTGTCCAGTGTGCCTGGTTGGATCTTCTGTGCTCCCTAAATGTTCGCTAGGGCGCCCTTCAGAGTAGTGTAAAGGAGGAAGTGGTCTTCGGGGACAGCATACTGTCCCGTCAGGGTCTGAAACGACATTGTTTTTCCATTCTGAAATAAGTCTCCAACGCTGGACATTCCGGACTCCTCCCATGTCTGTAACTATTGGTTAAAGAGGTGGTCCCTCGATGTCAGGAGTCTGAGCAGCGGAACGGCAGGAGCACAGGGTGGTTATCAGCTAGTCAGACACAACTCATTTATAAGACAAGAAAGGGACACCCGTGGGGGGAGAAGGCATCATGAGGTGGTCATTAGTTGGGGTTCAGGATTCTTAGGAGAGCCCCAAGGGTCAGTGTGGGCCTACCAAGCCTGGGTAATCCATAAATCTGCCTGCCAACCAGTATGAAAGCCATTGTAGCTCAGCAGCCAAGTAATATTATAAAAAAAATTATGAGTCCCCAGGCCACCCCGGTATGATGGAAGATGGAGTTTAAGCAGGGCAAATCAGCTTTATGAATTATGCCAAATGAGTTCTCCCCGAAGGGCATGAAGTCTCAGAAAAATGATTGAGGGAGAATTACTGGGAGATTCACAAAATAATAAACGAGACGGGGAGAATCACAATTTTGGCTGTAGCTAAGCAGCCCACACCTGACAGGGGATGGGACTTCCAAACAGACAGGTGTGACATAGTAGCGATAGCCACTGCCCCTAAATTACTGTCAAGGAAGTATGGGAGAGTATGGAATACCGCAATCCCCAGGTAGCAGACTGAGGATAGTTCCTAAAGAATAGGTCTTCCTCTTAGGTTGAGTATCCAAGGTGCTTCCCCGGCTATTAACGAAACATTCATGATGTATCCAAGCTGACAATGAGTCCTGAAACTAAGCCAGACTCAGTCAGGAGAGAGGCTATTAACAAGAGGTCCGAAGTGACGTCCTTCAAGTACAAGAGGACACTGTCCGCATACAGTGAAATTGCATGGAGGGTGTCTGGTAGGGGAATTTCCAACCCCTCTCCCTTGACTCATGCCCTAGCAGCAAGCAACACCATTGCCAGGGCAAAGAGGATAGGTGAGAGAGGACATCCCTGCCTGAGTCGGAAAGGTACCCCCGAAGAGGGTTTGTGTGGTGGGGAAGGCAACAGTAAGACAACTAATTTGATATTGTAGGGGCCAAAAATGATCTTTTCAAGGACTGCAAATAGATAGACCCACTTAAGAGAGTCAACTGCTTTCTTAATATCGAGCAATAGTGCAGTAGCATGGGGCTATGTGGCATGCACTGACTCCATTATCTGATACAGGTGTCTGATGCACACCTACGTGTTCCTCCCCGGCATAAATCAATGTTGGTCTTTGTGAATCAATCTTGGTAGTATTTGTTGCATACTCTGGGCCATTATAGTGCTTAAGACTTTGTAGTCTATCTTTAGTAATGCAATAGGTGATAGGAAGCAACATCTAGAGTGTTTTTCCTGGGTTTCAATAGGGACACAATAGAGGCTTCTCTGAGTGTGTTGGGGAGGCTCCCTTATGACAGTGCAGTTTCGTACAATTTAAGCAAATTGGAAGCCAGCACACTGTAGGCCATGGGTTCCTGGAGATTTGCTGTAGATAATGTCATTACCAATCCTTCAACTCCTGGACTGTGAGGGGGTGCTGAGGTCACCCCAGTCGATCGGGGAAAGTCTGGGAAAGAGTATCAGCTGCAAGAATGTATCCAGATCGGTGGCTTTGGACTTCATTGGGGGTCTGTACAGTTCCATGTAGTAGAAGATGAAGGCATCATGAATTGCCTGTTGTGCATGAAGAAGACCCCCATCAGGCGTTCGATATGTGGTTAGCGGTGGCAAATTAGTCTGCCTATTGGCCAACCATGCTACTAAACTGCTGGAGAAGCCCCCCTCTGAATGTATTCTAGCAAAGTAAGCTTCATAGTCCAGGCAGCAGAAGTGCTCTAGAAGCCACCTCTTGGAGCGGACTCATAGCGGGGAGGAGTTGGAGGTCTATGGCCGCTTGCATGTCTGTTTCTATGTGCTTCTGCTCAGCAACATCTAGTTCTCTGAGGAGTGTGGGCTTGACTCCAAACAGGGTGTATATGCATTCTCCCCTCAGTATCACCTTAAAGGTCTCCCATTCTACAGCAGGAGAAAATGCCATGCCTTCATTGCTTTCAGATAAGTCCTGAATCATGCAGGCTAGGGTGTCCCCAGGAATAGTGGGTCTTTAAGGGCAGAGGGTTGCCAACTCAAAACTGGGGAAGATTTCCTTATCCACAGCAAACCCAATAGTAGGAGGTATGGTAGGAGAACTCCCTGCCCAGGTAATCTGGGGAGATGATAAAGGGGCAAATAGAATGCGAGCAGATGGTATGATCCAGGTGTCCATAAACCTGGTGAACTGCAGAATCAAAAGAGCAGAGCCTGACACCTGGGGTTTGATGAAGCAAAGCGTCAGGCAAGGCCTGTTTTTGCAGCCACAGCTGCAAGCATTGGCTGTGGTGACTGAAGGGGCCATGAGGACCAGTGCGTAAGATAATTCCAGGACACAGTCTAAGAGTGTGTTGAAGTTGCCACCGGAGCCAAGCAATGTGGGTGCACTCTCCTTGCAGAAAACAGAGCTTCTGCACAAATAATCTAATGCTTCCATTGCGCTATAGAGCAAAGAACAGGGGGAAAAGGGGCACACCACCCAGCGCCTGGTGAACACTGGGGGGCACCAAAGCAGGGGGCAGGCAGGCCAGCACAACGGTTTTGATGAACAAAAGTGGCAGTCCTCATGGGTGGCCTAGCAGGCCACAGGTCAGCACATCAGCATGGCGGTCCCAAGGGAGGTTCCTGGCATGTCCTGCCAGCAATATCTGGTGTTCAGTCCACACAGTGTCTAAAAACAACCCCTGAACTTATTCTCATTTTCTTTTTGATCTCAGGGGGGCACTTCAAAGTAACTTTAGAAGTGCACAACACCCCCTTCTACCCAGCCCTGGCTCTAGACAAAAGTATGGGTAAACAAGCCCTTTGTGTGAGGGCAGGACACAGCCTATACAAATGTAAATGTGCCTCGCCTCTCCCTCTCCTAGGCCAGGGAGATCATTCAGTATGCAGATGTAATCCTGTTCCACCTCCACCCTCCCTGTATAATGGTTGTCTGGAAAGTAAGCACAAAGCACAGCTGTCACCCTACCCCAGACGTGGATTGGAGTCAAGCTGCAAAGCACAAGAGTCATAAGTACAGTGAAATGCCCACTTTCTAAAAGTGGCTTTTCCACAATGGTAATAAAAACCCACCTACACCAATAAGCAGGATTTCTCACTACCATTCCAAACATACCAAGCATGACTACGCTACTCATCACAGATCAGAAGTTACCACTTAGACATATGAAGAGCATTTCCAATGCAAACCTATGAGAGGGGCAGCACTCACAGCAGTGAGAAACAAGATAGGCTGCTTGTCACTACCAGGACATGCCACACAATAAAGGGACATGCCCTACAATTTATCTGCACAGCACCCTGCCCACAGGGCTACATAGGGCCTACCTTAGGGGAGACTTATATGTAGTTAATGGGGAGTTCCAGGCCTTGCAAGTAAATTGGGATGACAAGCAAACTGCAGGCCCTGTGGTGGCAGGCTTGAGACAGGTTTGAAAGGATACTTCTGTGGGTGGCAGAAGAATTTTCAGGCCCTGTGTATAAGGGATATCACTATACAAGGGACCTACAGGTAAATTAAATGTGCCAATCAGGTGTAAGCCCATCATACCAAGTTTAGAAGGGAGAGCACACGCACTTTAACACTGGTCAGTAGTGATCAAGTGCCCAGAGTCCCAGAACCAACAAAAAGCAGGTCAGAAAAACAGGAAGAGGAACGAAAAAAAAGTCTGGGGATGACAAGGGCCGGGTCCAACAACCTCTCATTGAAAGTGTTAGACTTTTCGTCCTTGGCGTGGTCCCCCCTAACTTTTTGCCTCTGTTTCCCATGTCGTTGATGTGTGCTGGACTTTGTTTTTGCTGTTTTTAAAGTGCAAGTGCTCCTGTATGAAGTGTGTATGTAATTGGCTTTCCATGAATGGCATATTTGATTTACTAGTAAGTCCCTATTACAGTGCCCTAGAGGGGCCTAGGGCCTGTAAATCAAATGCTACTAATGGGCCTGCAGCACTAGGTGTGCCACCCACATTAGTAGCCCTGTAAACATGGCTCAGACCTGCCACTGCAGTGTCTGTGTGTGCATCTTTAAACTGCCAATTCGACTTGGCAAGTGTACCCACTTGCCAAGCCTAAACCTTCCCTTTTCTTACATGTAAGACACCCCTAAGGTAGGCCCTAGGTAGCCCCATGGGCAGGGTGCAGTGTATGTTTAAGGGAGGACATATACTAATGTGTTTTATATGTCCTAACAGTGAAATACTGCTAAATTCGTTTTTCACTGTTGCAAGTCCTATCCCTCTCATAGCTTTATATGGGGGCTGCCTTTAAATATGATTAAAGCGTAGCTTCCCTTTGGGAGCCGATAGACATGTGGAGTTTGGGGTCTCTGAGCTCACAATTTTAAAATACATCTTTTAGTTAAGTTTGGTTTTAAGATTGTGTGTTTGAAAATGCAACTTTTAGAAAGTGGGCATTTTCTTGCTTAAACCATTCTGTGACTTTGCCTGTTTGTGGATTCCCTGTCTGGGTCAATTTGACAGTTGGGCTGTTTGCACCTCCCTCTAGACAGTGACACAAAGGGAGCTGGGGTGTAGCCTGCATATCCTGATGAGCCATCTGTGCTAGGAGGGAGGGTAGTGGTCACTTACACCTGAAAGGGCCGTGCCTGCCCTCCCACAATGCAGTCTCCAACCCCCTGGTGTGTATCTGGGGCCTGGCCTGGGCAAGGCAGGATTTCACAAACAAGAGAGACTTTCCTTTGAAGTAGGCCTACTTCAAAGGCCAAAATGGGTATAAGAAGAGCACCCAAAACCACAGACTTTAGATCACTTCTGGACATCAAGAGGAACCTCTGCCTGGAGAAGAGCTGAAGAGCTGAGGAGAAGTGCTGCCCTGCCTGTGACTGTGCTTTGTGGAGCTATCCTGCAGTTGCTGCTTCTGCCTGGTGAAAGGGTACAAAGATTGGACTTTGTTGTGCATTCCTACTTGTGAAGAAATCTCCAAGGGCTTGTCCTGAGCTTGCCTCCTGTTGTAGTCTCAGGGCCATCAAAGACTTCTCCTGCCAGCACCTGGACTCTCTGTTGAGACTCCTGCCCTGCCAAGTGGTGCCCTATCCAGTTCCTGGGGCCTTGACAGGTGAAGCTGGCTGACCAAAACTGAAAATCCATGCACAGACCGCAGTGCAGGGAAAATATCGATGCACCTTCCGAGACGCGGCTGAAAAACGATGTGCCGCCGACTTCACAGCAGAAATCAATGCTCCACCGGCATCGCGGCTGGAAGATTGATGCACGCAGCTGGAGAAACGACACGCAACACCCGCTGATGGAGGCTGATAATGTCGCAACCAACATTGTGCGGTTTTGCTGGTACCGTGCAGCAGGATTTTCGATGCAAACCTTGATGGGCGTGGAAAAATTACGCAACGCCTGCCCAGACCCGAGTGCTGCCCGGATCGACGTATCACTCCCATGCAGGGAGGAAATATGACGCACGCCGACACGACCAGAGAAGGAGAAACGACGCACGGTCTCGCTTGCGGATGAGAAATTGAAGCATCGCTAGCCTTTTTCGAAGCATACTCGCCCGTGCATGTTATTTTGACCCAACCTAGGTACTTTTCAATGCTAACAGTGTTTTTACTAATTACTAAAAGATTTAAGACTCTTTTGCTTTCAAAATTAATAACTTAACTTGTGTATGTTGGATTTTTGTCGTTTTGGTCTTGTTTTGTTTAGATAAATATTTTCTATTTTTCTAAACCTGTGTTGTGTCATTTTGTAGTGTTTTCATCAAGTTACTGTGTGTGTTGGTACAAATACTTTACACCTAGCGCTCTGAAGTTAAACCTGCCTGCTTGTGCCAAGCTACCAAGAGGGTGAACGGGGGGTAACTGAGGTTGATTCTCCTTTACCCTGGCTAGAGTGCATTTTTAACAGAAAGTGATCCACTTGGACATCTTCTTATGGTATTGCCAGAGCAGATTACAATCCCCAGCGACTGCATCTACCATTGTTTCCAGAAGGACCCTAGAGGTCTCACTTGCCACCAATATGGCGTCCAGTTTATCTTGTCTAGGCAGATTCCCCCACTTCTTCAAAGTGTCACTCCAGAGACCTTGTGGGTGGTGCCTTCAAGGTAGCCAGATGTTTGGACCCCATTGCTCCATCTTGAGGCCTGGTAACGTACAGTTTTGGTGCGTCTGCCCTTCCTTGTGGGGCCCCTCAGAAAGCCCTTGGAACTGTCCTTTATGGCTGGTCATTTTGTGAAGGACAGCAGATGGCAACAGATCGAGCTCCCGGCGGGGGGCTTCACTTTGCACCTCCAGCTGGAGATATGGCCCCCCTCAATGGAGCAGGGTCCACTTACCCCTTGCCCAGAAAACAGTCCCTGGGCAAGGTAGCATGAGTAGCCCCTATCATGATCAAGTGGTGGCTACCCCCTTGTATATGCCCATGAGGGTCATCTTCCCAACCTCGTTCCTGGGCTGGGCTTCATCCGGGTGCAACTTGTGCCCTCCAAGGGGGAAGAGTTGTGTCTCCCTATCAATTCAGAGGCTGCACCCCTCGCCTTATCAGGGTGGCTCCAGCAGACGGGGAAGAAAATAAAGCATTGACAGCTAGCCCCGGTTGGTCCCGGAAGAGGGGGGCCTACCTAGGGTATGACTCACAGACCCTTTCAAGTGGCTTCGGCCCCAGGAAAGTCTCTGGCTGAATGTCATCTCCCATGGTGGGGTGTTATCTCAGCAGGCCTTCGAGTCTGCAAAGAGGCGCCAGTGGTAAAGAGGGCTACTGTGCGGGGCCTGGGGCCATTGCACCCAAGGCCTGGCAGCTCCTCTCCACTCAGACTCCCACGTTTCCCCAGCTCTTCGCTGGCGGGAGCCCCGCACTGATCTGGGCTCCTGCATCAGTCTGTGAGGGTTTCCGAAGTGTGCAGTATTGATGGGCCGGCTCCCTGACCACTGAGCTCTGCCACTGAGGTCAGCCTCACTGCAACAAGGCTGCAGGGATCCTCTGTGCCAGGGTAGCCTTCCATGCTGCTGTAGTCCTCCTAGGAAATTCCAGCAATGTTACTACAGTGGCCACTGCTAGCTATGCGGGTGGGAGCCATCAGTTGTGCCAGCATTATGTAGGATTACAGGGCAGGTGTCGGCTCTCAGACTAGAAGTCAGCCATGTTGCTTGGTTTGGCCACGTCCCCACAGGTAGGCGTTATGAATATGCGGTTTTGACATCTGAATGGTGAATTGGAAGACTCTTAGGGCCAAAGAGACAGAGAAATGGTCAGGACTGTGTTTATAAAGTGATGCTTTTGGAGGAGAACTAGAGAAGCATGGGATCACATTGGCTACTATTCCTTTTTGCCAGCATTTCTCAAATTCTCTTAAACATTTTTGTTCTGTTTCTGCAGCAAACGCATCAATATTTCATTTCTTACCAAACCTTATTGCAAAAAACTTGCAGCATAAAATCCATTCTCCCCTACACGCTGCAACTGATTATCAGATAGCTTTGTACATCTTCAATAATGCACACCTGATTTCCATTTCAAATAACTTTTGACATGTTCGCCTTATCTTTCAGTCTTGGTACACTGTGTGCCAGGAGGAGAGTAATGTGATTGAATTAATAAGAGTCTTGGGAAAGCACTCTGTACCGTGCTGCAGTTACATGTAATTATTGTGAGGCTATGCTAAATCCATTTTTAATTGAAAGGGTCGACTAGTTTGGACCTGCCTGGATATTTATTTCTGTAAATGAGCAAACTTTCTTCCATGTACTACTGAACCAGAACTAATGCATCTGTTGGAACAATGGAGTGAATGAATTCACCTAAGCGATGGCATGTTTGTAGGGGCTCTGACTGATAAGGGATTCATACATAAGCCATTTTGTAGGTCCATTAAGGGTTTTCCATTTAAAATTGGCCGTCCATTACATGGGGTGTTTCAGTTTATGGGCTACTGTATGCATTGTTTTACTTTGAACATGCTAAAAACACGATAAAGGAGCCAGTAGGACAAGCTCTTGAGAGAGGTAATTATAAGTTAGCCTCAGTAGCACTATAAAATGTATACTTCCTGCGGGACACTGGTCATAAGAACACAATGAGACACCGGACTCGGTGCTGAATCGGACATGCTCAGGCAGGATCTCACCCGGAATGCTCATAGGAGAAGTCCTACACCAGAACATGCTCAAACAGCATCACTAGAGCACACTCACAAGGTAGACAGGAATTAGCCGCCATGTTGAGACAGCAACACACAGAGCATGCTGACAAGGGATACACTGTACAGCTACCATGCAGAAAGTAACACTACTCTTCATCGCAGGGGCGTGCAGCCAGACAGGGCATGCTGAAACAGCAGCACTACATGCTGAGGTAACTGCAGAAGGACTCAATGAGAACACCTCACCAAAGAAAACTCACAAGGGATGTACAGGCCAGGAAAGCAAGCTCAAAATGACAGTGGTTCGGCAGAGGTAGTGCATCCCTACGTACATTAAGTGGGGAATTTCCATTTAAGGTGTTGAATGCATAGTTCCAGGCTTTCTATTTGGTGTTTCGCGAGGAACGTAAACTTAAGTCATGACGTGTTCAGAAAACAGTAATACAAAGCCTGCTTACAAGGGAGACACTTATCAACAATTTTAACCATTCAGCCGTGCACTTACTGCATTTCAAAGTGAATAACTGTTTAAGCCTGTGAGTACTTCTCGAAAGCTGTGACAGTAGTAGATTCACAGGAGTCTACCTCAAATTTCAAGAGAGTTGAAAGCTTCCTTTAAATGCAGTATGAAACATTTGGCAGCAAATGTCCACGTTTCTTTATGAATCAGGCCAGTTGTGTGCGTGAAACATTATGCAGACTGTCAAACGTATGCTTTGAACATTGTGTAAATGGCAATGGGTGCATCAGATATTTTTTTGGACCAAATGTGGGTTAATTACTTACAATTTACCAATGTTTTTGAAATGTTTCTTGTGTACATATTCAAACTGTTTTGCGGAGTGTATTTAAATCACGTGTGTCTGATAAATAGTACTGATTATTATAATATTGAAAATTAATGCAATAACGTGCAGAATTAACATATAGGCCTTAGACAAAAAATAATGCTTTTAAATTCAAGGAGATGCAGTACACTGCCACATTTACACATATTAGGCTTGAATACCTGACACAGCATTTTCTGCGAAACTGACCTATGTTACAAATGTGAAATGTTTAATTTCTGACAAGCTGACATGTTTGGAGAGCAGCGCCTTAATGTAAAAGAAGTTAGTTTTGACCTTCTCATAGGTATATTTTTCATAAAGTACAATAATCATAAATGTTTTAATTTAACTCTGCATTCAACGTGCTTAATGCACTTATTCTGAATATTGATTGATTATTTTGATCAATTGATTAATGATTGATTGATGACATCATATGCTGATTTTAATAAAGATGCGCTGTTAAAAGACTGATACATAAGGCTTTTGAACTCACACCAACTCCAATTTTTGTCTGAAAAGAAAAAGCACATGATTGATTATTTAATTGATATACAGCTTCTGGTTAATCTCATCTAACGTCAAAGGTCCATTGGCCTAAGATGCTGGGATCTCTCCCTGATGAGTTGGTAAGCTTTATCTCCTAAACCAATATTTAATTGAGATCCCTGTTCCAGCAGTGCCAGCTCAAAGTGCCTGAAATCACACTTCTTCATTTAGGAAACAACTGCTTTTAGGAAGACCTCCCAAAGCTCTAGTAAGCTGCATGATGCACTACACTGGAGAGATGTAGCTTGCCACTCTTACCGAATTTGTTTTAAAGCATAATAAAGGGCACTTCACTGGTCAGGCCCCTTAAAAAATGCAATTACTGGTAAATGGCTGCACATTGAATTTAAAATAAAAGCACACTCACTGGTACTTTGATGGACAGAGACTTGATAGAAACTAAAATATATGAACTAATATGTGTCACTACATTGTCTAGGTCCTTTAAAGAAAAGCAGAATGGGTGCAGTTCCTGAAGGTATTTCTGAAAATAAAAATAGGTTTAATGTGAAAGTATGTTTGTGAGCAATCAGAAACTCTGATCCCACACTCTCCTTATCTGGAAACAGTGGTACAGTTACTCATGTCAGAGGCTTACTTAAGTCCCCTTCCACGAATTCGAGAGGTGCGCCTGGAAACCTATACTTGGCACAGCTTTTGAAGCGTTCTTCTAGGAATCTTTGTCAATGAAAAAAACATAAAAGTATATTCAAGTCGAGATGTAAATCTCTGCCCATACTTTTATGTTTTTTTTCATGAATAGGTCCTGTGTGTGACCTTAACCAGACAGGCCGTCTAAACAAAAGCGCTGGGTGTGACGCTTTACTGGGTAACTCTTTTAATCAATCAATCAATCAATCAGGAATTTGTAAAGCGTACTACTCACCTGTGAGGGTCTCAAGGGGCTGAGGAGGGGAGGGGGGGTAAGTAGGAGGGAGAGGTGCTGTTACTGCTCGAACAGCCAGGTCTTGAGAAGCTTCCTGAAAGTAAGGAGGTCTTTGGTCTGGCGCAGGTGGGTGGTAAGAGTGTTCCAAGTTTTGGTGGCGAGGTGCAAGAATGATGTACCGCTGGTTGTAGTTCTATGGACACGTGGGACAGTTGTGAGGGCGAGGTCGGCAGAGCAGAGATGCCGGGTCGGGTGTAGAAGGAGAGTCGTCTGTTGAGGTATTCTGGTCCGGTGTTGTGCAGTGCTTTGTGAGCGTGGGTGAGGAGTTTGAAGGTGAGTCTCTTGTTGACAGGGAGCAAGTCCAGGTTTTTCAGGTGGTCTGTGATGTGGCAGTGGTGGGGGATGTCCAGGATGAGGCGTGCAGAGGTGTTCTGGATGCGTTGCAGCCTCTTCTGGAGTTTGGCTGTGGTTCCTGCATAGAGGGCATTGCCGTAGTCCAGCTTGCTGCTTACAAGGGCTTGGGTGATTGTTGTTCTGGTTTCGGTGGGTATCCATTTGTAGATCTTTTGGAGCATGTGGAGAGTGTTGAAGCAAGAGCAGGAGATGGCATTGACTTGCTGGGTCATGGATAGTGAGGGATCCAAGATAAATCCTAGGTTGCGTCCGAGGTCTGTGGGAGTCGGAGTGGTTCCGAGAATGGCAGGCGCCCAGGAGTTATCCCATCCGGAGAGGATTGAGCAGAAGATAAAGACTTCCCTCTTGTCGGAATTGAGTTTGAGGCAGCTGCTCTTCATCCATTTGACAATGGCCTTCATTCCTTTGTGGAGGTAGGTCTTAGCGGAGTCCTTGGTGAGGGAGAGCATCAGCTGGGTGTCGTCGGCGTATGAGATGATGTTGAGGTTGTGGGATCGGGCGATGTTAGTGAGCGGGCCATGTAGACGTTGAAGAGGGTCGGGCTGAGGGATGAACCCTCTGGGGTACGCCGCAGATGATTACGGTGGCCTCTGAGCGGAATGGGGGGAGGCGGACTCTCTGGGTTCTGCAGGTGAGAAAGGAGGTGACCCAGTCCAGGGCTCTGTCGTGGATTCCAGCATTGCTGAGGCGTGAGTGTAGGGTGTGGTGGCAGACAGTGTCGAACGAGGCCGAGAGGTCCAGGAGGATGAGGGCCGCGGTTTCGCCGCTGTCCAGTATGGTTCTAATGTCGTCGGTGGCAGCGATGAGGGCGGTTTCGGTGCTGTGGTTGCTGCGGAATCTGGATTGGGATGGGTCCAGGGTGTGGTTCTCCTTTAAGAAAACCCATGTTGCATGTCCTTTAAAAAAAATACTAGAACGTCATTGGACTTTGCAGGCACATTAAAGAAAAAAACAATGGCAGAAAAGTGTAGCCACCAGTGGGTGTAGGCTGGGGATACTGAATGCGGAATATTGACAGACCAGAATATAGTTACAACAATGTCGAGAGACAAAATATTGAAAGATAAATAGCTATATATTTTCTATACCCAACTCCACCTATATATACATTAGTGATATATGTATATATATCTTGAAGATATGTAGATGTGAAGTAAAGAATAGTAAATCCTTACCTCCCTCCCTGAACTTAGCTTTCACTCTTTTGTCCCTCAATATTGTGATAATATTTTCTCCTATTGATATCCAAGATCCGATATTCCCAGTCACAGCCCAGCAGTACTCAGTCTCAACAAGTAAAAATGTAATCAGACACTTTCACTTGAAAGACCTTTTTTAGCAAATAGGCAGGTAACATCAAACAAATGCCACACTCACAGTATGTGCACTGTACTGCTTCCAAAAACAAATTTACCCTTTCAAGCAAACACAAATACGGGCTTTGTTGGCACAGATCTTCATAAGAATGGGCAATGAGTGTCAAGTCCATGAACAAGCCCTATACATTAAAATGCAATAAATATATTTCAATGGGCAGGCCTTCTAAAGAAAAGCTCAGTTACTGGAAATTCATGAGGCAGTCACTGTGAAGAAAATAAAAAACAAAGGGCACTTCATGGGTGGGACTTTTAAAGAAATATACAATTTTAGCACTTTAATTGTGGCAAGTCCTTGAAAAGAAGCCCTGAAGATAGAGCCATTGGAAATGTGGAGCAAGGAAAGCCCTGCTTATGTCACAAGGTTGACAAAACTAGATGGCAAAAAAACAAAAATAATATACGGCATTATGTGCACCATTCCATGGCACTATTGTTTCACTCTAGTCTTTGTAATACTGTCTAAGCAAGTGTTTTGCCTCATTAGTACAAATTCAACAGTGATAGAGGGATTTGCAAATTAAATGTTATTGGTTATCCTTTGTTGTGATGGGCCTCCCACTGTGAGACTCCATGTGTGGCACTTTTTCGTAGTTTGGGGAAAAATCCAATCACTGGACCACAGGACCAAGGCAAACAAACAGAACAAGAGCATCCGTTGTTCGTGGCACTTTTTTTGTACTATTTTTAGCACAAAGCTCGTCCTCATATCTAAAATGGATGTGAGGATGCATTTTGCATTAAAGTATAGTACTAAATGCCAAGTTTGCTTTTCACTTATTTTTTCCGCAATTTTGCATCATTGCACAAATGAAAATTATGTGAATGTCTCACATCCCTGCTTTTAATCCACCCGGGTTAGAAACAAATATTTTTTGTTGAAATTGGCAGATTATGCAGCAGATGCAGGGCTGGACTAGACACCAAAATCAACCCTTGAAAATATGTTCAAACGAGCCTCACACTGCAGGAGACCATGACTAGAATTGTGTGTAGAATCTTTCATGGTTTGGCCATGGCAGTCCATCCAGCACTGAAAGCAGCATTTTTTTGGCCTGCAGTCTACCAGGAAACTGCCAGAGTGGGGGATGGTAGATTATATGGAAAGTTCAGTAAATCTACAATATTGCAGATAATGCCACTGCTGTAGAATCATTTAATTTCAGAGGCCCTGCCCATAGACAGCAATGCATTGGATAGTTCCTTTGCACAAAAAACACCAATGTGCAGCACTTCACGGGTAAACAGGATGTCAATTTATCAATTCAAAGTTTATTAATTTTCCCCCAAAAAAACATTTTGTTTAAAACATGCACTCTATAAATTGGCAAATAACCTACACATAGATCTCCAACGAAGTAATTTGCAGGGCAGCATTTATTATTATTCAATTTGCTAAACATGATCATTAAACATATATAAACATTGGTATACACTGAGCCCTATTTAAACATCCACACAGCATGGCACGTCACTTGTCATCCCATTAAAGAAAACACTAATGCCAGTACGCCTCCAGACAGGCTTTTCAAAGAAAAAAACAATCATTGATGTCTTTGAACGATCCTTTAAATGCATTTCACACTCACAGCAAGAGCGCTACCTATTTTCACCAAAAATCACACTCATTGCAAGTGCTTTTTTTTACAAAGTTGAAAAGAAAAGGAACAATTGTTCCTAGTGGAATGACTGCACAGCAAGCAATTATCAGCGATTCATC
This sequence comes from Pleurodeles waltl, assembly GCF_031143425.1. NCBI lineage: Eukaryota > Metazoa > Chordata > Amphibia > Caudata > Salamandridae > Pleurodeles > Pleurodeles waltl. The sequence goes on from NC_090439.1 coordinate 637,146,768, forward strand.
TAAATCAGACAATCGTCAAATGATACGATTTATCAAGCATAGGTCAGAAGAGCAAAACAATCAGGGAGAATAGCCGTTTCCTTCAAAAATACATTTTTATCAGGGGCTGCTCCTCCGTTAAGGCAGAGGTGCGTTGCACCCCTCCAGCAGAGGCAAAACTTGAACAATAAAATGATAATAAACCAGGTATATTATCGTTTTATTCTTCATCACTTTGGGGCAGGTTCATCATCGTGATGACAGTCAAGAAGGGGGAGTGGTGTGCAGTCCCCTCAGTGAGCATGTAGATTTGGCTGGCTGGCTGTCTCAGGAGTGCACTGAGCTGTGTTGCCGGGTTGGAGACAGCAAGCACAGCCTCCCATTCTGCCTAGGAGCGCAAATCGAGGATGCTCAGGCCAATCCTGATGATGCGCATGAGATCAGCATTAGGACTGGCCGCAGGGCAGTCTGGGAGCCTGTGCCTGCCGTGGAGCCAGAGGAGCAGAAGAGGTGTGATCCGTCAGGAGGCAGGTACGTTTTTTAAAATTGTATTTATTTTCCTATTGTCCTCCACCCCTCACTCCCCACCAACCCTCCCTTTCCTGACATCGTCCGCTACTGATTTTTATTACTTGCATCATCATCAACGGTAAAAGAGGGTCTCCATTGCAGTAAAAAATGGCATGTGAGGTGAGATCATTGGTAAATCAAGCATGCAGTAGTTTGCTTGAATAAAATGGTGTGAGGGTGCAGAGAACTGCTTCTCGCGGTTTTTACCACAATAGTAGAAAAGATAGGTACTAAAACTCCGACTTGCAGAAGTCAGTGTGCAAAGCCCAATTTAGATCAAGGGACATACTTAATGCATTCAGTCAATCAAGAAGAGGTGTCCCCAATGGAAAATCACTCCTGTAAATGCTTACCTCTGTTACGTAAGAGCCCAACAGTCAAAGGTTTCTGTGCAGCAAGCAGATGCAACCAAATGAGAACATGGCTTTGAATATATTTGCAATTTATTGTTTAAAGAAAACAGTTTATGTATTGGTACTTTAATGTGACGATCTGCAAAACTACACATTTCTTATAGCGGAATAAGTTGAACATTACTAGGAAATAATTTAATTAAAGTACCAGTAAATCAGAATTTACTGCATCCACGTTACACTTTCCCCATGAAAACAATTGATATGTTTTTAACATAAGGTACTATGAGAAAGAAAAATGTAAGGTAGGCAACATTAAAAACCCTCTGCAATGCACTCATAATGATATCACCTAAGATTATTGTAGGAGGCTAGCCTGGTTTGTAGTGGGTACCTAAGGTACTTACACCTTATTCCAGGTCCAGTTATCCCTTATTAGTGAAATATAGTCAGTGTCTAGAAGCCAGGCTGTCTAGAGGTAGCTGTAGGCAGAGCAGCCAAGGCTGAACTAGGAGACATGCAAAGCTCTTGCAATACCACTGTAGTCACACAGTACTCACGCACATGAAAGACAATACTCAGTGTTACAAAAATGAAGGTACTTTATTTTAGTCACACAATGCCAAAACTACTTTGTAGACTATACTCCCTTAGGAGGTAAGCAAATCACACAATATATACACTAATAACGAGAAACAGGTAAGTAAACAGTAGGAAAACAGTGCAAATAGTGGAAATCACCATAGGTTGCAATGGGCCTAAGGGGAACACAAACCATATACTAAAATAGTGGAATGCGAAAGTCGGTTTCCAACCTAGGCAAGTGTAGTGTGCAGAGGGGTGCTGGGAGTGTAAGAAAACACCAAAGGTAAGTAATGTACCCCACCCCAGAGCCCAGGAAAGCAGGAGTAAAACACAGCAAGTTTCCTAAAAACACACTAGAAGTCGTGATAGAAGATAATGCAAGAACCAGAAGATACTGCAAGACCCCAATGATGGATTTCTGGACCTGAAGACCTGTGCCTGAAGAATCTAAATTGTTGACTTCATTTATCACTCCTTTTGGTGTTTTTAAATTCAACAGGATGCCGTTTGGATTATGTTCGGCGGCATCCGTCTTTCAAAGACTGATGAATGGGTTACTAGGTGATTTGCCATTTGTGAAATTTTTTCAGGACGCTGTTCTTGTTTTTTCAGATACTCTTGAACAGCATAGAACATCTGTCAGGAGTGTGCCTAACATTTTCCGAAACAAGGGGATAACTTTAAAAAAGGAGAAGTGTAAGTTTTTTAGAACAGAAATCTCCTATCTTGGTCACATGATTTCTGCGGAAGGAGTAAAGCCTAAAGAGGAGTTAGTTCATGCCATTATAAAGCTAGCAGCACCTGAAAGTAAATCTGATGTACAGTCCTTTTTGGGTATGGTGGAACTTTATGCTAAGTTCATTCCTGATTTGGCTAAAAGAACTTGTGCTATTAGGAGTTTACTTAAGAACCGATCTGAATTTAACTGGGACTCTGAGTGTCAGAGAGAATTTGAAGATTTAAAGATGGGTTTGTCTTTAGCTCAATCTCTTAATAGTTTCCAACCAGATCTACCTTGCTCAATTACCACGGATGCATCTGAGAAAGGATTAGGATGTGTTTTAAGACAGTTTAATAAGGACAAAATCAATACTATTGCATTTGCGTCTCGTAGTTTACGTGGGGCGGAGTGTAAATATTCGACTATCGAAAAAGAGGCTTTAGCAATTTTCTGGGCTGTAAGAAAATTTAAACAATTTCTGTGGGGAGTCAAGTTTGAAGTATGCACTGATCACAAACCTCTACGTGAGATCTTTGAGAAAAAGGGGTTGGATAATGTTTCGGGTCGCATTTGTAAGTGGATTGTTGGATTACAGGATTACCATTTTGAGGTGAAGTATGTTCCGGGGTGTGAAAACAAAGCAGCGGACTGTTTATCTAGAATGAAGAATGTTGATTGGGATGGTTATGACTCTGATGATTCCTGGTGGGTTGATGAGGATGTTAAGGTATGTGCTGTCACTGACGGGTGTGTTACGGAGGATGAATGGTTACAAGGAATGGAGGATGATGCAAATCTTTCCCGTGTCAGAGATTTACTTTTGGATGGACGGGCCTTAAATAAAAATGAGGATATGAGTGAGAATTATAGTAAAATTTGGCATGAATTGTCCATTCAGAATGGGATAGTATTGAGAGGAGAAAGGTTAATTCCCCCGTGTAACTTGCGTGAGCGCATCATGGATTTTGCCCATAGTGGTCATCATGGGATTTGTAAAACTAAAGAAAGACTGAGAGGAGTATACTGGTGGCCGGGTATGGACTTAAATATTGAAAGAAAAGTACGTGATTGTGTGGAGTGTAATGTTGCAGATAAGTCATTGAAAGTTAGAACTCAACCTATGATACTCAAGAAAGCTCCTAACGAACTGTGGGACTCAGTATCTATTGATATCTTAGGACCATTGAACTATAAATCACATTCAAAATTTGTTGTAGTTCTTATGGATGAGCTTTCTAGGTGGCCAGAGATCATGATCTCTTCAGAAGTGTCCTCTTTGACTGTGGTAGAATTTCTCACAGATGTTTTTAGTAAAGAAGGTAATCCCAGGTCCATTTTGACTGATAATGGGGTTCAATTCACATCTAAACTTATGCGTGAGTTTTTGAGTAAAAGAGGGATTCTGCATAGAAAGAGTGCCTTGTACTATCCTGAGACAAATGGGATGGTGGAACGTTTCAACAGGACATTAAAGGAGACCATTCAGTTGGCAAATCAATTAGGGTGTGATTGGGAATTCATGATTAAGAAGAAGGTTGAGGAATATAGGTTCACGCCACACACTAGCACGGGTCAATCTCCTTTTGTCATGTTCAAGAAACGTATACCACATACTATGGTGTATCCTCCTTGGGTTAAAGTTTATACTAAGGAACAACTCAATTATGAAGGTAGGAGGGATTCAGCAAGGAGCAAACATTTGTCTTGTCAGGAGAAAAGAAAACAAGTGTATGATTTGAGGAAATCTGTAAAAGAGTTACATATTGGAGTGGGTGATTTCGTAAAGGTCAAGTTACCTGGGAAAATTACAGGAGGGCAATCTCATTTTAGTAGAGTTTTTAAGGTTATTGAAGTTTACAGTGGTGCTGTTAAATTGGAGGATGGTCGTGTGTGGAATCTCAATAGAATTGTCAAAGTCAAGTAATGTAAATGGGTATATATTTACTTTTCTGGAAGAGGAAGGTGGTGTGGTATTGTGTTAAGAATAAGTAAGGAAAAAATAACTTTCATGTATTTAAAATGTATCATATTACTGGTGTAATTGTATTTCATTGTTTTGCTTTTTGTTTATTTGTAACATGTTACTTGGTTTCTTCCGGCCGCCCCTGCTCCATCAATGGGACTGCTTGGAATGTTGGAATGACAGTTGGTGAAGGAGCAGAGCAGGAGTGGCTGGAGTTTCCTTTTCTTCATTGAGAATTATTCTTCAATAAATACGGATTACTGTTTTCCTGGTTTCCTGCATCGAAATTACTTCAGGGACCAATTCCAGGGAGAACAGGAGCCCCTGCAGATGAAGCTGCAAAAGTGTAACCACCGGTGAGAAGACAGTCGGTATTGCACCAAAGAAGACAGATGCAGGTTCCTGGTTGGTGCAGAAGATGTCCCATGCCGGATGGATGAATGCAGTCTGGTTTGCATCACTGGATTCCACAAACAAGCATTGGCACATGCAAAACTTGCGGTTAGCGGGAAATGGCGCTGCCCAGGACCAGGAGGGACCTGGTGGCCTCTACCCAGGAGGGAGAGACAGAGGGGACTCTCAGCAACTCAGAGAGCCCTCAGAAGACCAGGCAGCACACACAGGAGTCTCACAGCAGGAGACAAAGAAGGTGCAAATGGAGGCCCATGCAGCACGACACAAGGGATTCCCACGCCGCTGGAGAACCACTCAGGAAGCTGTGCGTCGCAGGATGGAGTGCTGGGGGCCTAAGCTGTGCTGTGCATGAAGAACTTCTGGGAAAGTCGTACACAAGCCTTGGCAACTGCAAGTCACGCTGTGCACGGCGGTACTGTCTTGCGTGGGGAGGCAAGCTCTTACCTCCACCAAAGTTGGACAGCTGGACGGTGGGACTGTCGGAGTCAATGTTGTCCACCACCTGTGTTGCTGGATCCAAGCCTGTTGTCTAGAGTAAGGGACCAAACCACCAGTCGTCGCTGCAGAGAGGTGCCTCCTGAAGCAGGAAAGTGACTCCATCACTCCATGGGAGATTCCTTTGGTTCTTCTGGTGCAGGCTGAAGACAGGCAGTCCTTGGAGGATGCACGACCTGGAAACTGTTGCAGTTGCTGGCAGGAGCTGAAGTTACAAGGTTGCAGAAGTTGACTTTGCTTCTTTGTTGCAGTTTTGTAGAGTTCCTGGAGCAGTCAGCGATTGATCCTTCGGTAGAAGATAAAGTAAAGGATGCAGAGGATTCCTGCTGGAGTCTTGCAATCCGAATCTGAAGAAACACTGAGAGGAGAGACCCTAAATAGCCCTGAGAGGGGGATTGGTCACCTAACCAGGTAAGCACCTATCAGGAGGGCTCTCTGACGTCACCTGCTGGCACTGGCCACTCAGATGCTCCCAGAGTTCCCTGACCCTCCTGAAAACAAGATGGCAGAACTCAGGGACACTCTGGAGGAGCTCTGGGCACCACCCCTGGGGTTGTGATGGACGGGGGAGTGGGCATTCCCCTTTCCTTTGTCCACTGTTGTGACAGAGCAGGGACTGGGGGTCCCTGAACTGGCGTAGACTGGATTATGCAAGGAGGTCACCATCTGTGCCCTTCAAAGCATTTCCACAGGCTCTGGGAGGATACCCCTCCTATGCCTGTAACACCTGTTTCCAAAGGGAGAGGGAGTAACGCCTGTTTCCAAGGAGAGAGGGAGTAACGCCTGTTTCCAAGGAGAGAGGGAGTAACGCCTCTCCTAAAGGAAATGCATTGTTCTGCCTTTCTGTAATTGAGCTGCTCAAGCCCCAGGAGGGCAGAAGCCTGTCTGTGTGGTGGCAGCAGCTGGGGCTGCAGTGGAAACCTCAGAAGATTGGTATGGCAGTACTGGGGGGCCATGGTGGAGCCCCCGGAATGCATAGGATTGTGCAACCAATACTGGAATCAGTATTGGGGTACAATTCCCAGTTGTTAGACACCGTACATTACCATATTCGGAGTTACCATTGTGAAGCTACATATTTGTATTAACCTATATGTAGTGCACACTTATAATGGTGTCCTGACACTCACAAAGTCTGGGAAAATGGGCCTGGAGGACATGGGGGCACCTCTGCTAGTACAGGGTCTGAAGGTTGGACATAGAGGTGACTTAGAAGTGACCTGGTGCGGTGAAAATGGTTGTGAAATATTTCTTACACTATTTCACTCAGGCTGCTATGGCAGTCCTGAAGAAGTGTTTGTATGAGCTCCTTATGAGTGGCAAAAGAAATGCTGCAGCCCATAAGGATCTCCTGGAAGCCCAATGCCCTGGGTACCTAGATACCATATACTAGGGAGTTATAAGGGGGTCCAATATACCAATTTTGAGTGGAATACTGGGTTACCAGTATGCAAGAATACATTTGGAATCAGAGAGAGCGTAAGCACTGGCGTTCTGATTAGCAGGACTCCAGTGACACAGTTAAGCATACTGACAAAAACAGTGAAACAGACTGACAAGTAGGCCACAACCAATGAGCACTGGGGTCCTGACTAGCAGGATCCCAGTGACACAGTGCAAACACACCGACAGACATGCCAAAAATGGGTGTAACCATGCTAGAAAGAGGCTACTTTCTCACAATTATGCATGGTATCACTGCCTAGACAAATACCATTGTCAGAGGCATCATCCATGACGTCCATTATCATTTAATCTATGAGGATAATCCAGTGCTCCACTGGTCACCTATGCTTTGTTCCTATATTTGTGAAAATATTCTCCATACTCTGATACAAATCATGGCTTAGGTTTCTTATGTACACGATGAAAGAGTGCAGCACAACAAGACCAAGGGTAAGAACATGATGCACAGTCAACCAGTAAAACCCTGAAACTGGTTTATGGTTTGGTTGAACTAGATCAATTAAGAACAGATGATCTATAATCAGAGTTGATGCCCATGGGTCTGGGCAAATTTACATGTTTACATCTTCCAAAGGCATGCTCTTGTCTCTGTATCTGTGCTGCGTTTAGACCACAAAAAAAAAGTTGAGAAAGTAGGTTGTAATTTTCACACTACCATCAACCTGAATGCCCTTGCTAGTAAGAAAACAAAAGACAGTAACTACTATGGCAAACTCCTCCAAACACGGTGGCAATTTTACACATTTGATAGCATAAGCTTTAAAAATGATGCACCAAAAATTTGGCCCACCAAAGATTGAAACAACTGATTAGAAAAGATATTCCATTTGAGCAGATGGAATAGTTACCAAAGCCATGAAGAGGCACATGCTCTGCCTGATACATTAAACCTGCACTGGCTATTCTCCCACAAACTAATCAAAATACTAAAAGCAGTGAACAAAGTCATACATATTCGGTTTCCAATCATGTTGAACTGACTCCTAATCTTCTGTTCTTTACAATCAACAATAAAATACTGACTCACCTACTGAAATGTAGGAACAATCAGACTGAGATGCTGTTTGACTAAAAAGAGACACATATGTGGTGGTATCAACTACAACCTCATCCAGAAACTGAAATGAAATACATGAGCTTTTGGACGGAATTAAAGAGATTTAAGGCCTCGGTGGACAAGTTACTCCTTCACAGATGTAACGGAGTACCCTGTCCACCAAACCCTTGGTCACCCTCTCAGTTATAAGTCAGGTGGACCGTCAGTTTTCTGACAGTGGTGTCCCTGCTGCCTTTACTGTAAGAAGACCTACTTTGATTGGTAGACAGACTGCTGGAATAAGAGTATCAGATTGCCCGCCTTATTTAGAGTGGGTGGTCTGATGTCCTTTTTTTTTAAACCTGGTGGTCACAAACGTTAAGAAGATAATTACCCCCACACCTTTGGGAAAAGTTCCATGATGTGTAGGGCATTTTTTTATTTTTAATAAACAAACTCCCTCTGAGAGTTTATTTTGAAAAACAAAAGTTTGGTGTGCGGCCGTAGTTTGGTGTGCGGCCATTGCATGGCAGACACGCACCCAACATTTTGTGCCTTCACATGAGGCGCTATGACAGTGTCTTCTGTGATTGTACAGAGATCACCATAGAGCAGCGATGATTTCTTAATTTGCAGATGGCAGTTCAGCTGGCATGGCAGAAGAAATTACCTTTGCCACCCTGATGCCTGGCGGGCCACCCGCCAGGGTCTAAAGTAGGCCCTTAATGTACAGCAATACTATGCATCTACAAGTTAAGGGAGGAAATAAGAATAGGCTTCAGGCTACATTAAAAAATTACTTTTTACTAAGATATCAGGAAAAGGCCAGAGCTGGAACTCTGTGAATAATAGTTGAATGTGTATATTTGAACGTGTCTAGTGCAAGAATAAGGATTACGTAAACTTAGTGTTCACTTCATGTAGGAAAGTTATATTTAGCGTCTTGTGTGTTTATATTTCACATGTTATATTGTATTTATGCTGATGCATATAAGCTGTAGAGTAGTCTTTAGAGTCATAGAATTCTGAATATCATTTAATAAGTATATAATATGGGTGCAATAAAAAGCAATCTTATTTTAAACTATTCCATTTCCTATATATTTAATAATAATACAATTGAATCCTTGGTATATACTTCGTGCCATGAACAAAATAAAGGAGTCACATATCAGGAGAAAGAGTTTTTGTTAATGTACTTTGAAATCACAGAACACCAAAACTCTTTAATACTGTAATACACACTCATTACAATGCACCCCCATAGGAATGCACTCCTATTGCAAATGTTGATACAAGGCCACCATGGACGAGCAGTACAGCACAGGTAGACCTATCTTCATTACAATACAGTAAATGAATAATTTATGTTTACTGTTGGTTTGTTGAACTTTGTTCACATCACTTGTAAGGATATGCCTTGAGCTCATTTTTCCCAAAGGGAGATGTACTTTCAGGGACCGCTGGCCTTCCTCTGTCTGAGAGTACCCAGATGTGAGGTGTAATGGAAGCTCAGAAAAGAGTACTAGGCATCTGGTCACTCTTCGGCTTCTAGTATGTACTGATTGTGGTCTATCTTTTCATTGTAAAATTTCTGGATATCAACAACAGGGAACTCACAGCATGTAATGAAGTTTAGGAAAGCGAGCAGATCTTTGTGAGCATAAATATTGAAGTAAACAAAAGAGTGATGGGTTGAATGCCAAGCCATGTGCTCTTAGATGGAAACACAAGCAACTTCGGACCGGTTTCCGCCTACTTGAAGCTTGTCAGTAGGGTGCATCTTGAGTCCTATGGTGCAGTGGACACACCAAATAGACCCAAACTGTACTAGTGTTGCTTGTATTTCCATTCAGAGGGGACCTGGCATGGCGGTTTGGACTGGACTGTTCCTACTGGACCAGGACCACGTTTGATTTGTATATAGTTGTTTCATGTCTGATGTGGCATAGTGGCTAAAAAACAATGGGCTGAATCCATAATTTGTTTGCTTTCCTCAGTGGACTACCCTAAGTGTGAAGAGTATGTCCAGATTAGCTCATGTGTTCGCTTTGCCATATGACTAAATATGCACTCTATGGAAAAAGTCCAAATAGGCTGAAAACAGTCTGGGGTTGCTTGTGTTTTTCTTAAGAGGGGACATAGCCTGGCAGTTCAGCTTGAACATTTGCTACCACAGCAGGACTCAAGCTGATTTTTAAGTTGCTGGGTTCTGTCTCAGGTGGCATAGTGAGAAAAAAGTGATGGTCTGAATTGTGGCCCAGAGCAATTACCAATAACTGAGATTAATTCAAGCAACCTACCCATCATGCTTTGTTTCCATCTGTTCAATCCCTGTCTTTGACAGGTATGCTGTAATGAGGGTCTCGTGCTCACTGTTCCCAAAGACCCAAGCTGCACCCTACTAATGAAGTCCAAAAAGGTTGAGAGTAGGCTAGGGTTGCATGTGTTCCTTTTAAAGGGCACCCGGCCTAGCAGTTTGGTCTAGACTGTTCCTAATGGAGCAGAATGAAGGCTAATTTACATGTGGTAGATTTTATCTGAGGTGGCATGGTGGGAAAAAGAATGGACTGGACTGCAGCACTAAGTAATTATCAGTGGCTGAGAGTAATTCGAGCAATCTACCCATCACTCATTTATATTTCACCATAAATACCGACGTTTGCATATAGTGCAGTGTGGGAAAGAGAGCAGAACTTTGTAAACATAAATATTGAAACTGACAACTTTCTTCAATAGTAAGTTCTTAGGTGAAACACAAGGCGTTTTCATTTATTTGAATTCTCTCTGAATGGTCAGATGGAGGCCTTTGGTTTAGGCACACTAACGTTTGTTGGACTCTGGAAATACCTAATAAAATAAAAAGTCGAAGATAAGGTCTTCTTATTTGTACACTTTTAATGAAATATCAGACTGACTAGAAAGCAGAGAAATGGTAGACAGAAACAGTGCAGCAGGCAAGGGCATACAGAGGAAAAGGCAATTTCAGAGAAGCTAAGGATCCAGAGGGAAAAAGAGAAACTGCATGGCACTTACAATGTATAAAAAAGAGGGAAAGGAGCCAATAACTGGAAAAATGCTAAATAAATGTATACAATCGAGACTCTCCTAGAGAAAAAATAAAACTCACAGGGCCTGATTCATCCATCGACACATACCTTCTCATATGCACAGATGTATACGTACACGTTTTGGGAATTTACAAATATTCTGAAGTGTTCCTGGAAAGCTACACCAGTCACAGCTTTCCAGTCATGCATTCACACCTTTCCAGGCATGCCACTGGAAATATGTGACAGTAATTGTTTCCCACAAGCATAATATTTTTCTTTTTTTTCTCGACAGGGAACCACATTCCATTCAATCCACAAAGTTTGAAGACATTACATTTCCCTTCCTGCACTGAATGCACAGTCATAGTACTTCCCTGCAGTAAATCTCCATGCACTGATGTAACGCAAAGTGATGGAGTCCCCCTGCAGAATATAAAGAGGGATCCCTGAGTCTACCATCTCACAGCTATTCATTGGGCTTGGGTTGAATGGTCCCCCTCTGACATGCTGGGGGCCCCTGAAGGGTGCGGGAGCTGCATGAGCAGCAGAGGCTGCAGAAGCCTCCATTACACCCCTGTTTCCATGGTGGAAGAGGGTCAGAGAGGAGTTTGCGTATCCAAACATACTCAAAAGTGTGTGTGTATGTACAAACCACACCTTGATCTATTCACTTGCCACTGCATGCACTGGGTTTACTATCACATAAGTGGACATAGCTGTGACATGCATATACAAAGTAGCAAAGCCGTGTATGCCTTATAGGGATCTTTTTTGTGTCAGAGCATATTATGAACACAATAGTCTAGTATCATACCCATCCCTCTCCTAAGTTGTCTTTTTTGCTGTCATTGTATAATCCATGGTATTAGTAGTCTTCTAGCACCAAAAAAAACATGTGTCATGCTGCCAACACCTATTCCCCCTTTGTCTCACTGTCTAGGAGCAATACACAAAGACCAACTGTCAGCTACACCTAGTCACACAACCCAGGGGGAGACAGGTGGGACAAGAAAACGCCAACTTTCTAAAAGTGCCATTTTTAGAATTGTGACTGAAAATCCAACTTTACTGTTAAAGAGGATTTTAAAATACAATTTACAGACACCAAACTAAACATTCCAACTTCCTCTCAGTTGAAAGTTATCACCTATTATATGTAATAAGGTAACCAAGTGTTATCTTGTGGGAGTGGTAAGCCTTGCGGTAGTGAAAAATTAATTTAAGAGCTGTTCACTATCAGGACATGGAAAAGTTAAAAGTACATGTCCAACTTCTTAAATACAGTGCACCCTGTTCTACGGGCTGTTTAGGGCCTACCAGAGAGGTGACTTACATGTATTAAAGAGGAAGGTTTAGGCCTGGCAAATGATTTATTTTACCAGGCTGAAATGGCAGATGAAAACTGTACTCACAGGCTGCAATGCAGACTTGAGACATGTTTAAACTGCTAATTAAGTGAGTGGCACTATCAGTGCTGCAGGCCCAAAAGTACTATTTAATTTACAGGTTCTGGGTACACGTAGTACCACTTTGCTAGGGACTTACAAGTAAATTAAATGTGCCAATTGGTTGTAAGCCAATTTCACCATGTTTAAAGGAGAGAGCACAAGCACTTTAGCACTGGTTAGCAGTGATAAAGTGTGCAAAGTCCTAAAAGCTAACAAACACTGGTTCAGAAAGCAGAAGGGTGAAAGCAAAATGTTTGTGGATGACCCTACAGAGAGAAGGCCAAGTCCAACAGAGCCTTTATGGCATTTAAACAGCACGTCTTCAATTTTGAATTCTGTAATAAATCCTTATTTTTCTTCATTCATCTAGGACTCTGTTATTTAGTTGGTCCATCTATTATTTTAATTGTATTTTCTTGATTTTTATGTTTCTGAAGGTATCTTAATGTGCGAACACATTGCATTGTGAAATTGGCACTTGCAATAAAGTGCAGGTCGCCTGTCACGTTTTTGATGGAGTACCCATCGTTAAAGTCTAAATCAGGCCCTAATGCTCATTCTGTGTTGGCCCTTAGAAATGTTTCAGTGAGACACCTTCAAAGCTCTAGAGCAGTGGTTCCCAACCTGTGGTCCGGGGACCCCTGGGGGTCCGTGAAGCATCCTCAGGGGGTCCGCGACTGCTTAGAAAATTATATCATATCAAAAGATTAGGTCCCCAGCTTTCAGTAATGACTCATTTGGGGGGGTCCCTGGATTCCAATAAGGAGTCAGTGGGGGTCCCCGGGTTCCAGTAATGATAAAGTGGGGGTCCACAGAAGTCAAAATTTGGGAACCACTGCTCTAGAGCACCAGCGGGACCAACCTGCTTCAGGTATCTGCCTTTGGTTCTTTGGGGCAGCTACAATTTCAGTGGTGTCATGTGCAGGGAAGATTTTTCTTTTCAAAAAGTAGCAAAGTTCCATTTTGCATTAGAACTTAGAAAAATGTCAACACTTTTCTTCCAAAAAGTGACAAAGACCCTTTCTGAGGTTGGTCTTAGAAACTTCTTTGAACTTTAGACTTTCAGATTTTCACTAGGATCAATTCACTTGGTATATCCGATTCGGGCTCTAATGTGGCTGGCTTCAAATCTTGCCTAGGTTCAGGTCTACTACGACAAATGACTATCATTGGCGGTTTGTTTTTTCCACTATTTTTAATTAAAACTTTTTAAAATCATTTATCCGGTTCCCCTTATTGGATTTTCGGTGTTTTGGTGCCACTATAAAATTGTACTCTATTTTTCTAATTCTGTTTGAAATTTGTATTGCTTGGTGTTTTTACCTTATTGCTGAATTCATACTGCATAAATACTTTACACGTTGCTCTAAGTTAAGCCTGTTTGCTCTGTGCCACAGCTACCACAGGGTTGAGCTTGGGTTAATTTGGGGAATTTGAGAGTTCAAACTAGCAGGAAGTGTTATTGTTGCTTGAGGTGGGCAGTCACTCACTCCAAGTAATACTCCACTTTCTTACAAGGCCAAACTGTGGTCTTCATATTTCCTATCTGAAGTTGACGAGTTACTCATTGATCGATCCTATTACACACACTTTTCTTCTTCAAAGCCAATCTTTAAATCTGTTTGAAAAAATATTTCTTGTACTTTGAAAAAGCAATTTCTAAGAAATTGAATTATTGGCTTGTGCACCCCCTGTAGAAGTAAATGTGTCTTTAATCAAACGACGAAGGTTGTGCCTCATTCTGTTGCCACTTTAAAACAGATCATAAAATCAAATCTTGCCTGTCGGGAGGGTGATTGACCCTTGATCTATACAAAGAAACACTCTCACTTAATAATTCAAACGAAATTAAGGAGTTCATTCCTTTCGCTCTCATTTTACTATAAAGATCCTGGGACATCTTTTCATTCTGAAAATAATTTGTTCTTCTACCACAACATTGTAAACTTCTTGTCTCAAGAAATCATTTACAGTTAGTCTCCCATAATATATGCCAAATGACAAGCTAAATAGTTTACGTTCAGATTATTCATGACTTCAAAAGAGATCAACAAACTAAAAATTGCAACACATCATTCAAAGGACGTGCATTATACGAATTCAATATGTTTATAGAAAGGAATCAAAATATTAATAGAAAGGATTTGAAAAAAAGCAAATAAAAACATTTTAGCTGTCCCCATTTGAGATGTAAGACGACGAACCTTTTGAAGTTATTATCCTGTTACAGATAAATATTGGACATAATAATTTGTGACAAACATTGTGAAGGCCTGGCTTATAAATAAAACATGTTTTAAAATCTGTATCCAAAAATTATACAATGGACATAAACATTGTTCAATATTCAGTTCTTCCGACTTCTCCGTGACAGTTTTAACTGGTAAACATCTAGACCTCAATAAAAATGAAAACACAAAATGTTATGATTGTTCAACACCCCAATGTAATCTTTACTTTTTTGGGACTTGCTGTTTCGACCACAATCTTAGAGGCGGATAAGTTCATGCAATGCATACTATCACCTGAAAAGCTTACTTCTGAAATTGTTTTCATTAAGATCAGTGCCATCTGATTCATAGAATACGTGATAAAACATCACATAGAGACATATCAAATAGATACAGGGCAAGGATAAAGTTGTACCTAAATTTAGACTAAGTATTCCGTGATAATTGTTGCTTCATTATTGCTTCCAGTGACTCACTCGGAGCATTAAAATAACACCTGGCTGGCCCTCGTTCAAAACAAACTACTTTAAGCAGCACCAATTTCCTTGATAAAAAAGTTTTCTCAGCACTTTGCCCTCTAGTTTATTTAGGAAAGAACATTTTTCACCGCCTACTTTTTTTTTTTTTTTGCATTAGACTTGGTGAGATCTTTGAGCTGTAAACCCACAAAAGAAATAAAATATGACTTTCCCCCACTGATTTACAGACAACCTTAATAGTATTTACAAAAGCTTGTGATTGTGCAGATTAATGATGTACATGTGAAGAATCAGACAAAGTCACAGGAAAAAAAATACTCAAATATATGTAGCTAGACCCTTTTTAATGTCTCCTGGCCCAGCTCCCAGCTAGATGGCGAATGTTACAGCATCATGTTAGAGCATCTAATCCTCGTTTGAGGTTGACTTGTGTAAAGTCAATAACAATCACTTTGCAGCATACCGAAGTGTATGGATTGGTTTATAGCTCAATGCAGGAGAAAATCTCTGTAAGTTTTGAAAAATTAAAGGAACGTTTTTCAGATAGAAAGAAAACAACATAGGGGCCAAATGCCTCCTGGTATTAAACGTTGCCGGTGTTTTAATTCTTTCTAATGCACTACTCAGTATCTATTCCGCTCACAAACCCAGGTAAGATACACAAGACTGACCCTCAGAGCACAAACCTGATGCCTTCTTTTCCTAGCAATAAAGTGGCTCTCTGATACCTCTATCAGTGTTGTGTGTCTGGTCTTTGAAACCTACTCCTTCACCCATGTAATTTGGGAGTTTAGTGAAATGAGACATTTCTTGTCTTTGTGACTTCTGTCTAGCAAACGTCCAATTCCCTCCACCCATCATAATGTAAATGTTTGAATGGAGTTCTTGGTCATAACCCATCTACCTTTATAGGTTTCTGTGTATTATGCGGGAGAGGGCAAACTTTTCTATCGTTGTTCCTCGGTTTGTCAGTATGATTTGGGCACTCAGAAACCTTTAATTAAGATGTGCAAAAAATCTTAAAATTTAAAAGACTTGCTTTATTTTGGCTATATAGTACTTCAGCTTATTTGGCCATGCGGCTCACACTGGCCCTAAACTTCTCTGTGGCTCGGGACAGCACATCAATGCAACACAGCTGCAATGATTAACTATGCAGGCTCAGCACCATAACACGAAAAGCTTCTAGACTATGTGGTGACTTATTCTGGAAACTGAGTAGCTACTCTGGATTTTCTGGCTTGCTGGCAGTGTGCTCTGGCAATACGAAGTCTTTTGATCCCATTAAACTTTAAAAGTGTGATCATGTTTGTAGGACATGATCAAAGGACTGTTCTATTTTTTTATGTGTTGAGACTCCACAATCGTAAAGATACTACCTGTAAAATACTTTTGTGAATAGCAAACAATTGTAAACATACACAAATGTGTAAGTTTACCTTTGTGAATCAGGCCCTCTGCCTTTCCTTCCAATCACTGTTACTCGCGTGGCACTCACAGAGTAAGCGTGAAACTTGGAGCTTCATTTGAAAGCTATCCCTCTCTACATGTTTATATTCTAACAGATGATGACCCTCAAAGAAATTCTACCAGTAATAAAGATTAAACCAGAATGTTGAAAGAGGGGCACTTGACAATCAGTCATGTGGACTTCTGACATTTTTACTAATGTACGCTCACCTCCAAATTAATTGCATAACTACAAAGACTGATAAACTCAACAATAAGATTGCTGGCATGCATAAAACCACCTATGTACATGTATATGAGCAACAAATACATCTACTGGCTATAACGGGTCTGCATTGGCTTCAAGGTACTCTGTCAATTACAAAGACGTGTCTCCGGCTTCACGCCAGCCTTCCTGGTATTAAAGATGAAGTGTAATATCCCAAAGCTGATTTTCTTTCAGGATGCCACCAATGGTCCCCAAAGTCTACCTTGCCCTGAAGGGAGGATGTTGCTTCTCTGTGGTAGGTCATGCACTGTGGAACTTTCTCCCAGCATCAATTAGATGATGCAATAAGGAACTAAGGGTCATATGTACGAACACTTTTTCCCATACACACAGAATGGGTAAAAACCTTTGCTACATCTGGCCCTAAGAAACACATATCTTATCCATGTCGCTGTAGCCTCATACTAGGAAAGCAGATTTCCTAATTGTGATTCTTTCCGAATCACAATTAGGAAATCGGTATTCCTAATGTATGAAACTCTTTTGAATTTCTTTAGTGATTCCTTGTGGGTCGCAAATAGACCTACATCATGCATATTAATGAGGAAGGTCGCAATTTGAGACTAATTAGGAATCGTAGGCATCACAGTGAAAGTGGCTTGCTGAGGTCAGCAGACTACAATGTCTGTGATTGTTTTTTAATAATGCAAACTTTTTTTATTTTTTTATTACAGCCCTTTTTCCTTGAAGGGAAACGGTGTGCGTCTATAAATGAATAATGAAACTTTGCAGTTTCATTTTTTAAGAGCACCATACCAATTTGGTATTTGGAAGGGGCGCCCTAAACATGCCCCTTCCAAATACAGAATCGCAAATGCAAAATGCGATGTGGTAACAAGTAACCGAATCACATTTTACATTTTGTACATTAGAAAATACATTTTCCAGTCACAAATGATCCAATTCTGCGAATCGGGCTATTTGCGACCGGAAAAAATGCTTTGTACATCCTGTCCAGTGTTTAAAATGTCCCAGTGGATACAACGCCACAAAATAATTGCTTGCTAATATTAAAGTACAATAATTGTGAGTCGTTATAACCAGAACGTTACATTAGCTGGTGTTTGAAGTGTAGTTCTTTCTGCGGTCCCCCCCCCCTTACTTATAATGGTGTCTCCTTCCTCTATAGTGTGTCTACATGCATGCAGCCTTATGCACCGCTGCTAAGATATATATAATGTGCAAAGACTTCAGCTGTGAAATTCAGTTCACCAGCACTTCCCATTGATTACTCCCCCTCATGGACTTCACATATTGGAGGTATACTGGTCAGCCGGCTCAGAGTCTGAAGTTTACTGAGGTCAGTTCAAGTTCCCATGCACACACGTGAATCACTGCAGCGCCACAGACCCAGGGACCTCTCGTGTGGGAGCAGCGCCCGGCGCGCGCGCTCACCGACGGAGGCTCTGGGGAGAAGAGCGGCATCTTCTGAGCACAGCGGCAAACCGCGCACGAGCTTACCTGTGGCAAAGAATCAGTACGGACAAGGCAGGCGACTGAAACACCCAAACTGATATTTGAAATAAAGTTATCGGCACAACACAGGTATGAGAATCCGAGAAGAAAATAAGCCGTGATAAAGCGGTGGGTGCAACTATCTTCTGAGTCTAAAGGAACCGCTTTGAGAATCGCCTTTTGTGTGCGAACCTATCGAGAGCACGCCCTGGAGATGGTGTTTACGGTGAAATAATACATCCCACCCGACCGCCCCTGACTTTCAACAGCATCACGTGAAATCAGTAGGAAAAAGCCCCCGGCGGTGATTCCTGTCGCCGTTCACAGGTATGACCACCTTACACACAGCCCAAGTACCCCATCCCCAGCCACATCAATCAGTGTACTTACCCCCAGGCTGTCGGCAGCTGGGGGTCCCTCTGCAACCTTGCCGGGCTCACATCCCTCGAGGGTGGGCGGCTCTCCCAGCACGGGCTGCTCATCTTCCATACGCATGTGTCCGGGGGGCGTGTGGGGTGATTGCGGGGTGTCCTCGTGGCCCTGGAGTAACCCTCAGTGGTGTCGGCCTCTCCACGGAGCCCCTGAGGTGGGCGGTGGTAGCCCCGACGCCGGGCGCTGCAGCTGGCGGGAGCGCAGTGCTAGTGGGGTGGCCGCGCTGCGAGTGGATGAGGAATGAGCCGCGAGTGCCGGGGAGGGCGATTACACGCTGCTCTCTGAGAGTCCGCCTGCATCTCCCCTCCTCGCCGAATCCCTAGACAGTGATCATTTCACGGAAGCGCGGGCATCCCGGCCGGGCACAACACTCATTTTTTTCACCTTAATCCGCAACATATTATGAAACATTCAAACGAGCCGCACCACGCAATCCTCAAAGTGGCAGCAGGGAGCTATGCGCACAACATGGCTCAGAAGCGGAGGCCAGCCGGCAAAGTGGGGACACCCAAAACAAAGTATATCAATAAATACACCGACCTGAAGCAACTCAAAGCACCACGCTACACCGGCTGATAGAGCACCGCACAGCACCACGCTACACCGGCTGATAGAGCACCACACAGCACCACGCTACACCGGCTGATAGAGCACCACACAGCACCACGCTACACCGGCTGATAGAGCACCACACAGCACCACGCTACACCGGCTGATAGAGCACCGCACAGCACCACGCTACACCGGCTGATAGAGCACCACACAGCACCACGCTACACCGGCTGATAGAGCACCACACAGCACCAGGCTACAGCGGCTGGTAAGCAACACACAGCACCGCACTACACCTGCTGATAAAACAACACACAGCATCGCACTACATCAGGCTATACATGCATTACTAAAATAACACACAGTACCATACCACACTGCACCGGCCTAGAGATACATCACTAAAGCAGCACACAGTACCATACCACCGGGCGGATAAAGCAACAAACACCACTCTACACCATCACATAGGGAAATCACAAAAGCAACGCACATCACCACACTACACCAGCCTTTAGATGTGTAACTAAACTAGCAAACAACGCCACATTACACCGACCTATACAAATCACAGCAATACACCACACTACACCTGCTGATAAAGCAACACACAGAACTACACCAGCCTATACATGTATCACTAAAGTAACAAAGAACGCCACATTACACCCGCCTATACATACATCACTAAAGCAATACACAGCCACACGCCACACTGACTGATAATACAACACATAAAACTACCGTACGCTAGCCTACAGCTATATTACTGAAGCAACATACAACAACACCACACTAAAATGGCTGACTATAAGCAACACACAAAACCATATTACAAAAGACTATAGATATGTCATTAAGAGAATACATAATATAAAACGATACAGACCTACAGATATACTAAAGCAAGACACAACACTAAACTACACCAGCCTACCAATGTATGCAGTGCTTAATTTGTAAAATATTAATTGATATGCCCATGCATTTTTCAAAAGCCCACACCTTGCAATGTCAAATGAAGGGGTTGCTGTACATCTAGGCTGGTTAGTTTCGATTCCAATTCAGTCCTCTTTTATCCACCACCAGACATTCCTTACATCTTTATATCACTCCTGCAGTTTTTTTTCCCTGACTTCTATCTTTGTTTTTCAATTTCGTCTCTTCCCTTTTTTGTGTTTTCCCTTCCTTGCTGTGAGCGAAAGGCTTATGAGGAAAAATAAGTGCTGGTCCCCAAAAATGATTTCTGGAGGACCTCACCTGAAACCTCCATCTCAAATTAAGTACTGGATATATCACTAAAGCATCACATTCCACAACATGCCAGCTGATAAAGCAACCAACAGCCCCAAGCCACACTGGCCTATAGAAACATCACTAAAGCAACACACAGCACCACACTACACCGACTTATAAATATATCACTAAACTAACCACAGCACCATATTGCACCGTCCTATTGATAGACCACTTAAGCAACACATAGCACCACATTATACCAACTTATAGATATACCAGAAAAGCAACCACAGCACCAAATTACAATGGCCTCTAGATGCAACACTAAAACAACATGCAGCACCACACTACAGTGGCCGGTAAAGCAACAGAACATCACACTACACTAATCTAAAGATGTATGACTAAAGCAACTCACAGTACCACAAAACCCCTGATCATACAGCAACACAAAGTGACACAGTCCAATAGTACATAGCTACCACACAACACAGACATATGGATATATCACTAAAGCAACACATAGCACCACACTACATAGTCCTATGTATATATCACTAAACCACACTACAACGGCTTATAGATATAGCACTAAAGCAAGTAAATCACAACACTACACTTGCTGATAATGCAATAGAAAGCACCATACTACATTGGCCTATAGATATGTTACTATGCAAAACACATCACCACACTACATGGGCTGATAAAGCAACAAGCATCACTTTCTATCAGCAGATAGACATATCAGAAAAGCAACACACAGTACCAAACTATACCATCATATAGATATATCAGTAAAGCAACACACAGCAACATACTACATTGACCTATAGGTATCACACTGAAGCAACACTCAACATAGCATTACACCTACATTGAGATATCTCACAAAAGCAAAAAACAGCACCATTTGTCACTGGTTAGTAAAGCTAGAGCCAGCACCACTCTACATCAGCATATAGCCATATAGACTACACTGGCCTATAGATATATCACTAAGGCAACACAGACCAAACTACGCCAGCCTATAGATGATCACTAAAGCAACATACAGCACCACATTACTTCAGCCTATAGCTATCTCAAAAAAGCAGTGCACAGCACCACACTACTCTAGCTGATAAAGCAGCACACATCACCACACTACACCAGCCTATAGAAATGTCACTAGAGTAGCACACAGAAAACACCATACTACACCAGCTAAGGCAACATACAGTACAACATTACACTGGCTGATAAAGTAATACACATCACCATACTACATGGATCTGTAAATGTATCACTAAAGCAATACACTGCATCACACTACACCGGCTGATAAGGTAACACATTGCACCACACTTTAACAGCTGATGAAGCAATGCAAAGCACCACACTACATCAGCATAGAGATATATTACTAAACCAACACGTTACATCAGTCAGCAGATATTTTACTAAAGCAGCACATTACAGCAGTCATATATTCCTAAAGCAAAACAATGTACCACATCACACTGTGATAAAGCAACACACTGCAACAGATTACACCAGGTGAAAGGTATATCACATTTTCATAATTTCTGTTTGACCTTTCAGCCTTAGAGTTGTCTTCTCCCCAACCTTTTGCCTTCATCCTCCACTTTTTTCTGACATTGTTTTTGCTGGTATTAGGATTCTGCACACTTTACCACTGCTAACCAGGGCTAAAGTGTTTGTGCTCTCTCCTCTAAACATGGTAATATTGGCTTATCCCAACTGGCATATTTAATTTACTTGTAAGTCCCTAGCAAAGTGGTACTATGTGTCCCCGAGGCCTGTAAATTAAATGCTACTAGAGGGACTGCAGAACTGTTTGCGTCAACTACATAAGTAGCCCTTTAAACATGTCTTCGACCTTCCAGTGCAGAGCCCGTGTGTGCAGTTTTAAACTGCCAGTTTAACCTGGCAAAATAAACCTTTTGCCAGGCCTATATACCTATATATTATTTTTTAATACATATAAGTCACCCCCTAGGCTAGGCCCTGGACAGCCGAGCCAGCAGGGTGCAATGTATTTAAAAAGTAGGACATGTACTTTTAAGTTTTATATGTCCTCATAGTAAAAAACACTTACATTTGTTTTTCACTACTGCAAGGCCTCTCTCCCCATAGGATAACATTAGAGTTGCCTTATTACACTTTATAAGTATGATTTCTAAATGGGAAGAGAGCCCTCAATCAAGTTTGGTGTCTATGGAGTCACAATGTAAAATCACAACTTAAGGTAAAGTTGGATTTTGAAATGCAATTCTGAAAACAACACTTTTATAAAGTTGCCATTTTCTTGCCTTAGCCATTTGGTGCCTGCAGCCTGTCTCTGGTCACATGACTTTGTGTAGTTGGCAATTGGGCTCTGTGCATTCCCCCTAGACAGCCACACACAATGGCAGCGTAGGTGTGTCTCAATGGACCATCACTAGCAGGATGGGAGGGAGGAGCTGGGCACAGCCTCACTTATCCCTGAAAAAGCTGTATCCTTCCCCCACAGAAAGGGCTGCATACCCCCTGCAGTTAGTCTGAAATCAGGGCAGGTACTGCAGGACATCTGTGTACTTCAAAAGCTTGTCTTTAAAGTCTTCAGGAAGAAGGACTGCTGTGCTGCTGAAGGACTGCCTCTCTGCTAGACTGTACTCTGCTGGACTCCTGCTCTGCTGCGCTGACTTGTTGTCTGCTGCCCTCTTGCTTGGGTGAGAAGGATTGGACCTGCACCTCTCTTGAACTTAGAGTGACTCCAAAGGCTAGTTGGCTGGCCTCCAGATTTGAAGTCTCAGGGACATAACAAGTTTACCAACAACCCTGCTTCTTCACCTTGATTCTTCCATTGGTGAGTCTGCCCTGTCAATTGGTGCCACCCTAGTCACGAACTCTTGGGAGTGGGCCTAAGGCTGATGCATCACCTCTGCTGAGCAGTGCATCCCCAAGCAGGACTGATACACATTCTCTGTGGACTGCACATCCCTAAGCAGGACCAGTGCATCACAATTGCTGCGTGGATTAGACCAGTCACAAAAGTCCTGGTCTGCTGCTGCAACCCCCATCTTGGGTCCGATGAAACACCTTTGAAACCACCACTGTATGACACTTCTCCAGAGGAAATCCTTGCATCTCTCATCAATGGCAGTCTCTACAATAATGAATCCACTGCATTAGAAGCTTCATCACTCTTCAAAATTGACGCATCACCTCACCTGCACATCGCATCACCCACACCTGCCTTCGCATCGCAAGCCCTGTCAACAGGATCCTCAACATCGATGCAACTGCATTTCTGAACTTATGGATTGCTTCGGCTGCACAACGTATCTTCAATGCGGGTCCATGCAATGCTCCACCAATCACGAATAAAGGTTCTTCTGTACAGCAAGCCTAACTGGGTCCCTGTAGGTGGCCCGTGCTCTTTCACGGTCTGCCTGCACTTGTGACTTTGTCCCAGTCCGGCCCGACCAGCTATCCCCAGTTGACGCTTTATTCCTTTTAGGTGCTATTCTACAGTTTATTCTTTAACAATTCATACCTAGCGATCTACTGATTGGATTTCTGTTGTTTTGGTTTTGTTTTAATTATTAAATGTTGCTCTGTTTTCCTAACCTGGTGTGGGAATCTTTCTGTGTGGTGTTATCACTGTTTTATTGTTTGATGTATTCCACAGATATTTCACACATTGCCTCTAAGTTAAGCCTGAGTGCTCTGTGTCAAGCCCCAGAGGATGAGCACAGGTTAATTTGGGGTTTCTTTGTGCCTTGCCCTGACAAGGATTGTGGTTGCTGCTTGACGAGGGCTCAAAGCCCAGTCAACCAACAACCAAGTTTCTTATAATTTCCCTATGTTTTATTCTTTTTTCACTTGCTTTAATCTGCCAGAAATCTCAAGAGTCGCCCTACTTCAGATTTGGAGGAACATGTGATACCACACTTGAGAAACTTTCCTGTCAAAATAGTGACTGCAATAAAACAATCTATCCATCTATCTATCTATCTCTCAGTCTGTCTACCAGCCAGCCAACAAGAACCAGCCAGCCCACCCAGTCAGCTGGAGAGCCGGCCAGCTAGACCCAAGCAGGCCAGATAGCTGGCTGGTCAGCTGTTTTCCTTTCTGACAGTTTATCTGCCTTTTTTTACATCTATCCGTATCTGTCTGCTGGCATATCTGCAAACCCATCCTCCAACGCCTCCCTCTTCCCATGGTGAGTATGTGTGTTGGAGCTGGGTCAGTCGCCGCTCCTTGGAATTATTGTCCCCGTTCTTTTGTATTTATTGCACACATTGGAGTGGCTGCTAGTACCGCCTGCAGTGAGATGTTTAACGCGGCTCGTCACAGCCTGCGGCTGCAGTCTTTTAAAATCTGTTTACTGGGGCTTGCGAATGAAGCCCTTTCTGCCCCTTCTGGGTCTCGAACACAGGCTCAGAAGGGACCTCCAGTCCCGGGTAACACGCTAGAATCCCTCGCCCTCTCGTTTCCTCCCCGCGCTCCTAGGCTATCAGGAAGACAATATTTCGCGCGAGATGGCAATGCAACATTCCCTCCAGCGGGAGAGGAAACATTGCACGGACAGAGAAATAACACTGTCGTCACTTCCTCTAATTACACCGGAGCTGGAAGCAGGGCTCCCTGGATACTGAGATAAATCTCGGCGTTGCAAATAGATCAGTTAATTAGGCCTGCCTACTTTACGAGCTCTGCACAAAGACCCACGAGAGGAAATGCTTCCGAGGCGGTCTTTTCTTCTCAGGCTCTCGGGTACGTGCAAGCCGCTATGCCTGTATAGACCTTACGAGGTGCAGACATCAACTCTTCAATGCAAGTTTTCCTATGAGAGTCCCAGTTTAATGCTCCCTTCTCCAGTTATGAGCTCTATGAACGGCTCTGCCCCACACCCAGGGTCAAATAGCAAAGCATTGCAGGAGCAAAGATGCAACCCTAGAGGAGGCAGTAAGACACGGGCAGCAGACAACAGGCGGGCACACAGACTGCCCTGCGCCATGGAAACACAGGCTGAAATATAGCGGGAGCCGGCTGGACTCCGCTTCTAGTAGCCATGAGGGAGCTATTTCCGGGCCAGTCGCTGGGAATCACTCCCGTGCGATGTCAGCTCCTGGCCCTTGCACCAATGCCTGAACATTTGCAGTGTGTCTGTAGGATTAGCTTCATCTCGCTCCCCACTGCAAATAACTTATTTCAGTGACAATTAGGGACCCCCTTTGTTTCAAAAGTATCTAACTAGAGGCAGATGCTTGATGTCAAACAGCTCACACCTTGCCACCAGAGTTATCACTTCAAGTCAAACAAAGATTCACTGAGCATGCCACTTCTCAAGATTACAAGAGATGAACAAGTGATTTGAAAGTTGTATGATTGTCTCAAACACTGCACCTATGTAAGATACGTAGTTGTCTGCCTGTTATGTGGGACAGTCAGGGGTGTGTAATACTATTATTAGTCCCTAGGACTTGTAGAATACACATCAATATTTACAACAGGCACTATAAGCCCCTAAACTAACTTAAAATGTATATTTAATCTCTGCAGTAAGTCAGACAGCTTTACTGAATAATTTGTTTATCACACTCTTTAGAACAGAGTTGTAAAAATAACGAATATCTATTGGCAGACCAAACGCTGACAGTCATTGACTCTGCTTTTATTCATGACACTTCCTTTCATCATGATTCAGGCCCCCTGTAACTCCACCTCCCATGACTTGTCTCCTGACCCATCCAGTGCTTAACTTGAGCTGGTGGTTGCAGGTGGGGCCCACCAGCACTCATTTTTTGGGACCAGTAGTTATTTATCTTCATTAGAGTTTGATCCAGAGCAAGAGAAAAAAATGCAACAAAGGCAGTGAAGGTGTAAGAGAAAGATCGAAACACAGTTACAAGGGAAGAAAGCAGGGATGAAAAAGAGCCTGCAAGAGTGAGACAAAAAGGCATGGAGTGTCTGGCGGTGGATTAAACAGGCACGAATGAGAACAAGACCACCCAATCATGGTATTCGGCACCCTCATCTTCGACAGTGCAAGCTGCAGGCTTTGGAGCAAAATTAGAGCCCCAGTATTTGTTCATTTACAAATTAACCACTGCCCATGACTCCATCACTTTATGCTTTCTAGCCCAAAGTGTGTGGATTTTCGGAGATATGTTGATTCCATTCGTAGCAATAAACACAGACCCTGCTTCTTCTATATCTGCCCTCCTACTTCCTCACTAGTGTTATCTCCAACCCCAGCCCCTACTAAACTACATTTGGATATGATGCCACCCGTTTTGTGTTTTTGGACATGATGCCCTGACGTGCCTTGACTGCGCTTGGAGTCCTTATAGGTCCGCGCATAACTTCATCCTCAGTTTATGTTGTTGTTTATTAGAACAACCAGTATCCGGTTTATACATGCACATATTTGTGCTACCGTCGACGTCTGCGCGATTGTTTTCAAGGTCAACACTTCCAAGTGGCTTTGCTATTACTCGTATATATGTTAACGCGGCCTTCCCTGGGTTATCTTATGCGGTACTACACTGTAAAGCGTTCTGACTTCCAGCGAACTCATGTAGTCTGCGCTATACAAAACCGCAAATAAATAAACCAAAAATAAATACACAAACAAATACATTCGTCCATTCTAAGCCACGGCCCAGCCTCTTCTAATTTTCCGAGAAATACTTTATCTGCTGCTGTGTATGCAGTCACTGCTGGGGTGTAAGGTTCCCGCGGTGAGAGCCAGCGCCGGATAGGACTAAGCAGTGACCTGGGACACTGGAAGAGGTGGGACAACGTCTGTGTTGAAAACCGAGTTATAAAAAGTACAATTGTCCCGGCTGATGACCAGTGTGCTCTGTGCTGAGTTGTGGTGGGACTCGGGCTGCCTTTGAACTGTGGTGTGGCGCAGCAGGAGCTATCCAGAGTGCTGAGCACAGCATCGCGGCCGGCGCGAGACACCGGGAGCTGTCCGCGCGCTGACATTTCCGCCAGCGCACGTGAACACCAACTGTGCTTCCAGGAGAGACCAGAACTCTCCGGGGTCCTGACCTTACGGCCAGCCCGTCCCGGCAGGGCGCGCCTGGAGCTGTGCAGGGTGCTGAAGCTGCCTCCACCACACATATATTTTATAGAATGTCAGCGGAAGTCAACAGATCCCCATAGTGCTGGAACATTTCTCACAGGGCACCTAGAGCTCACAGGAAGAAGCACGGACCCTAAAGTCCGTAAACGTTGACCGCACTGCCCTCAAGGCATGCTGGGAAATATGAGCATGAGTCCAGAGCACCGAATCCACCGCCGGAGAGCTCACCCGTACCGGCGGGGTGATCAGGTCTCCGGCGTGCAGACACATACCTAGGCACGCACGCCCGCAGCAGCTTCCAGAGAGCCACCGGGGCTTCCCGTAGCGGTTATTTGTGCAACAGCACACCTGCGCCAAGAAGCCATCGTCTGGAGTACCAGGGGCACTCGGAAGAGCTTCCTGCCAAGCAAGCAGAGGCGTCTAGTCCACCCCCGTGTGTCCAAGAGCTGCAGTTCGAGTGGGCGGATTGTGTGTGGGTGGGAAACGCTGAAAGGGATGCTCTGGAAGCAGGAGCCGCAGCACAATAAACCAGAGTATTGATGTGCTTGCTTCAGGCCAAGTTCTAGATGTCATACCGAGGGTTTCCCAGCACTGTAGGCAGGCAATGATCTAAACGCGAATTATTAGGTATATACAAATACTTTCAATGGCACAACAATGTGACTAAACCATATTTTTAAAATGTGTGTAGCCAGGAGCCGGCGTGGTGTGTACATACCTTGGTGGTGTGTACAGACCTTGGTAGTATGTGAATGCGCGGGCTGTGTGTGTTATATGTGTGTGGTATGTGTATAGAAGATCTGCAGTGAGACAGTCTGTGAATCATAGCGTTAGGGGGATTTTCTGTGCTGTGCACAGAATAGAGCTGTTACTGGGAAGGGGTCTATGTGATGATGTTTGGGTGATATAACGTGAAGGGGTCTACGATGAGCAGCCGTTAGGACTGTCGGCGGCGGTGATGGGGGGGTTGCTGGAGATATTCTGTGTGCTAGGTCATTGGGCCACAGGTGATAGGTCCATAGGGGGTCTGTATATTGTATCAGTGATACGGAAACAGCGGCGTGGTGTGTGGACTTGAGGAATGTATGGACCATTGCACCGCATGAATTAAATGGCTGTAGAGACTGTAGTTAGATATCTGAACTGTGGGTTCCGTGTGGATAATAAGGCTAGAGGGGTGCGTGTTGGTTGGGGTGATAGGGCTGCAGTGGGTGAAATGTGTAGATGTGAGGGCTGGGTGGGCCTGTGCATTGCAAAGGAGACGGGGCTGCAGGGGGTGGTGGTTACATAATCTGATTGTAATGGTGTTTGTGGTGCCTGGATGAGAACGCTGCAGTGGGTATGATGTAGTGTCTAGATGCTAATGCTGCAGGTGGTTTGTGTCGTGTCAGTGTGATAGGGCTCTTGGTTCCTTCTAGAAGTCTGTGCTGTGTGTGGATGAGTGACCTGCATTGGGTGTGAGGTGGTTCTAAATATTAAGGCTGCAGGAAGTCTGAACGGTGTCCTGGAAGAAAGAGGTACAGGTCCTGTGGTGTGTTTGATGAGAGGGATGTATGGTCTGGTCCGTGCCTTGATGATAAGGTCACACGGGGTATGGTGTGGAGATGAGAGGGCTGTAAGTCGTCTGTGTGCTGCCTAGATGATAGAGTCACACCGGGTGTGGTGTACTGTGTATTTAAAGGAACTGCTTGAGGTCTGTGTAGTGCCTAGATGAACAAGCTGAAGGGGTGGCTGTAGAATCTCTGGATACTAAAGCGGCCGGTGGTTTGTGTGAAGGCTGCTATGCGACTTATGGTGTGCAGAAGAAAGGTCTGCAGAAGGATGGTGTAATCTCTAGATGTTAGGGTTGGGGGGTGGTGGTATACAGATCATAGAGCCGCCAGGCCTTTATATGCGGTAAGTCTGTGAGAGGAGGCGAGTGATTGTTATGGCTCTGGGTAGGGGTGAAGTTTGTAGTTTGTACATGATCTCGAGCAAGGGCAGATCTAGGAGTTTTGAGGCCCCGGACAGAAAGGGAATGTGCGAGGCCCCTCTAATTTGTTTAAAGCCTGACACATTTAGGGCTGTTCACTACGCCGCAGCAGTAAGTGACGCCCCCCATACCCGCACAATTGCAACGAGACACCTTGTTCTCAATTAGATGAGCAAGAGGACTGGTGTGCTGTGGCCTGGATAAAGTGTGCTGGGGCAGGACCCTAAGTCGATGGACAGAGCGTGGGGCCCTAGGTAGCTGCTTACACCACCCATGCCTAGCTCCGGCCCTGATCACAAGGTATATTTGTATTCCACTACAACAGTTTCGACAGTGGACTGAAGCAAACACACCAGAAAGAGTAGCCTCTTCGACATGTCAAGTTTTTATCCTAGACTACAAGATCTAAAATATTGGGAAAGCAACTTCGACTTCGCAGTTGCACCCACCTCTGGCCGCTTCCGCCTCCCTCCAGGAACGCCAGTTGTTGGGGTAGAAACAGAGCTGAGGTGTTACCTAATGCAAAAGATGACGTGCCTTTCTTGACGCCGCAGCGTGGTTTGCAGTGAACGCCGAAGTTCCTCTGCCTCCTGGATGCGCCGCAATTGGGTTGCTTAGCAGCCAAACTGCTCTTCTCTGTGATCAATGGGAGATGCTGACGGGGAAGCCAGGCCCAGCAAAGGCTTCCCTCTCTAGAGCAGCCCATCCCACGCATCTGACAGAGCACGGTGGGCACTGCAGCAGGGAGCTGCGTGCTTCAGGGAGTTGGGGCGAGGGATGTAAAGAAACCCTTGCAACTCTAGATCTGATTAATATAGTCTTAAGTGAGGCCTTGCGGAACGCACATTGCCGTGGTCTGGTTATCCACAAAATGTTCCTGGCCAAATATTAGCTTATAACTCTGTGGAACAAGTGCTCGTGTGTGAGGCAGGGGTGACAAAATTATGTGACAAGAAAAGGCAATTTATGCAACATAATGTACCACTTTTTTTTTAGCACTACTAGATTATTCTGTCATTTTGTTACACATGGTAATACTGTCTGGGCAAAGTTTTCACCTCATTAGCACCGATGAGCAACTGAAAGATGACCATTTAACCTGTGCAAAAGGCCTTCCACTCTGTGCAAACTAATGAGGCCACATTTTAGGCACCTTTTGATCTATTTCAGCTACAATCATTTTTTTGTTAAAATTTGCAGATAATGCAGCAGATGATGGACTATCTAGGAAATGCAGCCAATTCAAAATCATGCGAAAAAAGCAGTAGTCGCAGACTCACATAGTTCCAGTGTCCCTGATTACATTTAAGAAACACCCACACTTCCACCTACTGTCCTCACCTTCCTAAGGTACCCCTCCCCCCACGAAAAATGGGGCAACAGATGCGGCTCCCTTCTCCACGTACATGGGGACTTTAAGGTGCAACTTGGTGAACTGTGGAGGGTAGCAAACTATAGGAGGCTGGCCTGGTTTGTAGTGGGTACCTTGGGTACTTACACCTTATACCAGGTCCAGTTATCGTTTATTAGTGAAATGTAGTAGTGTTCTAGCAGTTTAGGCTGATAGAGGTAGTTAAAGCAGAGCAGCTTAGGCTGAACTAGGAGACTTGCAAAGCTCCTGCAATACCACTTTGAGTTACACAGTACTTATACACAAGTAAAGACAATACTCAGTGTTACAAAAAATAAAGGTAGTTTACTTGGGTGACACAAGGCCAAAAATATCTTAGAGGCAATACTCCTTCAGGAGGTAAGTATTATACACAATATATACTAGACACCAAAATAAGGTAGGTAATTAGACATAGGATAGTGCAAACAATAGGAAATGGTATAGAATGCAATGGGAGAAAATAGGTCTAGGGGCAACACAAACCATATACTAAGAAAGTGAAATGCAACTCACAAATTCGCCCCTAGACAAGTGTAGTGTGTAGAGGATCGCTGGGAGAGTAGGAAAACTACCAAGGTGACTAAAATACCCCACCCTAGATCCCAGGAAAGTAGGAGTAAAGTACTGCGAGTTTCCTTAGGACACACTAAAAGTCGAGATTAGAGTTATTGCAAGAACCAAGCAAGACTGCAAACAACCAATGGTTGATTCCTAGACCTGAAGGCCTGCAAAGAGAGGAGACCAAGTCCAGAAGTCGGAAGAAGTTCCAGGAAGGTCAGGAGCCCCTGCCAACCTAGAAGAGGGTGCAAAAGATGAGTCAGCGTTTGGACGGAGCCTGCAGAAATGCACAGAAGGAAGATGGCTGCGGATTTCTGCATGATGCAATGGATCTCCCACGCAGAGATGTTGGATGCAGGTGAGTTTCGGCGCTGGATTCGTCCAACAAACCTTGGTTCAAGCAAGGTCGCGTTTTGCATCAAAGTGCCACTGCCTGGACCCAGGAGGGACCTGGGAACCTCAACTCGGACAGAGGAGGCAGAGGGGGCTCCCTACACTGGAGGGAACCCACAGATGACAAGACTGCACCCACAGAGGTCCCTGGACACGGGGACAAAGAAGGTGCAAACTGCAGTTGTTGCAGCACTACAAAAGAAGGTCCCACACCACCTGAGGACAACTCAGCGAGTTGAGCATCGCAGGATAGAGTGCTGGGGACCTGGACCAGGCTGTGCACGAAGGATTCTTGCAAATAGTGCACAGAGACCTCAGGAGGTGAAGATGATGCAGTGCACAGGGGTACTGTTGCAAACGGGGAAGGCAAGCTCTTACCTCCTCCAAATTTGGACAGCAGGACCTTAGGACAGTCTGTGTCAAAGGGGTCCACCACTTGTGTTCCAAGGAGCACGCTCGTCACCAGGAGAGGAGTCCAGGTGCCTGCAAGAGCAGGGAAGTGACTCCGTCACTCCACTGGAGATTTCTTTGGTCCTTCTGCTGCAGGGTGAAGACAGGGAGTCTCCAGAGCGTGCACACCATGGAAACTGTTGCAGTTGCTGGCTGGAGCTGAAGTTGCAAAGGAAAAGTAGCCCTTCTGAATACTTTGTTGCTGTTACAGCGGTTCCTGCAGCAGTCTGCGGTCGATCTGAGGTCAGAGGATGAAGTAGTAGTTGCAGAGGATTCCAGCTGGAAACTTGCAAGTAGAATCTGAAGAGAAACTCACAGGGGAGACCCTAAATAGCCCTGAGAGGGGGATTGGCTACCTTATCAGGTATGGACCTATCAGGAGGTGTCTCTGACGTCACCTGCTGGCACTGGCCACTCAGACGCCTCCAGAGTGTCCCCACACCTTGGAAAACAAGATGGCTAAAGTCTGGGACACACTGGAGGAGCTCTGGGCACCACCCCTGGGGTGGGGATGGACAGGGGAGTGGTCACTCCCCTTTCTTTTGTCCAGTTTCATGCCAGAGCAGGGACTGGGGGTCCCTGAACTGGTGTAGACTGGTGTATGCAAGGAGGGCACCATCTGTGCTCTTCAAAGCATTTCCAGAGGCTAGGGGAGGCTACCCCTCCCAGCCTGTAACACCTATTTCCAAAGGGAGAGGGACTAACACCCTCCTCCCAAAGGAAATGCTTTTGTTCTGCCTTCCTGGGACTGAGCTGGTCAGACCCCAGGAGGACAGAACCCTGTCTGTGAGGTGGCAGCAGCTGTAGCTGCAGTGCAAGCCTCAGAGAGCTGGTTTGGCAATACTAGGGGTCCATGGTGGAGCCCCCAGGATGTATGGAATTGGCTCCCCAATACCAGCTTTGGAATGGGGGGACAATTCCATGATTTTAGACACCTTAGATGGCCATATTTGGGGTTACCATTGTGAAGCTACATATAGGTATTGACCTATATGTAGTGCACACGTGTAATGGCGTCCCCGCACTCACAAAGTCAGGAGAATTGGCCCTGGACTGTGTGGGGGCACCTTTGCTAGTGCAAGGGTACCCTCACACTTAGTAACTTTTCACCTAGCCTTCAGTAAATTAAGGTTAGACATATAGCTGACTTATAAGTTACTTAAGTGCAGTGAAAATGGCTGTGAAATAATGTGTGCACTGTTTCACACAGGCTTCAATGGCAGGCCTGTGAAAGGGTTTGTCTGAGCTCCTTATGGATGGCAAAAGAAATGCTGCAGCCCATAAGGATCTCCTGGAACCCCAATGCCCTGGGTACCTAGGTACCATATACTAGGGACTTTCAAGGGGGTGCAGTGTGCCAATTGAAATTGGTAAATGAAGTCGCTATAGTGACAAATTTAAAAACAGAGAGAGCATAAGCACTGAGCTTCTGATTAGCAGAGCCTCCGTGACACAGTTAAGCACTATTCACAACACACACAATAGGCCACACACTATGAGCACTGGGGTCTTGACTAGCAGGATCCCAGTGAGACAGGCAAAAACATACTGATATACAGGTAAAAATTGGGGTAACATGCCAAGAAAGATGGTACTTTCCTACATAACCCTCCCCAAACGAGGGAAAATAAGGCCACCTTGCCCAGATGAGTCTTCATTGTCTAAGTGGAAATATCTGGAGAGTCCATCTGCATTGGAGTGGGTACTCCCAGGTCTATGTTCCACTGTAAAGTCCATCCCCTGTAGGGCAATGGACTACCTCAACAATTTAGGGTTTTCACCTTTCATTTGTTTAAGCCATAATAGAGGTTTGTGGTCTGTTTGAACAATGAAGTGAGTCCCAAGCACGTAGGATCTCAGCTTTTTCAAGGCCCAGCCCACAGCAAAGGCTTCCCTCTCCATGGCAGACCAACGCTTTTCTCTAGGGGTCAACCTCCTGCTGATAAAAGCAACAGGTTGATCCTGGCCCTCTGAGTTAAGTTGTGATAGTACTGCCCCTACCCCTACCCCTAATTCAGAAGCATCTGTTTGGACAATGCAATTTTTGGAGTAGTTTGAGCTTTTCAAGACAGGTGCAGTGCACATGGCCTGCTTAAGCTCCTCAAAAGCGTTCTGACAGCTGGCTGTCCATAATACCTTTTTTTGGCATTTTCTTTGAGGTGAGGTCATTAAGAGGGGCAACAATGGAGCCATAATTCTTAATGAACCTCCTGTAATACACAGTGAGACCAAAGAAGGCTCTGACCTTGGTCTGTGTAGTGGGGGGAGCCCAGTCCATAATGGTTTGGATCTTCCCCTGTAGTGGTTCAATCTGTTTTCCACCTACCACGTGGCCCAGAGAATCCACTTTCCCCTGCCCTATCTGGCACTTTGAAGCCTTGATAGTTAGGCCTGCCTTTTGCAGGGCCTCCAAAACTTTCCATAGGTGGCCCAGGTGGTCATTCCAGGTGGAGGTAAATACAGCAATGTCATCTAAGTATGCTGCACTAAAAGCTTCCAAACCTTGGAGGACTGTATTCACCAGCCTCTGGAAAGTGGCAGATTCATTTTTCAAACCAAAGGGCATAACGGTGAATTGGTAATGTCCTCCTATGGTAGAAAATTCAGTTTTTGCTTTTGCATCCTCTGATAACTTGATCTTCCAATACCCTGCAGTCATATCAAAGGTAAGGTGCTTAGATACTTGGCAGAAGCAAGTGTATCTATGAGCTCATCAGCCCCGGGCATAGGGTGAGCATTTGTTTTGGTTACAGTATTAAGTACTCTATAGTCCACACAAAACCTCATTTCTCTCTTTCCTTCTTTGCAATAAGGTTTGGGGACAAGCACCACTGGGCTGGCCCAGGGGCTATCAGCGGCCTCAATAATTCCCAGGTCTAACATTTTCTGCTCCTCAGATTTAATGCAATCTCTGACATGGTCAGGCTGCCTATAAATCTTACTTTTTTCAGGCAAACTGTCTCCAGTATCAACTGACTGTTCACACCAGTTAGTTGTACCAGGTATGAGGGAAAAGAGGTCAGAAATTTGTCCTAGGGTTTTTTTGCAGTCCTCCCTCTGCAGTGAGGCAGTCTGCAAGCACCACTCCTTCCACTAAGCAATCAGCTTCAGTGTTGGAGAAGAGGTCAAGGAGAGGGTCACTCTCTTCTTCCTGTCCCTCATCTGTGGCCATGAGTATGGTTAAATCAGCCCTATGATAGTAAGGTTTATGGTGATTGACATTAAGCACCCTAAGGGGGTTTCTGGCAGTGCCCAGGTCCATCAGATAGGTGACCTCAGCTTCCTTCTCCACAATGAGATGGGGTGCACTCCATTTGTCCTGGTGTGCTCCTGGGGCCACAGGCTCCAATACCCACACCTTCTGTCCTGGGTGGTACTCAGTCAGACAGCCTTCTGGTCATGTCATTGCTTTTGGAGCGCTGGGCTGGCCTGAAGTTTTTTAGTGGCCTTTTTCATGTACTCAGCCATTCTGGATCTAAGGCCAAGTACATAGTCCACAATGTCTTGTTTAGGGGTTTTTAAAGGTTGCACCCAACCCTCCTTCACAAGAGCAAGGGGACCTCTAACAGGGTGACCAAGGAGGAGCTCAAATGGGCTGTAGCCCACTCCTTTTTGTGGTATCTCCCTGTAGGCAAAAAGGAGGCATGGCAAGAGGACATCCTATCTCCTTCTGAGTTTCCCAGAGAGTCCCATGATCATGCCTTTGAGAGTTTTATTAAACCTCTCAACCAATCCATTTGTTTGTGGATGATAAGGGGTGGTGAATTTGTATGTTACACCACACTCCTTCCACATTGCTTTGAGATACGCAGACATGAAGTTACTACCTCTGTCTGATACAACTTCCTTTGGAAAACCCACCCTGGAAAATATTTCCAGGAGGGTCTTTGCCACTGCAGGTGCTGTAGTGGTCCTTAAGGGGATAGCTTCTGGATACCTTGTGGCATTGTCCCAATACCACAAGGATAAATCTATTGACAGAAGCTGTAGGAGGGTCAAGGGGGCCAACAATATCAATCCCTACCCTCTCAAAGGGCACCCCAACCACTGGCAGTAGGATTAAGGGGGATTTTGAGGTGCCACCAGTCTTGACACTGGCTTGGCAGGTGACATAGGAGCGACAAAACTCCTTAGTGTCCTCTGACATATGAGGCCAGTGAAAATGGGGAACAAGTCTGTCCCATGTTTTACTTTGCCCCAAATGTCCAGCCAAAGGAATGTCATGTGCCAGAGTTATGAGGAATTCCCTATGCTGTAAAGGGATGATCAGTCTTCTGGTGGCACCAGGTTTATGGTCCCTTGCCTCAGTAGAGAAGAGATTGTTCTCGCAGTAAACTCTATGGGCTTAATTGACATCCCCATTCTGTTGTTTGACAGCTTGCTATCTGAGACCCTCTAGTGTGGGACAGGCCTGCTATGCCACACTCAGTTCCTCCCTGGCAGGCCCCCCTGCACCCAAAAGCTCAGCTGTGTCAGCTTCAAGCTCCTCTGGTGTAGGTTCTGCACAGGGAGTAGACTCCTCCTCATCAAAAGGGGAATCATCTGGAGAGGGAGGGATAGTGGACAAGGGTCTGTCCTTCCTACCCTTAGTTTTTGGGAGAACGTGGTCCATTGTTCCAGGGTCCAAGTTTCCCTGTCCTCTTTGCTTCTTGGCCTGAGCCCTGGTAAGAGCAAAGATATGCCCTGGAATGCCCAGCATTGCTGCATGAGCCTCCAACTCCACGTCAGCCCAAGCTGAAGTCTCCTAATCATTTCCCAAGAGACACTCTACAGGTAAGTCAGTGGATACCACAACTTTCTTTGGGCCAGTAACCTCCCCCCCCCCCCAAGACGAGATTCACAACAGCCATGGGGTGGCTAACAGTGTTGTTATGGGCGTCTGTCCCTTGGTACTGATGACCAAGTAGGTGTTGCTCAGGGGCTACCAGTTTCTCAATTTCTCCATCACAATAGTGACACTGGCACCTGTGTCCCTCTAGGCCTCAACCTGAACACCATTTATTAGGGGTAGTTGCGTGTACTTATCTATATTAAGGGGACAAGCAACTAAGGTGGCATGGTCAGTGCCACCATCAGAGACTACAGCAGCCTCAGTGGTCTCCCTAACTAGATCAACCTCCACTACATTACCAAAAGTGAGCCCAGCTACACCCTTTGACTGACTATTTGTGGTGTTCTTCCTACCACCACTGCTATTGCACTAGTGGAAGCAGTGGTGGTGGGAGGCTTGGTGTTTCTCTTTGGACAAGTGAGGTCACTTGACTAGTGGCCTTTTATTTTACATTAATAACACCATGGCTTTTTCTGATTGGGAGAAGAGGAGTTGGACCCAACACCCCCAGAGGAATTTTGTGGGCCTGATGAAGACTCTGATGATGTTTTATCTTTGTCCCCACCCTTGTCATGAGACTTACCACCCTTCTTCTTCCTGTCTTTGTCACCCCCTATATGAGCTTTTCTGCTCACCCTTGTTCTGACCCATTTGCCTGCCTTCTTACCCAATTCTTGGGGAGAGGTCAAATCTGAGTCCACAAGATACTGATGCAACAAATCAGACACACAATTGTTCAATATATGCTCTCTCTGAATTAAGTCATATAGGCTTTCATAGTCAGTCACCTTACTGCCATTTAAACAATCTTCTAGGGCCTTCACTTAACAGTCTACAAAGTCTGTCAAATCCTGTGATGACTCCTTTCTTATCTCTCTGAACTTTATTCTATATTGCTCAGTGGTTAAGCCCGGACCATCCAAGAGTACACTTTTGATAATGTGATAATTGTCTGCATCATCCTCCCTGACGATAGGGAGTCTGTCTCTTCCCTTGCCAGTGAAAGACAACCACAGGATAGCAGCCCACTGTGCTTGAGGGACCCACTGAACTTTACAGGCCCTCTCAAGTTCAGCAAACCACTTATAGATGTCATCCCCATCCTGGTAAGGGGGAACAACTGTGTGCAGATTTCTGGAATCAAATGTAAGTTCCCTAACTTTGGAATTCCTGAAACTGCTGCTGCCACCTAGGGGTAAATAACTCCAACCCCTGCCTTTCCCTTTCCACAGCCAGGGAGTCCCTGTCTAAGACCAACTGTTGCTGCTGTAGCCTCAGTCTGGCCTCCTCTAACCTCAGCTTTCTGAGTTCCCTATCTAAGGCTGGTCCTCAGGGTTATAGGTGTGGGATACTTCTGAGACAGAAGTAACATGGGAATTGGCAGAGGCAGATCTTTCCCTAACTGGAGCCAACCCTAGTTTCCTGGCCTCTAGGTGTGAAGGGAGCCCTACTGGTGTGTGACCCCAGCTACACTAAGGGGTTTGTTGATGGAAAGATCAGTGGAAGGACCCTCCCCAGGATTATCAGTAGGCCTCTCTGAGCCTGCCTGGTTGGAATTTTCCTTTACTTCCCCCTCTGGCTCTTCCTGACCAGTGCTAAGTCCCTGGTCATCCTTTAGGAGAAGATTTAAGAGGAATTCCTTATTGGGGTTCTTCCCAATCCTTAAACTTCTTCCAGTGCAGAGACCTCTCAAACGTTTAAAGTTCAAACTTTCATTTGTTGTTTTCATAACTCTAGGGGTAACCTCCACAACAGACATGTTGAAAGAAAGAGTTTCGGAAAAAGAGAAAAAGGTTTGTAAGCTATTAGGCCTCACTTTTGTAGAGAAAAGAAAACTTTTCAGAGACTTTTAGAAAGTTTTAAAGAACGTTTTAGAAAGTTAAAAGTGACTTCTAGGTAAAATTAGGTATAGCTCTAAGTACTGGTGCAAGCTCTTCCTGTTAAAAGCACTAGTAACAAAGTGGTAAAGCAACTGCAAGTACTTATCCCACCACTGCACCACCAATGTAGGAGGCAGGCCTGGCTTTTAGGGGGTACCTTAGGTACTTACACCCTATACCAGGTCCAGATATCCCTTATTAGTGAAATGTAGTAGTGTTCTAGCAGCTTAGGCTGTTAGAGGTAGCTGTAGCTGAGCAGCTTAGGCTGAACTAGGAGACATGCAAAGCTCCTGCAATACCACTATAGTTACACAGTACTTATACACAATAAAAGACAATACTCAGTGTTACTGTGAAGGGCTCTTTGGGGTATATTCATGGAAGACGCAGAAATACTTTTTTTTTTTAAAACATTTTATTGGTTTTAGTACATATATTACTACAAACATTGTAACTTGCCTAACCCTCCCCTCAGGCAGAGTGGTAGAATTCGATGTTCGGTAGGTATGATAATTTCAACATGCGTCGTTCTTTTCTAACTTTGGACTTTGCGTTGATTGGGCACTGGTTCACTGTTATCATTTACATTTATTCTCTGGTTCTTCATTATTTTGGTGAACAGGCAAGTGTTGCACAGTAACATAGTGACTTGTTGATCGCTTATCAGTATGTACACTTTTACCTGAGGGGATCTACCCACCCTCCTCCCTCCCGCTTTTTCAAACTAACGGTCTAGAACTAGGCTGATATAGTGTATTAGTTAATGAGTGTGTGAGCTAGGTCCCTCATGGGGGGTTGGTAGCTGTATTTTGTTCTGTAAAGTGTGGCTTAGGTACATCCAGAAATGTGTTTCATTATAGTCTATGGGTTATGTAATGTTCCGGGGGATGTCTGTGTCCATTCGCCGAGGGCCTTTTTTGGAGGTCAGATGGTCTGTCATTGAAGACGCAGAAATACTTATGACCTGGGTTATTTTATTGGAGGAATTTTATGTGAAGTGGCATATCACAAAAAAAATAAAAAATCTTGGTTAAACCTCTTTATCTCTTCATAGTCTCTCAATGTTTCTCTGTCTCTCGCTGGTTGTTTTTATTCTTTTGTCTTTCTGGTAATTTCTCCATTTCGTTCGTTCTCTTAACCCTTTGTTTTCTTTGTCTTCACCTTAGGTATGTCTCATCCGAAGTTCAGCTCCCAGATTGGCGGGATCATGTGAAAAAAAAAACAGAGCCAGGGGAAAGAAAGGTAAGTGGACCCCGTTTGTTTCCTATGTTTTTGTGCAGAAATGATATAGTGGGGAGGGGCAGTCAAAACAAGGTGAGAAGGGACAAAAGCAAAAGAAATTCCTGTGTGGCTATTGAAGGGACCCCGTACAGTCACTGTGTAGTGCGCGCATTTACAATAATATTTTCAAAGCATAGTCGTGCTTTTAATGCAAACTCAAGGTGCACTGGAATTTCTCCCCTTTACTCATTCTCGTTTCACCCAGTATTCTTCCTACCTTCCCACTTCCACTTAAATCCTGTGGTGCTTGGAATACACGCAGGTGCATGCCTGAGCCATGTCCCTCCAGGGACGTGGCTGGGTTCTTCGTTTCTTCCCGCACTGGAATCTCCACAATGCATATCGGAGTTCTCACTCTGCGCGGCGTTCACTGTCTTTCTTGGCGCCTCCTGTCCTCTGGCATCTTCCTCCATAGCTCCCGATGCGCCTGTCCTCTCCTCCTGTTCCGTAGGGGACCTTTCGGTCTTCACAATCTTCCCTTCCGTCGCTCTGGTTCTTTCCGGTGTATCCTCTTCTTCCTTATCACCCTCTTCGCTTGCGTCTACTTCTTCCGTTATATCTTTGCTGACCCGGATATCCGGGTTTCCAAAAATAATCTGGCCCTCCTTTCTCTCGCTGGGACCCCCGAGGTATGACAACATCAGCCCCATTACATTATTCCATGACTGGGTTACTGCAACCCTGTTACAGTTACCAAAAATAAAGGTACTTTATTTCAGTGACACAAGGCCAAAAATATCTTAGAGGCAATACTAAGTATTATACACAATATATAGAGTAGAGACCAAAAATATGGTAAGTAAATAGTCATAGAATAGTGCAAACAATAGAAAATACCATAGAATGCAACAGGAAGAAATAGGCCTAGGGGCAACACAAACCATATACTAAGAAAGTGGAATGCGAATCACAAATTCTCCCCTGGCAAGTGTAGTGTGTAGAGGGGCGCTGGGAGTGTAAGAAAACCACAAAGGTGAGTAAACTACCCCACCCCAGAGCCCAGGAAAGTAGAAGTAAAGTACTGCAAGTTTCCTCAGGACACACTACAAGTCGTGATTAGAGTTATTGCAAGAACCAAGCAAGACTGCAAACAACAAATGGTGGATTCCTGGACCCGAAGACCTGTAAAGAGAAGAGACCAAGTTCAGAAGTCACAGAAGATTCCAGGAAGGATAGCAGCCCCTGCCAACCTAGAAGTTGGTGCAAAAAAGAATTCTCCGGTTGGAGAAGTCTGCAGAAGAGCACCAAAGAAGATGACTGTGGGTTCCTGCGTAATGCAAAGGATGTCCCATGTCGAGATGTTGGATGCAGGCGAGTTGCAGCACTGGGTTTGTTCAACAAGTCTTGGTTCAAGCAATGTCATGGATTGCGTCAAAATAGCGCTGCCTGGACCAAGGAGAGACCTGGGGGCCTCAACTTGGACTGAGGAGGCAGAGGGGACTCCCAACACTGGAGGGAACCCACAGATGTCCAGGCAGCACCCACAGAGGTCCTAGGACACGGGGACAAAGAGGTTGCAAACTGCGGTTGCTGCAGCACTACAAAGGAAGGTCCCATGCCGACGGAGAACAACTCAGCAAGTTGTGCCTCACAGGATAGAGTGCTGGGGACCTGGGCCAGGCTGTGCACAAAGGATTCTTGCAAATGGTGCACAGAGGCCTCAGGAGGTAGAGATTACGTGGTGCATAGGGGTACTGTCGCAAACGGGGAAGGCAAGCTCTTACCTCCACCAAATTTAGACAGCTGGACCTTAGGACAGTCTGTGTTGAAGGGGTCACCACCTGTGTTCCAGGGAGCATGCTCGTCACCAGGAGAGGAGTCCCAGAGAACTGGTCGTCGTCTTAGAAGGTGCCTGCTGGTGCAGGGAAGTGACTCCATCACTCCACTGGAGATTTCTTCGGACTTTCTGGTGCAGGGTGAAGACAGGGAGTCCCCAGAGCATGCACACCCTGGAAACTGTTGCAGTTGCTGGCTGGAGCTGAAGTTGCAGGGTCACAGTAGCCTTTTGGATACTTTGTTGCAGTTACAACGGTTCCTGGAGCAGTGTGCGGTTGATCCGACGCTCAGAGGATGAAGCAGGAGTTGCAGAGGATTCGTGGTGGAAACTTGCAAGCTGAATCTGAAGAGGAACTCACAGGAGAGACCCTAAATAGCCCTAAGAGGGGGATTGGCTACCTAACCAGGTATGCGCCTATCAGGAGGGGTCTCTGACGTCACCTGCTGGCACTGGCCACTCAGAGAACTCCAGAGTGTCCCCACACCTTGGAAAACAAGATGGCTAATGCCAGGGACACAATGGAGGAGTTCTGGGCACCACCCTTGGGTGGTGAGAGACAGGGGAGTGGTCACTCCCCTTTCCTTTGTCTAGTTTTGCACCAGAGCAGGGACTGGGGGTCCCTGAACCGTTGTAGACTGGCTTATGCAAGGACGGCACCATCTGTGCCCTTCAAAGCATTTCCAGAGGCTCTGGGAGGCTACTGCTCCCAAGGTTGTGACACCAATTTCCAAAGGGAGAGGGTGTAACACCCTCCTCCCAACGGAAATGCGTTGTTCTGCCTTCCGGGGACTGAGCTGCTCAGACCCCAGGGGGGCAGAACCCTGTCTGTGAGGTGGAAGCAGCTGTAGCTGCAGTGCTGCCTCAGAGAGCTGGTTTGGCAGTACTGGGGTCCATTGTGTAGCCCCCAGAATGCATGGGATTGGCCCCCCAATACCAAATTTGAAATGAGGGGACAATTCCAGGATCTTAGACACCTTACATGGTCATATCCGGAGTTACGATTGTGAAGCTACATATAGGTATTGACCTATAGGTAGTGCGCGCATGTAATGGTGTCCTCGCACTCACGAAGTCTGGGGATTTGGCCTGGACAGTGTGGGGGCACCTTTGCTAGTTCAAGGGTGCCCTCACACTTAGGAACTTTGCACCTAGCCTTCAGTAAATGAAGGTTAGACATATAGGTGACTTATAAATTACTTAAGTGTAGTGTAAATGGCTGTGAAATAGTGCATGCACTATTTCTTGCAGGCTGCAGTGGCAGACCTGTGAAAGGCTTTGTCTGAGCTTCTTATGGTTGGCAAAAGAAGTGCTGCAGCCCATAAGGATTTCCTGGAACCCCAATGCCCTGGATACCTAGGTACCATATACTAGGGACTTATAAGGGGGGTTCAGTGTGCCAATTGGAATTGGTAAATGAAGTCACTAAACTATAGTGACTAATTTGGAAGCAGAGAGAGCATAAGCACTGAAGTTCTGGTTAGAAGAACTTCAGTCACACAGTTAAGCACTACTGACAACACACACATTAGGCCACAAACTATGAGCACTGGGGTCCTGGCCAGCAAGATCCCAGTGAGACAGGCAAACATACTGACATACAGGTAGAAATTGGGGGTAACATGCCAAGAAAGATGGTACTTTCCTACAGCGATTGTGTGTATGATATTGTGTCTGGTGTTGATTGTGAGTGTGACGCATCTTGATAAGATTGTGGCCAACCATAGCTCTGCTTTAGAGACAACTACTACACTCACAGAAGTAGATAGGTTTAGGATAGATGAGAAATATTTGCACGTACATAGCACCCAAGGAGAACGTTCTTCTAATGTTTTCTATCACTTATTGCGTGAGTATGTTGAGACCATAGATGCACGCGATTGTTATGTCTGTACTCAGATTCCTTCATCAGTAGAGGAAGGAGTTACTTACCATAGTTTGCCTCTCACTTATGAAATAAGTTGTAGTCTTTTACTAACAAGATTTTATAACCAGGAGTACATTCAAAACTTC
Source organism: Pleurodeles waltl (assembly GCF_031143425.1). Classification (NCBI taxonomy): domain Eukaryota; kingdom Metazoa; phylum Chordata; class Amphibia; order Caudata; family Salamandridae; genus Pleurodeles; species Pleurodeles waltl. The sequence continues at coordinate 637,190,607 of NC_090439.1, forward strand.
TATTCCAACCATGATGTGGTATTTTCGTTTGTTCCTATAATTAATTACCTGAGTAGACTAGCTAAGGAAAACACTATAGAATTAGTGAGAGGATTCTTTCAACCTAAATTGACATTTGCCACGGTTTACACCCGCAGAAATAATTTGACATGCTTGCTCACACCTGTAGAAAAGAGTTTCTTAGATCATACAAATGATAGGAGAAAGGCTTTGAAGGAGAAATTAGAAAAGGGCTTAGAGAAAAGGACATTTAGAAATGATCATGCATTTAGAGACATAAAGACACAAGGAAGGTTAGCTTTAGATGCACAACATGTAAGAAGGCTTTGTGTATATAGGCCTAAATCTAGGACTGACGCGTTGTTTGTGGGAACGAGTGAATGTAGACATGTGTTTTTGTTTCAGAGTAAATGGATGTTTATATTAAATGGACAGACCCATCAATTCCAGGAGTTTATTACATCTGTGGACCAAATGCATATTACTGTCTTGCAAGAGGATGGTATGGCACATATTACTTGGGGATAGTTTTCCCACAGATTTATCCACTTGAGAACCTGAGTAAGATACCTAAAATGACTGAATTACATCATGTTAGACAAAAGCCAGAATCATATTCTGGCATAGTTGGAGACATATTTGGAGCTATAATTTCTTCAGTGGGAGTTATTCTGAATTCCTCAAAAATTCTAAAGTTGCCTACTATTGTGGATAACATGCTGACAAATTTTTCAGGAGCCATGATCCTAATGGACACAGAAATGGCCGCGGTAAGATATATGACTTTTCAGAACCACCTTGCAATAGACATCCTTTTAGCAAAGCAGGGCGGAGTTTTTTCCCTACGCCGGCGCTGCCTGGTTAGAGTAATTTTTTACTCTAACCAGCCCGCAGCGCCGGCTAACGTCAATCCTTAAATAAGGCGCCCACGTGGTGCGTAGGAATGGCGTTAGCCGGCGGTAAAATTTTTGACGCAAACCAGCGCCGGCGCTGGTTTCCATCAAAAAGTATAAATATGGGCCCTAGTCTGCACAGGCTCAAATTAAGCTGCACTGTTTAATAAATTTGTGGGAATGTATGTCTAGAGAAATCAATTAATGCATTAATCGCAACGCGTTGACCAAATGTTAGCAGAATTTGTTAACTTTCTCATGAGAACTGCTTGCTAGAATGCCTTGAAATAAAAAATTGTTACACTGTATAGTTTGATGCGTGAGACATCGATGTTCCCAGGAGCTAACAATAGATGCATGGACTGTAGTACGGATGGATACAAAAAAGTTACCTGACAAGTCTGACGAGAAGAGGAGCCAATCATTGACGCGTGAAAGACAGTTTGGTTATATCTTAGATTTAGGGTTTAATCCTTATTGGACTAATTGTAAACAGACGATTTTCTGACCAATCAAATTTTGAAAGTTGCCTACTATTGTGGATAACATGCTGACAAATTTTTCAGGAGCCATGATCCTAATGGACACAGAAATGGCTACGGTAAGACCTATGACTCTGCAGAACCGCCTTGCAGTAAACATCCTGTTAGCAAAGGAGGGTGGAGTTTGTAAAATACTGATCTCAGGGAAGTTTTTTAGGTGATTTTAACTTAGTCCAACTGCACAGAGGGAGGAGAGACTTATTCCATTCTGTTTGAGGAGCTGAACAGTTCCTCATGATTTTGTTCCTATCTTTTACTTTATTGCTTAAATGCCGATGCTGAAAGCTGATCCCTCAGAAGTTCTCAAATGGTTCAGAGATTGGTTAGAGACCCCCTATGTCTGAACCCTCCCCTTTCACTGCCCGTTGCTGATGCTGACCAAACCGATGTCCAGCTGACAAAGATAATCACAACTTGCTGATCCATATGAGGAGAGGTATAACAAAATACAATTGTTTTTTTTGCAAGCTATGTTCTTTGTTCCTAGGTATCAACCACTATTTTCATAGAGCCATAGTTAGATGTTTTCCAAATTAACATCTACTAAATTGTTTTGCATGAAGTCCAAACATGCTATTCTAATTAGAAGGTTAGTTAGGGAGACCTTCAGTTAATAACAGGTTGCTATTAACAAAGAGTTGATGTTGCTCATTTGCTGAATTCAGATGTATGCTATTTCTATTGAGCAGTTATTCTTGTTTTTGATTTGTACTGTGACTCTTGAATGCCTAACTATAAATGCATTACTGAAATTGAGATTCTTTCGAAGATTTCGTCAACCGGTGTTCATTATGTATGTTTACAATCTGGTTTTGAAACAAATTTACATGATATTAGCATTGTTAATCTAGGGAAATAAACATTCTAACTTTACATAAAGGTGTGGTTATTCATGATCAAATGGGTCATGGTGTGTGAAGATTACTGACTCCAAAGGTATTTGATGATGTTTATTAATTATGATGATGTAATTACAAAGTATTTGGGACTTACCGTAGAATCACTCTAAGCGTGGTCAAAAGGTCTATCGAACCTCTAACGCGTCCCCTTATAAATTAACAATAAAAGACCAAATAAGTACAGACGCGCTAATAGTGCAAACAGCCTGCTACCAATCCCACTTCACATAACTGCTACATTACAGGTATGCACTGTAATTCAGGTTTTAGATAATCTTTTCATATATGTATCTCCCTTTCTGTTAAGTTACATTATCACAGATTATTTCTGTGGTTTGGTATTTGTTTTGAAATGTTGTATTTTCTCAGGCATGAGGCAGTGAAGGAAGCATACAGTATGAAGGATCATTGCCTGAGGCCAGGATAACTCATCAGAGGGGTTGACACTGTTGACTCTATGTACCAGGATCCATCATATCCACTCACAACACAGCTACCACCTCCCACCCGCACTTTCAAGTAGAGGTGGATCCTCTATCTACACTTCAAATCACCTGAGCTGAACGGTGGATGTCTGTGCTCATGAGGAGGGGGCACTGCTAGAAACTGTTGCCTTCAATGCCCAGACCTGGTTCGCTCTGCAACACTGTGAATTTAACACTGAGGACCCTGTGCACTTTGTTGCAGACGTGCAAGAACTATGGCCGCCCTCGTCAGATAGGGATGGGCACACACAAATTAAATCATCCTGCACCTATGATGAGTAGTGGATCTCTAGGTCCTGTAACTACTGCTCCTGCTTGCCTCATTGGCTCATGCCCATATCGCTTCATGCTGCAGAGACGTACGCAGAAAACAATTACAGATAAGGGCAGCTCTCTAAATCGGGCAGATCCTGGCCTGAATGATGCAAGCCTATTATAGGTGGTGTTCAGCACCACAGAGCACCTTGGTTGTCACTCCGGTGCTGAACATTGTTAAGGATGCTTTAAGACCCACTATTTATGGGGTCTGATTTACTGACTCCCCAGCATCAGTTCTACACACAACTTCTCACTGACGGATGGTGCACCTTGGTGGTGGCTGCAAGGTGGCCATATGCCAGTCCCTTTGTCTGTCTTTTCTTGAGGCAGACTCAAATAACAGCTGACAGTACAAGCATCAAATGGCTGTTCTGTGAGATGATCCAAACTGTGAAAGACACTGGCAACGTTATCGAGGGCTTAACCAAACATTTTATGTATTATTTACATGAGTCAAGGCTTATCTTGTTACTGCAATGGATGTGCCTCAATGGGAGAGTGATATAGCCAATCAACCAATGAACCACCTGGAGGCTGATGAAAGGCAATTACGCCTCTGGGTTGTATGAAATGCACTTTCTCAAACAGGAGCTGGCCAAAAGTAACCAACGGTTGAATGTGGCCGACCAACAACCCTTTTCTGTCTATTTTTTGTTCATGTTCATGAAAAAATGTGTAGTTGCACCAGATATAAAGTCACTCAGGGGCATATTTATAGGTTAAGTTGTGTAACTCTTGCACCACATAATGGGTTTCAAGCATGACACAAGGCCAAAATAAGATTTATGAATCCACACAAGCCCACCTGGCATGGCCCTGAGTGGCTTCATAAATCTGGAGTAAATTATGCAGCGTATTTTGCTGCGTTGTGTTACTCAGCCCCAGGAAAGCATTCCATAGGTGTTGCATGGGAATTCCCACTCAAAATCCATGGATTTTGATGCATTCCTAGGTTTACCAGAAGTGGTAGACGTAGGAATGTGCCAAAAGGCTACATCTTCCCAGGTGAGGTGTAATAAGGAGAAATATCTTTATTTCACCTTGTTGTTTTCTCTTTCTATGGCTTCTGCAGCACACAAAGAAAGGGGAAATGTCCCAATGGATTGTTTCTGTGCAGGAAGGTTCCCCTTCCTGCACAACAACAATCCTCCTTGCACCGTGGTTGCCTGCATAAGAGCTAGGCAGCCAAAACAGCACCAGCACAGGGACAAGACAGGAATGCACCATATTCTTTTAAATACGGCACAATCCTGTCCTCTCCCTGTGACGCAGCGCACTGCAGCACAGCAAGGTGACTTGCTGTACTGCACAGCAGGTTACCAAAACGTGGCAATGTCGTTAGTCTCCATCTTTTGACCCAACAGTTCATGAGATGTGGCCTACTATAATATTAAGCCAGGCCCCTGTTTCAAGGGCCAGTTCTGATACTATTTCACAGTACTTGACATGAGGCAATGTTATCTGCCTCTCTGTTAAGAGTAAGGACTACCCGGAATTTAGATTCATGTGTTTTATGACCTGTTGCTATACCAAGGGGTCCTAATAAACTAATAGCTTGGTAACATACCATTGGTAGTGATCTACAAATTCTTAAGGTTCTGGTGGGGGGAGGGGTACCAGGCGTCCTTGACCTACCACAGGACAATGCTTTTAGCAGGCATAACTTTGTACAATATGTAAAATGAGATGTCCAAAGGTGTAGAGTGTAAAGAATTAATGAATAGATTCTGATCTCCAAAAACTCAATCAAGCACTGCTAAATGCAAACAGTGTAACCACTTAGACACTACAGTGGCCTAAGCTGACGTGCTTTTGATCTGTTCCCATATGATTTGTGTGAAGGGCTCGATTGAGTGAAACCCGTTTTGCACTCTTTACAATTGTTACAGGACATGAACGTATTACCCTTAACAGTATTAACAGGTACAGCTCAAGGTTGTAAAGGAGCGACAGTGGACTACACCAAAAACTGTCAAGGACATACCATAAACTACTTCAACCCCAAAGACTCTAACCACAAAAATATTCACTCAGAGGAAGATCAAAGACTTACTGCTTGCCCGAAATGTAGTAGGCCCATGCCACCCACGTGAAATTCAGAGATTTCTCAATAATAAATAGATGGGTAGTTTAGGGGCATGAAGTAAGGCCCAGGTATAGGAGAAATAAGCACAAAAGACAAAGGGAATCAGAAGAGAGCTGATCTCATTCTTAGCAGAAAAATAGAATCCCCATGCCCACACGAGGAGGAACATTCAAGAGAGTGGAGCCACAACAGAGGGGAAAGAGGTGTTGACAGGCTTCAAGCAACTGATAATATGTAGAAAGAGCCAACGCGGATGGTTGAGGACAGTGGCAAATCCAGGAACAGAGGGCAGATAACCGGGATAGAACACAATTGTAAATCAGCATTCCCAGTTACAACCTAAGACACGAATGAAGCATTGCATGTGCGGATAGTTGAGAAGAGCTTTACAACAGAAGCTTGCGAAAAAGAATATTCAACGGCTAGGCATTTTTGTTTCCCACAGTGAAACTCAGAATTTGAGAATATAAAGGGCTTGTGAAAAAATGATCAAAGCTATGAGGACAACAAGTATTCCTCCAGTGACCAACACTGTATTCCTCATAGCATACTGAAATAGAATTTCTGCTCCAGAAGTGCAAAAAACCCTTGTCGTGAGAGGTAAGACACCCATGACTCTCGTCAAAGAAAAGAACAGTGGAGAAACAATTAGCAGTAACAAATGCATTTTAACACAAATGCCACTAAATTAAAAAGGGAGAAAATTATGGAAGGTCCTAAAGACAAACTTAGACCAGGGTTTGTGGAGCAGCCTCATACCAGTCACTTCTAATAACCAATATAAAAGTCCCCAAGGCTCAGAGCTCAAACTTGTCATTATTAAAAAAATCAGCCCTTGTACTTACAAATCTCCCATCTGAAAGGAAACTGTAACGTACTTGACAGGCACAAAGCTCAAGAACCTGCAACATATGTCAATTACTCCTGGGAATACATACCACCAGAATATAAGGGCCTAAATATTCCCTGAGAAAAATATACGGCATGATTCACAAAGGGTAAGTTACACCTTTGAAAAAGTTTACACTTTTTTGTAAGTTTATTATTTTTCCCTATTCACAGACTCTGAGTGTACGTTATTATTTAAGGGCAAAAGAGTAGTAAATCCAACACTACTAACAGCTTTAATTTCCCTATACTTTACCACGCAGATACCACCACCCCAATTGCAAAGTCGCCCTATGGTAACGTTTCAGGGCATTTTTAAAAATGCAGTTAACTCAAAAATAAACAATACAAATATTTTTAAGTTAAATATTAACATAAACTCATTTTATGTATTTACTTTAAATCTAGAACAAAATACAAAAAATGCCAAAACAGTATTACATTCATTTTGAATTAAAACTTTAACTAATTGAAATATATTAAATTAAATTACAATTATTTTCCTGAAGTTTAAACTAAAAAATACATTCCCACCTAAAGAAAAAAATATGTATTTTAATGTGCATTAATAATTATTAAAAGATATATATATATATTAATAAATAATGCCCTTTTTCAAACAAAATGTATCATTGCCTTGTTTTTTAAATTAAAAATAGGCTAGTAAAATATTTTATAATGAAATATTACATATGTACTATGTTATGTTGTGTAACGATAATTTATATATATTTATGTGTTTAACTATTTTCAACAATTTAAATTAATTTAACATTAGTTTCTATGAGGTTTTATTTTAAGTCAATGCCTCCATTATTTTCTATGGAAGGGAGCTACAGTACCAATGACTGGCCATGTGTAGTGCTGGACTTACTACAGTTTCGTTTTGTGTAGTAAATTACTCTCACCGTTTATGAATACTGAAAAGTAGTGAACATACTCAAAAAGTGTAAGTTATATTTGTGAATCAGAACCCAAAGGGTCATAAATTTAGTTTACAAAAATATCACTCCATTAAAGCCAGTGATAGAAAATCTACAGACGGTGTAGCTGTAGTGTGGTTGTATTGAAAACACTATATTTATGGCTTATATTATTTATAATTATGTCAGATTATATTTGTTGATGATATTCTGGGATACAAGCCCAAGAACCAGGGCATTCAAGATTTTAAGACCATCATCCATCTATGGCTGGTTACCATAGAGATCAGCAAAAATGGTTGGTGAACAACCACAAGGAGTTACTCCAACTGAATTAACAATCTAATTGTATACCCAAGAACCATCGGGTGATACGGACTAAAGTTTGCCCGAGCATGTTAGGGGTCTCATGAATATTTTCAGTACCTCTTCTTTTCTTTCACTGGTCCCAATTCCAGAACAAATTATTCAAATCCCATCTGCAATTACATTTTCAGCCAAACTTAACAATCAATTTTAAGTTTTCAATACAAACCAGTTGCTTGCATAATGTATTTTATAACACCAAAAACAGAATCCCCCTCCCAGGGTCTCTGAGACAAGTCTTTGCTGCCTAAGTCCTAAAAATATAAAAAAAACACTGGCACCCAACAGGCTACACTCCTCTCAGACACAACCTCCCAGTGCATGTGAGTACAGCTCCTCCCCACCCTGAGGCAAAGGGCTGGCCATATCCCCATCTGACAGATCAGACCCTGCCAGAATCCCAAGAGTACAATCCCAGCGACTGTTGATAGTGATTGAGCAGACATTCTCTTCTCCTTCTTCACCCCAGCTCCAAAAACTCCTTTATCTAGGGTACTGCACTAAAATCACTGAAACAGAACATTCCCACCGCTCCTGAAAATAACTCCCTGAGCTCAGCACTAGGCAACAAACTTGCCCATCATCAACCTACAGTGACGTTCAAATATCCTGTCAAACATTGTCAACCAGGTATATCAATTCCTCGACCTTTGTCAAACTATTAACCACATGGACCCAAACCCCTTAGCATTGTCATTCTAGGCTATGTGATGTCACGTGATCACCCACTGACGCGAATCACCCATCCTTCTAGTAAACTCCTCCCCACCTACAAACCTGCCCTAACCTCTGCTGTTGCCTCATCACACATGTAAATAAAAACTTCCTCCATCGCCAGACTACAGAACATCCACGGACTCTGCCCGACACTGGTTACACCTGAGGAATGGTAAGACCAGGCGTAGATTCCTCTCTACTCCAGCTTCCTCGAGCTGCAACAATCGTATCCCCTCTTTTGCCTGCACCCATCCCTGTCCAGCTACAGAAAATCACTGACGCCCCGTTTTCGCCGACAGCCCTTTGCCACGGTCCTCTACAGTCATTCCGGCCACTCTGCCACTCAAAGGAATGTCCACTACCCCTACCCCACAGAATAAGACTACAAGTGTAGGCGTATCCTTCCTAGAGCCTTTCTACTCACACCTGCGAACTATGGTAAGTTATTCAGCATCGAGCGCCCCATTTGACTACAGATCATTATTACTCACTTCTTTGGATCGCATTTCATCTGCCTAGGAAGAGTGGAGATAAACTGTGAGTTTAAAACGTATATCTACAGCATGTGCATTATTCAGTTCAACTATCTTATTGGCACTGGAGAGCGTGGCCTGCAAACTACACACATTTCCCTGCACCAGGAGCATTCGACCAGCGAGCTGTCTTTATGAATCTGGAACACGCAGCCTGGCTGTAGACACAGAATCCGGCAGCAGTGGAATTAACCCACTGTGCTAGGATAGTAGGAACGCCACCTGTAAACGCATGTAATAGCTAGTTCTCTGTGGTATTTACATTACACTACTACTCCACGTTAATGTCCTACAAAAGTAACATTAGCACTTCATCTTACACCAAGAAACTTCTGAGATAATATATTCTCATATCATTTACCTAATGTGTCTGCAGATACATTCACACCGTCTTCCGGTGCCCTGTGGGCACATTCATTGAAACCAGTACTGTGCTCCCCACTCCAGTCCCACCACAATCAACCCCGCGCTACCACTTCCAGGAGACACACGGTTCCGTAAGCTTTCAATAGTGTTTCCGTGTTCGGGGATTGGCCGCCCCCAACCCGGCTCTTCCTGGAAAGTGCTCAAATCAGTGCATCCCACACAATCCTCCCTTGGCAGACCAAAGAAGGCCTTCCCCCCACGTACCTCCCCCCGCCCCCCACCCAACCCGGACCGCCCGACTCTCCCATGTAGCTAAACCGATCTGCCCGAGTCACCCCCCCCCCCCCCCCCCCCCGGGAGACGGGAAGGAAGCGGCTCCTGTAGCGGCGCTGCACACACTTCACGCGACCATGGACAGCTCCCTAGGGATCGGCTCGGAGACAATGGCGGGTACCTGCACTACTCCCTCCGAGCCACCGGGGCGCCTGCTCCTCTTCGAAGAAGCTGCAGCAGCAAACCCGGGGGGTTTCCCCCTTCTCCGGCGGAGCTGCAGCAAAAACGCAGGCAAATCAGAGAAAGGGGACATGGCCCCCTCTGCTGCAAGGAGGCGGGGGTGGGCCTGATGGTGGCGAGGGTGTGAGGTCTGACGTTGCTGGGTGGTGCTCTGCCTGCAACTGGCAGGTGGAGCGGCACCAATGGGGGCCGGGGGTGTAGCCGGACTGCAGTGTGTGGGAGGATGCAGGCCATGTCTTGGAGATGGCAGGCCTTTATTTGACTCTGTGGCATTGCCCCCATTGCACAGACTCGCCCACGTTTAGGAGGGGGGCTTGGCAGACGGCAGGATCCCGAGGAAGGCACCTCCTTGCTGTATTCTCTTTTAAAATATGCCACGCATCTTATTTATCTTTACATTTCGCACGTTACTTTTACATTTAATTACAGATTTTTGGGATATAAACAAAGTTCACCTTAGGTCAGAGCATGGGGTGCTATTAAACGCAAACTTCGGGGGATGCGAGGGCTTCTGAAATTGCGAACAGTGAGGACAGAGCCACCTTCTTCCAGATGATATGCACAGAATGGTTTATTTTAGGCACGTCTGTCCAGTAACAATGGTCTCAGCAATGCAGATCATAATAGTCTTCAATTGATGTGCAGATTCTCCAATAAGAATTTTAAACAACATAAACGAACCGTTCTAATCACACATTTAGACTACCGAAAGCGTCGAGAAGCCCAGCATTGGACGATGCTCTGCTATAATAATTGCCACTAATATTAAAACTAAGAGCAAATGCTAAATTTTAATACACATTGTACTAGTAAAACTGACATGCATGTGGAATTTTGTGTCCTAGTTTCTAGGCCAATCAGTGACAAGGCTTATATTCTACAACACTTTCTGCCTGTAGTACTGGACTAAGGAGATGAGGGTAACATATTTGGGAACCACCACCACAAAGAAATATTGTAAATGTGGTGGCAAATGGTGTAGTATGAGCATAAAAAAAATCATTATTCATCATTTGTCATAAAACAACACTGAAGCAAATCGGTTTTTGTTGCAAGGTAACCCCTGATTTTTTTTGCTCATTTCTGGAACATATTTTTACTAGCATTATAACTCACTGCACTTTATCCCTGCTAAACAGGAGTAAAGTGCCTGTGCTCCCCTTTAAACATGAGTACATTTGCTTATCCATGAGTGGCATATTTAACTTGACTGCACACCCTTAGGATATGGTGTAGAAAATGCTCCCAAGGGCCTGGAGGTTAAATTATGGACTGCCTCACCAATTGGGCCATTGACATGTTTGGCATGTCAACATGGCTTCAGACCTTCCATGTATAGCCTGACTACAGCAGCCTAAAAACCTGATGTCAAAGCTTCCAAAATAGCCCTTTCTGTAGGATGTAAATCCCTGCTTTTAAATGTTAATAAGTAACCTCTAAGCAGACTTTGTTGCCCATAAGGTAGGATGCCTGATATTCAAAAATGAAATATGTGTAAAATTAAAGTTGGCATGTTCCTCCAGTATCTAGTCCCATAAAGCAATTTTCACTAGCAGGGCTGTAGAAGGATCCTACAAAAATGTCAAAGTGCATATTATAAACATTAATCTGTAACCTTTGACAGGAAATATCTAGAATATTAATTCAAATTTAACTTTCCATATATATTAAACATTCAAATATTAATTGAAGATATATTTTTACTAAATATTTAGTAAACGTTACATTTTCCTTGCTTGAAGCTCCTGGAAGCTAATTTGCATTAGCCTGTCAGAAGCTGCCCAGCCAGTGCTTGACGCTAATGAGGTGTGAAAACTACTCCCACCAGAGCAGAACAAAGGCTAAGGTCTGGTGACAGTATGGACTGAGGGTGGGGCATTTGATCCCCATCAGCATGAACTTGAAAGGAACAGAGGTGAACCATGCTCATCCAAACATTAGTGTATGAAGAGACCGGGGGGGTCTTTGTTCCCCAGGCACACTCTAGCAAGGCTGCCTCTGAACCCATTAGGAGGGAAGCCACCCTCAGAACTACTTTGGACTGGACACTGGGGATGGGATTTTTAGTTTCCCTGGCCACCCTTCCGGGTGTACACAAAGGCTCCACACAAGAGAGGAAAGGTCCTCCTATTTTTTAATATAAGGAGTAAGGTGCACTGTGGGATTGTTTGCAGTAGGGCAAACAGGAATTGTTGAGCTGAAGAAATGGGTAGGACACCCCTGAGAATGTTTACCCCATTGGTTAGAAATGGGCCAGCAGTCACCTCCCTGACCCCATTGGCTAAAGGAAACCATAAATGTGGCATCCCAGAGAGCCCTCCTCAGAATATGTTAGACCTGTGAAAGATCAGGAGAGGACGGAACCCTGCTTGATGTAGCCTGTGAGGTGCCTTAAAGGTCCAGATCTGCTCCCTTTTGTACCCAGGTCTGCAAAACGGACTCCAAGGGTCAGTTGACTGACCTCCAATGCGGCGATAGGGACACCACTAGCTGCAAGAGCCCTTTTTCCTAAAGTGACCAATAACAACTGGACCAGTACTGGGCCCTGCTGGTGGCCTCTTTTTGATTAAATCTTAGCTCTTTATATGTTGTCCTGGAAGCCTTAGAAGAGACCCAGAGGAGTTGGTCCAGAAACCCTGAAAAGTTGTGACTTAGATTTTTTGGGGATTTCCAGGACCTCCAGAGCTGCAGCAGAAATTCACAGCACAAGAGAGGGGATATGGCATAATGGTCAGAGCTGCCGACTTTGGCAGTGGGGAATCAGGTTCAAGTCCTGACATTGGCTCACTATGCTGTGATTCTGTGCAAATCACTTAATCTCCTGGGCCTACAAAAATGAGTTTGTACTTGTGTAACGTAACTAGTGCTCAGGTAAAGTACTCAAATACCTTCAGGTTGAGGTCACACTATATAAAACTGAAGAAAAAAAAAGATGTTCAATTTCAATGCAACTTCTTCAGATACAGCTTCAGGCTTGCCCCGCTGGAGGATTTTGAGTTCACAAGAAAGATAATTTAGAAGGGAAAATCTTGAACCGGAACAAACCCACTTAGTATATCTAACCTGAGCTCCATTGCAGGTGGGCTGAAATTATGCCTAGATCCCGGTCTACTGCTTCCATAGAACACCATTGACACTTAGTACTTTTAGAGCTATTTTTAAATAAAGGTTTACAAATTAATATCTACCATGCCCCCTATTTTGTTGTCACCTTGGTGTCATTCTTTTTAACTTTTTATTTTAATTTACTTTATTTTTCTACGTTGGTTTGAGATTTTTGTTGTTTTTAATGTATTACTGTTTTGGTACTGCATATACAGTTTACACATTGCCCTAAATTAAGCCTGTGTGACATGATGCCCTTACAATACAGAACCAATAGTCAAATTTACAACATACCTCTGGCACTGGTAGCAACATAATACAAAATAGTGTACTTTTTGGGCAAATATCTGGCAGTGGGCCAACTTAATTCTGTGGAATGTTTTCATTTGTGTAAACATGGGGAGGATGGGTATAATTCATCTAAATCCTTGAGCACGGTTAAGGGATCATGAATTTTGGCAGGAATACTAAGTAGCAGCCTAAAGATCTTAGAGAAATAATGGTTAATGCATGAAACCCTCTCCTGACTGGAGTGGTTGGCCTAGATATGAAAGGAAATTGGAAAAGGTTTCTGACAATCTAGAGTAATCTTGTTGCAAGGAAAATGCTGAGTTTCAAACACACTGATGTCTTTTGTGTTGCAGCAAGCAGGGAAGTCAGCACAGTAGATAAACAGGAAATCCTAATCTCAGCGTCATTTGCTTTTCAGGGATAAAAGACTGCTAACCTCTAGCCTAAGTACGAAAAAGGTATTCTACTTCAGTAAATACCTGTGCTCAGTATTTTCCATTTCAAATACTGTTCCTCCTTGTTAGAAATGGGGTCTTTGGTTGGCAGTCAGGTTAGCCCCTGTCCAAGCAAGGACCCTCACTCTAGTAAGGGTAATAGAGAATCACCCTCAGTTAACCCCTGCTTACCCCCTTGGTACCTTGGCACGAGCAGTAGGCTTAACGTCAGAGTTCTTGGTGTAAAGTATTTGTACCAACACACACAGTAACTTAATGAAAACACTACAAAATGACACAACAGAAAAATGGGAAATATTTATCTAAACAAAACAAGACCAAAATGTCAAAAATCCGACATACACAAATCAAGTTATGAATTTTTTGAAGATTAAACTCAAAAATAGCGCTGGGAAACAAAAAATGCTTTGATGAGGTGTTAACACTGTGTCGTGACGGAGTCGTTCCCAACAATCCGCCACCAACGGCACCGGCCACGCAGTCACGCCGACCCCCAGGTACAGTACCTTAGTGATGAGTGAAAACAAGCGGGTGCGTGAAGTCAGGGATTGCGGCGTCCGTGTGAAGAGTTGAATCCACGAACTTCAGGCACCATCGGTCACGATGTGGTGTGGCGACTTCCTCGGAGTCGAGGACTTTGGCGGGCTGCAGCGGTATCAGGCCTGCGAAGGTCTGCGCATTCCAGTGAAGATCATGGTGCCGGTTGCCGGCGGCGTCCCAGGATTCAGCAGCGGCATTGGTCCGGAGTCGTCCGAAGTCGATCTTCTTGGTTTTTCACCAGCTTTTCCTTTTAGGGGCCCAGGGACTGGATAAAGCACCAGTTGTCAGGGCAGGAGTCTCAGCAGTGAGTCCAGGTGCTGGTAGGGGAAGTCTTTGATGGCCCTGAGACTTCAGAACAGGGGGCAAGCTCAGTCCAAGCCCTTGGAAAATCCTTCTCAAGCAGGAATATACCACAAAGTCCATCCAGTCTTTGTCCCTTTGCACATGCAGAAGCAGCAACTGCAGGATAGCTCCACAAAGCACAGCCACAGGCAGGGCAGCTCTTCTTCCTCACCTCTTCAGCTCTTCTACAGGCAGAGGTTCCTCTTGATTTCCAGAAGTGTTCTAAAGTCTGTTGTTTTGGGTGCCCTTCTTATACCCAATTTCTCCTTTGAAGTAGGCAACTTCAAAGCAAAGTCTCTCTTGAATGTGAAATCCTGCCTTGCCCAGGCCAAGCCCCAGACACTCACCAGGGGGTTGGAGACTGCATTGTGTGAGGGCAGGCACAGCCCTTTCAGGTGTGAGTGAGCACTCCTCCCCCTCCCCCAGCACAGATGGCTCATCAGGAAATGCAGACTACACCCAAGCTCCCTTTGTGCCACTGTTTAGTGTGAGGTGCAACCAGCCCAACTGTCAAACTGATCCAGACAGGGAATCCACAAACAGGCAGAGGCACAGAAATGGTATAAGCAAGAAAATGCTTACTTTCTAAAAGTGGCATTTTCAAACACACAATATTAAAATCAACTTTTAAATTGTGAGCTCATAGACCCCAAACTCCACATGTCCATTCACTCCCAAAGGGAATCTACACTTTAATTATATTTAAAGGTAGCCCCCATGTTAACCTATGAGAGGGACAGGCCTTGCAACAGTGAAGAACAAATTTAGCAACATTTCACTGTTAGGACATATAAAACACATCACTATATGTCCTACCTTAACCATACACTGCGCCCTGCCCTTGGGACTACATAGGGCCTACCTCAGGGGTGTCTTACATGTCAGAAAAGGGAAGGTTTGGGCCTGGAAAGTATGTACACTTGCCAAGTCGAATTTACAATTAAAACTTCACACACAGACACTGCAGTGGCAGGTCTGATACATGATTACAGAGCTACTTATGTGGGTGGCACAATCAGTGCTGCAGGCCCACTACTAGCAATTGATTTAAAGGCCCTGGGCACATCTAGTGCACTGTACTAGGGACTTATTAATAAATCAAATATGCCAGTCATGTATAAACCAATCACATACACATTTTGTAAAGGAGCACTTGCACTTTAGCACTGAATAGCAGTGGAAAAGTGCCCAGATTAACAAAAACAGCAAAATCAGAGTCCAGCACACATCTACAACCTGGGAAACAGAGGCAAAAAGTTAAGGGAGACCACGCAAAGGATGAAAAGTCTAACACTCCTAACCCATTTCCCTTCATCACACCCCCTTAAAATGTTAACAATCTAACACCTCTAGTTCTGACCGTCTCTGTCCTCCCGGAGCCGAGTTTATCTCCCTCCTTTCACTCTTCAGCTGTAGACACGCAGCTAAATGTAACTATTAGAGAGACACTCATGAGCAGTCCAACTAATCCTAAGTTCTCTATGGCCAAGGGCTGGACTGCTGCACACAGTACTCAGGATTGCTGTGAAATCAGGGCTGGCATCTGCCTGACAATTAGTTTCCTAGACATGAGGGGAGATCCTCTGAGTCAGGATCTCTTGCTGGCAAAGCTATGTACCTGTTCTCAGGCATCTAGATGTCTGCCTGGCTGCTGAGAGAAGGAAGGAGCCTGCCAACTTTGCTGGAGGAGTGTCTGTCCAGGAGGCTTGAGGAGCAGCTTTTTCCTGATGTCCATGGGGCACCGGTACCACAAGTGGAGAAAGGAGTGCACCCCCTTAAGGTGGCTATTCTTTGAAATGTCCTTTCCAGTCAGTTCTTAAATCAGTCTTTGTCTAGAATGTTGCTTATTACAGTAGGGTGTAGTCCCCAAATGTGAGAAATCACAACAGAGACACAAAGAGGGTTGAGGTTTCTGCACTTGGATGTCAACAGCCAAACTGAAGAAGTAATCTGTAGGCCTGGGCAAAATGTAAATTACACTGGCATGACTTGTGTAGTTTTGGAAATTTAGCGTTATGTTTGTTACATGAAATTCCCCAAATCACACCATAAAGCATTCTGCATATTTATGTGGCATTGCATTAGAACAACAGAAAGTGTCTGACTGTTGTTTGCGGTGCTTTTCTGTGGAAGCATTTTGAGCTAAAATATAGTGCCAAGTGACAGATTTGAATTTCACGTATTAACGTATAATGTCACAAACGTTTCCAGACGTTTAGCCTAATTACATAAAAGCAAATTATGTGAATATTGCACAACCCTGGTAATGAAAGAAAAATAAGAGGGCATGCCTCACTGAAAGGCTTCCTCATCTTGCACAATAAAATCTTCAGCCCCACCCCTTTCTCATACCAGCCATCAAATAGCAGTGTTCAAGAAGACTAATCAGCAGCTCCAAGATGACCAAAAGGCTGTATTAAATTTATAGAGGAGCCCTGCTTCACATCTTCTGGCTTCATTTTCTAGGTCTCCTTGCTCCAGTTTCAGGAGTGTGAGAAAATACTGTTTGGTAAAACAACCCTCACCTCCATCTTGTACAAAGACCAGACCAAGGGTATCTAATTGGTCCCACTTATGCTACACAAATAAACAAGCGCAATATATACTCAGGATGTTAGTTCTAGGAACTGGGTAATTATATAAAGGAGAACTGTACAGGAGTGAGCCAGTCGCCCGCCCCCAACACCAGTGACACAAATGAAAGATCTGGACTCTCAAAACACAATACGCTGCTACTACTGCTTTTTGTGCTGCTGAGTCCATGGCAAGAACTGTAGTCCACCGTCATCAACAAGGGCACCTTTGGTGCACCCATCCAAGTCACAGGACAAGTCCAGGACCCCACCCACGTCAAGGGGATTGCCTTTGTGCTTATAACTCCAGCACTAAAGTAAAAAATCAGGATATCAGATATATTCAGTGGAGCACTCAGGGCAAATGAATACAACTGTATACAATGGCAAGAGAATTCTCTTCTCAACAGATGCAGCTCCCAGATCAGACTACCTGGGCATTTACTCCACTGTTGGAGAAGTCTGATCTGAAAAATCAATGGAAAATACATCAGCATTTCCATGACTCATTTAAATTTTGTGCTCCACTGTGAAATCTATGCCTTGTAAGGAGATAGAACATCTCAGCAATTTGGGATTCTCACGCTTCATTGCCATCAACAACTTGAGTTGTGTGGGATCTGTTTGCACCACAAACCTAGTGCCATATAGATACAGTCAAGACCTTTCCCAAGCCAACACAATGCAAGGTAGCCCATCTCAGTGGCTGCCAAATTCTGTTCTCTGGGAGGTAACTTATGACCGATAAAGGTCACCAAATGCTCTCTATCCTTGTAATCGAGTTGAGACAGTTTTGTTAATGCTCCTTTATCTCAGACATGCTTGGACTGTAGCCAGGAAACTTAGGCAGGAAACCTTAATACAGGTGCATTGAATAGTGTTCAGATCGTCAAAAACATTTTAATACTCCTCATTACATAACACCTTCTTGGGCTCTTTTTTTGGATGTCAAAGCTTTTAATGGGGCAACTATATACCCATGGGTAGCCTATGTAGTAACTGGTTAGTCCTGGAAAGGCTCTCAACTGTGCCTGGGTGCTGGGTACCACCCTCTCCAACAAAGACTGATCTTGGGATCTAATGGTGTGAGCCTCCCATTACCCACCTGTGACCAAGATAGAATATATTGGACTACTCCAACCAGCACCTGGTTGCCTCAATAATCAGTTTCTACCCCTGCATCCCGATCCATACCTGTTCTAGCTACTTCAGGAGGGTTACTCCATGTGTAGCTCACCACTGCAGTGTCAATCCATGTAAGCCACAGAGAACTGTTCTTGCACTGTCAGAACTTAGTTCACCAGGCACTGGAAAGGGGCAGGAGCATGGAACTAAGCGCTAAAGCAATTTGCCAGTTGCCATCAGTCAAATCAAATTTGCTCAAGTATTTTGCAACACCTAGCCGATCCCTCAGGTCATAAGCTTTGTAGATCAGGTGTGCATCTGTTTTATTGACTTCCTTGAGGGCCCTGTAACCCACACAAAAGCGCAGGCCTGTGGAACATTGCTTGGGCCACCAATACCAGGAGGTTGGCCCAAGGACTAGAGGATCACTCAATCGCTCCCAGTTCCGACAACCTGGCCACTTCCACTTTAATGCACTCCTGGACTTGATAAAACATCCAATAAATCTCGCTCTTCACTTGCAATCTATCTCCTTGGTCTATTTTATGGACAGATATGTGTCAACCCTCGTTTTCCCTTGAATCAATGAGACTAGATGGCAAATAATCCCAACACTTTCCTACAATCTTTCTGTTTCTCAGGGGCAAGTTGTACCCGTTCTGCAGATCCATCCTTCATGGCGCTATACAGCAGGTCAAGCAGAGTCACTTCCTCAACCTCTGCTGCCAAATCCATGATGTTTACTGTGTAATCTCTCCAGAGGTAAGGCCTAAACTGGTTCACACAGAACAGCCTCTATGTCTTCTTTGTGGTACATGTGTCCATCAAGTACTTCACTGCAGAAACCTTCTGCTCTAACTTGTATGGCCCACACCAGTTATCCTTCAAAGTTCTGGGACAATTGAGTTAAGTACCAACACCTTCTGACCCTCGTGGTATCCAGTCAGCATTAATTTCTGGTCAAATCACAGATTCATCAGCTCTTGGCTTATTTGAAGGTTTTATTTTGCCTGGCACATGTATTGTGTGATCAACTTTCTGAGGTCAATCACATAGTCCTCCACATCCTTCTGAAATGACTTGAAAGTTCTTTCTCACTCTTCTCTGATCGAAGTGAGTAGGCCATGCACTGGGTGCCCAAACCAAATTCAAAGGGACTACCACTTACCCTCTTCTGTGGAACTTCTCTGTAGGCAAACAAGAAGCATGGTAGGAAAAGATCCCAATTCCTCCTGAGGTTCTTGGGTAGAGTTAAAGCTGCTATGTAACATCCAATTAGATTCTATTGAGAAAGGAATTGCTATAACAGGTAAAGCTATTGGCATAGAAAATTGAATTAACTTCTGGCAATAATGAACATACTAGTGAAGAATACCAGTATGCAGAACAAGCAAAGTTACACAAATTTTAGAATGTGTTATGCTTCCAGTAGAAGACATGGGAGGACTCATAATAGAGTAAGTATAAGAGCAAAGATACACCATATCATGGATAAACTATCTCATTTGTATAAATCATTTAGGACAGGACACTCAATTGATCTATTCTACACTGATGTTACAAAGGAACTGTAATTCAATCTCAAAATATGACTGAAACAAAAGATTTCTGCCCAAAACCTGAATCCTACTAAATTTCAAGACCTAACAATCTTACATCAAAGCCCAAGTGTGATAATTAAGGAAGTGGACAAGGGAGGAAATACTGCCATACTACACCCAGATGACTACACAAAAAAGTATACACACACAGCTATTGGAACCAACACGGTGCACTGAATATGATTCAGACTCAACTATTAAGGTACAAAACCATCCGAAGCATAAACTAGGTATCTGCATATACAGTTTCTGTACCATTCCTGGATTTACTCATTATAAAAGACAAAGGGCCTTATTACAACTTTGGAGGACGGTGTTAAACCGTCCCAAAAGTGACAGATATACCACCTACCGTATTACGAGTTCCATAGGATATAATGGACTCGTAATACGGTAGGTGGTATATCCGCCACTTTTGGGACGGTTTAACACCGTCCTCCAAAGTTGTAATCAGGCCCAAAATCTTTAAATTCTTTGAGAGTCCTGCTAGTCCAACCATGCTTGTCATATTCAAAATGTAAAATAAAGTCTTCCCACCACTCAGCCTTTTGATAATATCTAGAAGACCCCATTCTGCTACAATGTAGACAAATACATCAGTGCACACTTGTAGCTGTTTCTAAAGCTCTTTATGTAAAACCTACCAACTTCACACATGACACAAAGGACATTCTGAGAAACTTACAGTACATACAATGACAGGTGGAATTTTATGGCTACCACAGCCAGTACATCTCCATTCTAAGGGCCTCATTACGAGTTTGGTGATCTGACCGTCAGACCGCCAAACTCATGGGGGTGTGGCTCCCATCATACCGTGGCCTCCCCCCCATCTTATTATGATTTTCCACCAGACTGACCACTGAGAACATCGTATTATGACGTTTCTGCTGGTTAGCCTGGGATCCGTAATCCTGGTGGTGGCGGCAGTCCTAAGTATAGATGCAACTACATCTACTATGTTAACTGTCCCCCACATTGGTCCATTATACAACAGCTAACACCATACTTCTAGAAATTTTGGAATTTACCCTCAATAACAACTATTTTTCTTTCTAAAAATACTTTTCTCCAATTACAACGGATGAGCGACCAAATTTAAATATCCCACCCTATGCACTTGTTTGTTCATGTGACATTTTCAAGAGAACATGGTTCTTGGATGATTAATTTTCAGAATACAATCTCCATATCTATACAAGAAGCAGTATTGTTGTGACTACCTTCTTTTTTGTTGTAGTGAAGGAAAATGCCATGGAGCATGATCAAGCAAGTGAACACCATTAAAGAAAACAGCATCATTGTCACCTCAGTTTCTCAGCAGTAAAAACCTAGGAATCCAACATTCTAAAAAGCAGTTAGATGGACTGGACCACTGGTGAGGTGAGTTTGGGAAGAGAAATTAATAAAGGATAGGGCAAGGGAAGGCTAGACCAGAGAGCAGGTAAAAAGAGTATATTAACAACTTTCTTGTAATTTAGCAGGGTCCTACATAACATATTGCAAATTACGTCGACAAATTGAATCAGAACAGCTTTAAGCAGAAATGTTGTTATCAAACTTATGTATAATATTTTCAAATTTTAGGTTGATTTTCTGGGTTTGATAATATATATTAAATCCAATACACTACTTAGAAGGCTTCATATTCTTACATGGAACAATTGGCCATTCAGGTATGTAGGCAGTTAACATTTTATTTTTACCTTTAGCTCCTCACTTAGGGCCATATGTACGAACACATTTTCCCATTGACACAGAATGGGAAAAACCCTTTGCTACATCTGGCCCTTATTCCCTTATTGTGCACTAGGTTTTCCATGAGCATAGAATATTTTGCTGGTTTGCTGTGCTTTCTCTCAGAGATATTCGCACCTTATGATTCATATGTTGACGTTATTTTTATAATGGATCATCTCATATGTAAGTTTACAATTTTTTGGCTCGGAGAAGAACTGGGAATAATAGTGCTTTCCCTGACTCTACATTTAGCAGAGGAACCATGAGTATTGTGGGAGAGTGAGGATGGCAGGACAGAAACACTGATAATTTTTAGTGTGCTCCCTCTCAAACACATCTTAAATGACTCCTTAGTGCCTCTTTGGAGTGAAAGGCTTACCCAGTCCACAGCATATCAATACAGCCAAGATTTCCCCATATAAAGGAAGATTGTGACATTATAAAGGGAAGGTCCAAAAACTCCCAATATCACTTGCCTCAGTGCTTAATTTGAGGTAGTGGTTGTCATTGGGGGCCGACGGCACTCATTTTTGGAGATCAGCACTTATTTTTCTGAATTAGACTTTTACGAAGCACATGAGAGGGAAAAGTATATAAAATGGAAAGACATGGGAAGATTAAGACAGAAAACCTGTCACAAAGGGAAAAAGAAGGAACCTGAAGGAGTGAGATAAAGGGGTGGGGAGTGTCTGGTAGATCAATGAGGCATGATGGGAAATTAAAACTATGCAGAATTGGTGTTCAGCTGCACCAAAATTGCAACAGTCGCAGATTCTAAGTAGAGGTTTGAGCACCGACACTTAGGCCCATATTTATACTTTTTTAGCACCATATTTGCATCATTTTTTGACGCACAAACGGCGCAAACTTGTAAAATACAATTGTATTTTATAAGTTTGCGCCGTTTTTGCATCAAAAAGCAGCGCAAATGCGGCGCTATAAAAGTATAATTATGGGCCTTATTCTTTTACAAATTAAGCACTCATTGGCAATCACATTGAAACTTAGGGCCAAATTTATACTTTGCCGGACAAAGTAATTTCCTTTGGCCTGCTGACTGAGTTAACATCTGCCAGGCTGATACTACTCTGCCCACTAAGCTAGTGGTCATTTCCAAAGTATTGGCAGAAATAGCCATCACAGCGGTTCCTATCAATGCTGTTTACAGTCTGGTGCAGGGATCCATCAACATGACAAAGCCATGCGCCAAACTGTTTTTTTTTTTAAATCCTAAATTGGGATTTTCTTTTTGAAACAAAAAGAAAAAGCTTCCTTTATTGTGGGATTTATCTCCCATCGAGAGAGGAGCATTTAGCAGTTTTCACTACCCTTCACCAGTTTTCCTAGTGGTAACAAGCAGTGAAAAGTTACACCTAATTCCACCCATCTAAATTAGGTGGGTGGAATTAGAGGTCTGCCTACAACAGACCTTGCTCTACAGGTCCATCGGAGGGATATAGGGCCAGATGTACAAAGCCTTTTACCGGTCACAAAGAGCCCAACGGGCCGCTTGTGACCTGTAAAATGCTTTTTGGCATGTACCAACCCTATTTTGTGAGTTGGTAACCTATTACCGACTCGCAAAATAGGGTTTACGACTTGCTATTAGGAAGGGGTGGGCCAAGGGCATCCCTTCCTTATACCGAGACGCACTGATATGTATGAATGTTTTGCGATCTGGAATGTGGTCCCAAAACACTCACAGTTACTACCAACTTCAAGTTGGGGGTAAGCCATTCACAATCTCAAAAAGTCTCTATTAGGAAACTGCAAATGCCAAGCTACGTACATCTGGCTCTAAATCACGGCAGAGATGGAGTAGTCTCCACCATGATTAAACCTAAGGTCCCTCGAATTTAGATTAGGAGGAAGGACCTTTATCTTGGCGATATGTATACTCCATTGCTGTTGCGATGGGGGTATATACACTGTCAAGATATAAGTCAGCCCTTTAATCTCATAAAATGAACCCTGCGTTCTCTGAAACATGCAATGGATGTGGTACACAGCAAGAGACTATGGTGCACAAGGTGATCTAATGGCCTCAATTTTAGGCATAGCAATAGGAAGCAAATCCTCGACTTAGATCTCTGCTGTTTACAGAGCAGTTGCGTGTATACGGCTGGTGATAGCAAAAAAATGGTGACCTCTATATTGTTGATTGCCACATGCTATTCTCATTAATGATCATCGCCCTACTGTAAATAATGGAAAAATACACAAGCAAATAGGCTGAAAGAAGGGAGGTGGTGGGTAAATGTTATGAGCAAAGTATATTTGGAGCTCTCCATGGACGAAGACTGGGATTGTGAGGAGTACATTGCTACCTCCTGAAAAGGTCAAAACTATGCAAGGAAGGGATTTTGAAACAGGGAGTTAATATAAATGATTTATCAATAAGAATAAGACAGCTTTAGTGGGCATATTTCAAGTACTCTATGAATTAAGCGATCAATCAAAAATACAAATTAAGTGGTAGAGTTTCACTTATGGGACAGAAGGCCCATCACTTAACTGTGCTGATAGAGAGGACAAAAAAATATAACTAACAAAAAGAAAAGGAAATTGTCTGAGGAGGACTTAGATAGTACGCGTATTTCTATTCCTGTTTTTTACATCTGCCAATAGAAATAGGGCAACCATGGTCCTTGTTCAAGGTTAATATCAGGAGGGGGTAGGAGTCCGTACTCGGAAAACAGAGCATAGACATCCAAGCACTGGACTTGCAGAACTCTCAATCTTCAGAGCGCATATTTCATATGGGATGCTTTAGTTTCCTTGACTGGATTCCTGGCCAGAGAAGCAGCTTGCCTCATGCACAAGGAGCGTCTGGCTCACTGGCTGTCACTGGATAAACTCCACACACCACACTTCCAATTAGCACAAAGTAGCCATACTGTTTCTGCCATCTACTTTCACTTCAGCAAATGGGCTTCTCCACTCAAAAACACAGGCATACCTCCACCCACAGAAAAGCTCCTATTAGTATAAATTACCCATACCCAGTTGCAGTGTATTTGACATCCTTACAAGCACACCATTAATTCCCAACTGAGGAAGGCGGACATTCTTTCTTTGTAACTTTTCAATTCTAATATGGAATCAGTAAGAGATTGTAGCACAATACTGAGAGCCGGGCACAAATCATTTTTGACAAGGGCTATTTCGTGCCCTTGGTGTTAACTTAAACAAGTGCTTACTCCAAGCACGTTTTATCACTGTATTATGAAAACAGGAGTCCGGAGATGATAATGTGGGACAGGAACATTTCTGCATATTTGTTGTGTGGCATTTTGTTGTGGTGGCGATGTGTTCTGTTGAGTTTTTATGTTGCTGTGTTTTGTGCTGCATTATTGCAGTGTGATTGTGATGTGTTGAACCTCAGTTATTGAGTTGCATGTCGGATCAATGCATTCTGTTGAAGCGCACGCCGTTACCAGGTGGGAGTTACAACGAGAATGTCATTACCAAGCATAACCTTTACCACGCATACCTTTACAATGAATTACGTTGTAAAAGCATGTATATTAAAGGCATGCACGTGGTAACACTTGCCCATGACCCCTGCCCTGACTCCTAATCGATGTTCCCGACGGGAACACCCCCAAGGGTCTCTACCCTTCTAGCAACTACCCTACCCCTGCCCTAACCTCTAAAACTGGGCTCCAGTGCAACCCCCCCCCCGTTCCCACCCTTCTAAAAACTACCCAACTCCTGCCCAAAAACCGGACCCCAGCATGACTTCCCGAGCCCTCAGCCTTCTAGAAACTACCCTAACCCTGCCCATAGCCCTAAAACTGGACCCCAGCTCCCACACTTCTAAAAACTACCCAACTCCTGCCCTAAAACCTGACCCCAGCATGACGCCCCAGCACTCACTGTTCTAGAAACTACCCAACCCCTGCCCTAAGCTCTAAAACCAGACCCCAGTGTGACCCCCCCAGCACCCATCCTTCTAAAAACTACCCGACCCCTGCTCTGACCCCCCCTCTCCAAGCCCTAAACCTGCCTACGACTTCCACCTTGAACCCTAAACCTGTAACCCCCATACTGGGCCCTAAAATCGCCCCCAGCACCTCCCACACTAAGCCAGAAACCATCCCCCCTTCCTAAAACATTATTTCCCACCTTCAAGCCCTAAAACAGGTTCCTCCCCAGGCCCAATCCCCCTTACTTCACTCATGAAACGAAGACTCAGCTCCTCTGAGGCACAGAGCAGGTCGTTTTGAGGAAAAGGAAGGATGTCTCGATTTCCTCTAATGACGCCAATAGCCTTTACCATCATTACCACGCATAGCCCTCACATTGCACACCATTACAAGATAATTATTTGTAATGGTATGCGTGGTAAAGGCTATTCATGGTAATGATGCATGCATGGTAAAAGCTAGCTGGGTAAACAGCCGCGTTGTAATGATTGTTTCCCGTTTTGTTGTGTAGTATCTTGATATGTTTTAAATGTGTTGTTATATTGCTTTTTTTACCAACTTATTTTTGCTTTTGTACAATAATAAGCTACGCATTGCAGGCCAATGACCAAGGAATAAAACAGTAGTTACAAATTCCGGATACAGTGAAAATGGTTCACATATTACCTGTATCTATCTAGTACATTGGTCAGTACATAACATAGGCCCTCATTACAACACTGGCGGTCGGTGATAAAGCGGCGATAATACCACCAACAGGCCGGTGGTAACCAAAATGGAATCATGACCACGGTGGAAACCACTCAGACAGAGAGCCACTTTAACACACCGACCGCCACAGCGGAATCAACAAGCACCACGGCCAGGCGGAAGACAATGTACCACCCACACTATTATGACCGGCCTATCCGCCACCTTTTCTGGGGCGGTACCAATGACATCAAAAGCATGGCAGAAACAGAGCTCAGAAGACAAAGGACTCACCTGTGGAAACTCAGGGAACATCATGACGCCATGGAGCCCAAGCTGCACATATTTCCGATGCTTGTCTACCTTCTGCTGCATTATGAACAGCAACCCGGCGAAGACGACCACGGTGAGATAAAATAACATGAATAAGTGCATTAAAATACAAACATATATACATATTTACAAATGGAGGGACACTGCCCAGTTCTCAATGTCCGTGGGCCACAGGGCCACAACACATAGGCCAAGGCCCCACCTCACTCCTGCAACAACACGTAGAGAACACTGCAGGGGCATCAGGTCGAAAATACGCAGGCACCTTAGGGGGATGGGGAATGGGGGGGGCACCTCAGCCGGAAGATGTAACAACACCACTGGTCCTATAGGGGGCAACATGCCCTTTGCGCTGTCCTGTGGAGTGCAAGGCCACAGTCTCTCAAGTGGGTGGTTTGCCCACTGCTTGGTCCTGGGGAGTGCAAGGCCACAGTCTCTCACGTGGGTGGTTTGCCCACTGCTTAGTCCTGGGGAGTGCAAGGCCACAATCTCTCAAGTGGGTGGTTTGCCCACTGCTTGGTCCTGGGGAGTGCAAGGCTACAGTCTCTCAAGTGGGTGGTTTGCCCACTGCTTGGTCCTGGGGAGTGCAAGGCCACAGTCTCTCTAGTAGATGGCTTCTTCCACTGGTTCTGGAGGGGGCATTGTGCCCAGTGTGCTTCATCCTGGGAAGGATGGGGGGAGTGGATGGCTTCTTCTACTGGTTCTGGAGGGGGCACTGTGCCAAGTGAGCTTCATCCTGGGAAGGATGGGGTGAGTGGATGGCTTCTTCCACTGGTTCTTGAGGAGGCATTGTGCCCTGTGATGTCGATCTTGGGTAGTGCAACGTCACAGTCTCTCACCTGGGTGTCAGACCCACAGGATTTGCAGGGGAAAGGACGCACAACAGCCCATGGATGCAGGACTACAAACTGTCTGTTGGCGGTGACGGCTGCTCAGTGGTGGCAGTGACAGTGCTGGTGTCGGGGCTGGCAGTGGTGGGGGGAGGCTCCAGCCCATCCCCTGCTCCCTCAGAAGGCTGCCCACTGGGGCTGCTCTGCTGGCAGTGGTGCTGGTGGCGGATGCTGGCGGCGGTGCTGGTGGCGGTGCTGGTGGCGGTACTGGTGGCGGTGCTGGCAGTGGTGGGGGGATGCTCCAGCCCAAACCCCTGCAGCCTCGGACGGCTGCCGACTGAGGCTGCTGCTCCTGGCAGTGGTGCTGGTGGCGGTGCTGGTGTCGGTGCTGGCAGTGGTAGGGGGAGGCTCCAGCCCTTCCATTGCAGCCTTGGACGGCTGAACCACCATGGTTGGTTGTGGGGGCTCTGAATGAGTCCCAGCACCAGGCCTCCTGTCCTTCCTGCCTATTGGTGCAGGCCCCTTGCCCTTCCTGTCAGCAGCCCGGGATTGCTCCTTGCTCTTCCCTGTCGCAGCTGGTGGTGCCTCCTTGCCCTTCCTAGACGCTGCTGGTGCAGGCACCCTTTCAGTGTTGCTGCCTGGTGCCCGTAATCCTCTTCCACCTGGAGTAGCTGTCGACCCCACTGTGGCCCTGGACAGGGTGGCTGAGGTGCTTGCTTGGGTTTTGATCACCCTGGCCCGATGTGAAGGACGGGAGGGGGGAGTGGTAGGGAAGAGATCAACGGTTGAGAGGAAATGCTTCTTAGGGACATTGGGGAGGGAAGAGGGTGAAGGTTTGGGAGTGGAGAAAGAGGAAGTGGTTGTAGGAGGTGTCTGCTGATTTTGGGTGCAGGTGCATGGGCTGGATGCTGTTGTGAGGTGGATGGCTGTTGGACGTGGGGACACAGGGGATGTGTGCATGGATGTGGGGGTGGTGACTGCCAGTGAGGGGTGTGTAGTGATAGGCATGATGGTGGGAGTGGATGAGGATGTAGTGCATGCAGGTGTGAGTGTAGACGCAACTGGGAGGGAAGTGGACTACAAGGAGGAGGGGTACATAGAGGAGGCAGTGGATGTTGGTATGTCTGCATCTGGATGGTGTTTGTGTGAGTGCCTGTGGGATGATGTGTGGTTCTTGTGTTTGCCTGAACCACTCCTGTGTGTTGTCTTGTGTGCATGCTAGTTTGGCTGTGTGCTTGGGATAGGTTGGGGTTAAAGGGAATGGGATTGGGTAGAGGAAGTTGGAGAGGAGAGGCTAGAAACAGGGACAATGGCTGCCATCAGGGAGGAGGCCAGAGCCTGGATTGATCTCTGTTAGGCCGCCATGCCAGAGTGAATGCCCTCCAGGAATGCATTTGTTTGTTGCAAATGGGCTGCCAGCCCCTGGATGGCATTCACAATGGTTGACTGCCGAACAGAGATGGATCACAGGAGGTCAATAGCCTCCTCACTCAGGGCAGCATGGCTAACTGGGCAGGGTCTGAGGTGCCTGGGGCGAGGGAGATGCCCACCCTCCTGGGTGAGCGGGCATGGGCAACATGCTGAGGGGCTGCTGGGAGGGCAGTGCTGGTATGGGGATGGAGGCTGTACCTGTAATTGGAGTGGGCACAGAGGTGTCCGCCACCACCAGGGAGCTTCCATTGGAGGAGGTATCACTGTCAGAACTGTCTCCTCCAGTCTCCGCAGTGGTGCTCCCCTCGCCCTCCGTCCCACTGGTGCCCTCACCGTCGGTGGATTCAGCCCCCTGGGCATTGTGGGATGCAGCTCTCCCCATTGCCGGTGCCACAGCTCCTCCACCAGATGATGCTAATGCACATAAGGACAGGGTGACAAAACAAAAAGGGGGTGGAGAGACAAAGGGTACCCTTGGTCAATGGCGGCAACAACACCACCATTGGCATACACAACACACACACACAGGGAACAGTGCTACGCACTAGCCAATTCACTAACAGTCACAATGATAGTCACCAGCCCATGGACAGGGATACCTAATGCCAATTGCAGAATACCTGAGACCCACAGACCCCTGTCCAGTAGTGGATGCCTACTACCTTGGTAGGAGGAGGTTTACATCAGACCCTGCTCAACATGGGACCTACCCTGCAATGTCCGGCCTGGCCTAGAGGCACCCACAGGCCCACATCCCCCACCCGTAAGCCACCTCACCATGCGCAAAGTAGTATATTGGGGCACTGTACTCACCCCCTTGCGGCTGCTGGATGCCCCCAAGCGCCCATCCAGCTCTGGATAGGCCACCGCCAGAATGCGGGCCATCAGGAGGGTCAGGGTTCAATGGGCACCCCTTCCTCATTGGGAGGCCATACCCAGCTGGGCCTCCACCATCTTCCATGCCCAGCATCTCAAGTCCTCCCACTGTTTCCGACAGTGGGTGCTCCGCCTGCCGTAGAGCCACAGGGTCCGCACGTCCTTGGCGATGGCACGCCATATACCCTTTTTTTGATGGGCGCTGACCTGCAGAGAAATACACATAGATAAAGGTATCAGTCAGACCGTCCTGCCTGTTACACTCATGGCCCACCATAGCCCTCACATCCCCTGATGCACAGGCATTGCCCACCATACATGCAGCACGCTGCCCCGGGCCCTTCCACCAACCCCCCCCCCCACACGAGGCCCTCACACACAGCACTCGATGCAATCATGCCCCATGCATTGTGCTCACATTGTACTCACCTGTTGGTCTGGAGGCCCATACAGCATTCAGTACTCGGGTAGGACCCGATCCACCAGTCTCTCCAACTCCGCAGCGGTGAAGGCAGGGGCCCTCTCCCCAGTGACACAAGCCATGGTCAGTTCCAGACACAGGTCACAGCAGCACTTGCAGTGTAGGTCCTCTCCTGTTGAAGGTCAGGTCTCAAGGGAGTGAAAAGATAGAACATGGCAGTCACGTCCACGGCAATGCGTACCGTCACCGCTGGCGTACATCACCATTGGCCACTGTAACCCATAGGGCCCAATGGTATCCAATGACCGCCTCCCGCAAGGGCGCACAACGTTAGTGGAATTACCTCATTTCCACATGTCCCTTTATACAGGACAGGCGGACGCCATTTCGGGGGGGGAGGGCAGGCCATGGCACCTAACTGTGTCACAGTACACATAAGCACCATTTGGGCCTATCCAACAATATACTGTTACAGTCACAACATGCAATGCAGTGTAGTGTTTGTAAATATGGAATACTGATCAGTTGCTCACCGTTTTGCCCCCTAGATTGCAACCGCTGCAGATGAATAGGAGATGGAGACATCCACCCGTGTACAGGCACCTGGTGGACTTGGCAACAATGGAGGACAGGCACATTATCCTCAACAATAGACTAGAAAGGGCCACAATCACAGAGCTGTGTGCCCAATTGGAGCCTGACCTAATCTCTGCTATCCGTCAGCCCACCGGGATCCCCCCTCTTGTGCAAGTCCTATCTGTGCTCCATTTTCTGGCAACTGGCTCCTTCCAAGTGACAGTGGGCTTGGCAGCAGGAATGTCTCAGCCAATGTTCTCAATAGTTCTGACCAGAGTGTTGTCTGCCCTGATTAAACACAAGCACAGCTACATCATTTTCCCCCAGGTGGAGGATTTGGCCACAGTCACAAGCCACAAGCTGATTTCTATCCAATGGGACATATCCCCAACATTATTGGGTCTATTGATGGTACACATATTTCATTTGTCCCCGCCCCCCCAGGAGAAATCACCAGGTGTACAGAAATCAAAAGAGCTTTAATTCCATGAATGTGCCGATAGTGTGCCTGGCGGACCAGTGCATCTACCATGTCAATGCAAAGTATCCTGGGTTTGTGCATGATGCCTTTATCCTGAGGAATAGCAGCATCTCATATGTGATGGCTCAACTCCAGAGGCACCGGGTTTGGCTAATAAGTGAGCCCTGGTTCCCACCCTGTTGGTGTTGGTGTCTGGGTATGGTGTGGGCCCTAAGGGTTAGTGTGTGGCTAACAGTTGTGCCTCAATATTTTCAGGTGACTCTGGTTACCCCAACCTCTCATGGCTACTGACCCTTGTGAGGAACCCCAGGACAAGGCAGAGGAACGTTACAATGAGGCACATGGGCGAACAAGAAGAATCATAGAGAGGACATTCGGCCTCCTGAAGGCCAGTTTTCTAACAGGTGGATCCCTGTACTACTCACCCAAGAAGGTCTGCAAGATCATCGTGGCATGCCGTATGTTGCACAACCTTGCCTTACATCGCCAGGTGCTTTTTATGCAGGAGGATGAGGCTGGAGATGGCCGTGTGGCAGCAGTGGACCCTGTGGACAGTGAAGTTGAGGAGGCAGAGGATGAGGATGAGGACAACAGAAGTGCAATATTACAACAGTACTTCTAATGGCACACAGGTAAGACACTGTAACTTCACTTTTCATTGACAGTTTTGTCCCTGGTCCTGTCCTCCCTCTGTCGCACACCAGTCCGCCCAGCTTCCCTGTTGTCCTGTGCCTCTGTCCCCTGAACCGTGTGCCTACTGCCACTGACCCCAGGTGCCTGATCGTCCTGTGTTTATGGGGTTGCCTGGGGTCCCTGTAGTGGTGGACACACTGCTGATTGACGTGTCCTGGTGACAGAGGTATGGGCCTGCTGGGTGGGTACTGTGGTGGTGTTTCCTGAGGGGGGAGGCTATGTGGTGGTAATGGGACTGTGCCTGGGGAACCGACTGACCGCAGGTCCCTGATGGGCCAGGTTGGTCATCCAGATCCAGGAGTCCAGAGGTGCTGTCATCTCTGTGGGCCTCTTCTGGGAGGGGACTGAATGTTGCTGGCACCTCTTCTCCGGTGACATTGGGTGGCGGACCTGTGGGGATGCAAATGCAGTGTTATTGTTTCTGCGTGTGACATATTGTGCATGGGTGTATTGCCCTCTATGGTTGTTATTGCCCTGCCAGCTTTGCCTTGTGTAAGTAGTTATTTGGTGGGCTAGGTGATTCTCTCTAGTGTGCATGCTTTAGTGATGGCTGTCCATGCAGGTCTGTGATGGGGGTCCGTGCATTGGTGTTACATGCAGGGCTTGGTATTGGGAGGGGTGGGGTGTGTGTGAGGTGGTGGAGTAATGGGAGTGAGGATGGGGGTAGGTGATGGCATGCAGGTAGGGGGCTTGATAGTAATAGAGATTTGACTTACCAGAGTCCAGTCCTCCTCCTACTCCTGCCAGGCCCTCAAGATGCATGATTGCCAAGACTTGCTCCTCCCATGTTGTTAGTTGTGGGGGAGGAGGTGGAGGTCCACCGCCAGTCGTCTGTACAGCGAGTTGGTGTCTTCCCCTGTAGGTCGTTCCACCTCTTCCTGATGTCATCCCTTGTTCTGGGGTGCTGTCCCATGGCGTTGACCCTGTCCACGATTCTCCGCCATAGCTCCATCTTCCTTGCAATGGATGTCTGCTGCACCTTTGATCCGAATAGCTGTGGCTCTACTCAGATGATTTCCTCCACCATGACCCTTAGATCCTCCTCAGAGAATCTGGGGTGTCGTTGTGGTGCCATGGGTATAGTGTGAGTGGTGTGGGTGAAGGAGTGTGGGGTGATGTCTTGGGGTGTGTGATATAAGGTGCGTGAATGGTGCATAGGTTATGGTGGTGTGTGGCTGTGGTCTTGTCTGTTTTCTTGTTATCTATCTTGTGGCAATTGTTTTTAGTTGTAAAGGGTTGTGGGTAATGTGGGTGTGTGTTTTATAGTGGTGTGGGTGTGGTGTGTGTATGGGTGTCAGGTGTGTGTTATTCAAATTGTCCAATGTAGTGTTGTTTTGTTAGTGTGTGTGTATTTTTGAGTGCGGTGGTATGTAGCGCCAATGGTTTACCGCCATTGAATGTCCACTGTGGTGATTCGTTGGTCATAATGTTATGGGCGTATTTCTGTTGGCATAACAGTGTGGGTTTGGCTACTGACAGTTTATCACTGACCATTGGGCTGGCGGACCTGTGTGTGAGGCTGTATAGTGACGGATTGCTATGTGTGTGTCATAATATGGGTAGCAGTAATCCGCTGCGGCGGTATGTTGGCGGCAGTCAGCATGGCGGTTAGCAGTACTTACCGCCAATGTCATAATGAGGGCCATAGTGTGGAAGTCAGCCTGCCCAGTGCACAGAGGTCAAACTGACCTATTCCCTTGCCCACCGTCCCTTCCCTACCCCATTCCCTGCCTCATAACATTTTCAGGATTACAGTGCCACTCCTCCCTCTGGCGCATTCAGAAGTTGGTCTCCTCACAATCCCAGATGCAAAAAACATCTTGTAGCTTGTCCAATTCATAACTAACAAGGTTTAAACATCCCCGGGTCTTGGTCTGACAGTAAGGAACTCTCAGAGGAATCAGTAACAGGTTCTTTCAGGCATTCCACTAAGGCATCCCAAGCCCTGGCCTTGTCAATCATGCTACCTCTCCTCCTTACCTCTTGGAACAATACTGCACTTTCATATACAGCCCATAGAGTGAGGGCCTCTTTCCATTTGTATTCCTGGGGGCTGATGGTGGCTTTCCATATCTGTGTTATTTCTCTCTTTGCAGGCATGAAGGCTAAATCTATGAACTTGTTTGCTACCCTATACTTTGTTGGTCATGGGAATCCCTCCAACATGTTCTCTTAGTGACTTTGTTTATGCATGTAAAGACACCCTTCCAATAATCTCGCAAGGTAAGGCAGTTCCACAACATGTGGAGAATTTCTGCTCCCTGTTCCCACATCTGGGGCAACCCACCCCCTGTGCTCTAAATATTTTTATAATTTTCCCCGGTGTATGGTACACTCTGTGTAAAAAATAACAGCAAATGAGTTTAAATCTAGCATTGCTGGAAACTGTATTTATTAGCTTGAATTGATGTTAATTGCATGTCAGGCATTGGGAGTGTCACATCTTCTTCCCATTTAAGTCGCAGTTCCTCCAAGGATGTGTTTTTGTTCTCCCATAGTGATTGGTATAGAAGAGTGATTGCCCAAGTTTTATCTGTAGTCATAGAGAGTGCATGGCTACTGTGGTGTACCAGAGGGTCTGCCACACCTTTGCCCAAGTGTTCCCATACAGTCATTATCACTGCTCGGTGTAGCAGAAATTGTCCTGGGATAGTTCAAGATCCTCAAATGACCTTAGTTTGCCATCCCTGTAGAGGTCTCTCAGCTGGATTATGCCATATGTCATCCATTCTGTTACTCCCCTCAGGGCCCTATTGTGTTTAGCACCTCTAAACTCTATAGTGGCAGGCCCGATGTACAGGGCAGGGGGGTTCCTGTGCATTGTAGGCAGCACTGCCAGCAGCATTGGACCATTCGCAACTCCATGGATCCTCCAGCCACGTGTCACCTGGGGATGAGGAGAAGTTGTAGTAGCACATGCAGTCCTGGTACCCCTTCTGGAACCTCCCCCTCAGGGTGCAGGTGGGTGTGTAACCATTGGTTTAGCCACTGTATCTGGGCTGCCAAGTGATATATTTTAAAATCAGGAGCTGCCAATCCTCAGTAGGTCTGTGCAACTAAGTCATGGCTACCCTACATCTACGCACTCCCTAAAAAGGCCCAATCAGCAGCGAGTCAATCTCTTCGAAAAGTTCCTGAGGTATTAGTAGTAGCAAAGTAGCAAAAAAGTACAACAGGCGGGGGAGTGCTACCATTTTGACAACTGCTATCTGGCCCACCACGGACAATAGGAGGGAATTCCAGAAGGTGATACTTGCACGAAACGCCCTGATGGCTGCCCTAATGTTGCTCTCTAGGACATCCCTGGGTTTATGATATATTTAACCCTCAAAGTATTTCATGCAGGATCTCTCTCATGTGAGCCTGTGTAAATCCTGGGGGCATTGCATCTGGTGTTGCAGGGGTTGAGGGGAGAGCGTTTTCTGCCAATTCACACACAGGCCCGACCCGGCACCAAATGGCTCCAACAGTGAGATCACTCCTGGTAGGCCTGCCTCTACATTGGCGAGGAACAGTAGCATGTCATCAGCATATAGTGCTATCATGTGGGATGTTCCCGACGGTTGAGTCCCCTGTAGACTGCCCCTGTTCTTGCTCTGCTAGCCAGAAGCTCTACCTTGATGGCAAATAAAAATGTGGAGAGTGGACAACCTTGTCTGGTGCCCCTCCCTACCATGTAAGAGTTGGATATTACTCTTCCAGTGCAGACCCGCACTGCGGGCCCAATATAAAGACGTGTGGTCCATTGCAGGAAACCGATTTCCAGCCTCACTCTAGCCATCACTTGGTACGGGTAGTTCAACCTCAGGCTTTCAAGGGTCTTTTCAATATTAGTAGACCTGACAGCCTAAGGGTGGTCATCCCCCAACTTTTTGCCTGCCTCCAACCACTTTTCTGACATATTTTGTGCTGGTTTTAGGACTCTGAACACTTAACCAATGCTAACCGGTGCTAAAGTGCATATACTCTCTCCCCTAAACATGGTAACATTGGTTCCTACCCAATTGGCATATTTAATTTACTTGTAAGTCCCTAGTAAAGTGCACTACATGTTCCCAGGGCCTGTAAATTAAATGCAACTAGTGGGCCTGAAGCACTGATTGTGCCACCCACATAAGTAGCCCCTTAACCATGTCTCAAACCTGCCACTGCAAGACCTCGGTGTGCAGTTTCACTGCCACTTTGACCTACCATTTAAAACTACTTGCCAAACCTTACACTCCCCTTTTCCTACATATCAGTCACCCCTAAGGTAGGCCCTAGGCAACCCATAGGGCAGGGTGCTATGTAGGTAAAAGGCCGGACATGCACTTATGTGTTTTACCTGTCCTGGTAGTGAAAAACTCATAAATTCATTTCCCACTACTGTGAGGTCTTCTCCTCTCCTAGACTAGCATTAGAATTGCCCTCATATACTTTTAAGTGGTAGATTCTGATCTGGAAGGAGTAGCCATGTCATATTTAGTATGGCCAGAATGGAATAGAAAATCCTGCTTACTGGTTAAGTTGGATTTAATATTACTATTTTAGAAATGCCACTTTTAGAAAGTGGGCATTCCTCTGCACGTATTACCATCTGTGCCTTACAGCCTGTCTCCAATCCACGTCCTGTCTGTGCTGGTTGACAGCTCCCCTTATGTATTCCACTCAGACAACCACAAACACAGGACACCCAGCAACATCTGCATTCATCTGCATACTGATTGAGTCTTCCTGGGCAGGAAGGGTGGAGGGGCTCACACTTACATTTCAAAGGCCAGTGGCTTGCCCTCACACAAAGGACTAATAACACCCCCACAGAAATCCTGGCACACAGGGCTTGGCTGAAAGGGGAACTTGTGCACTTCGAAACCACTCTTTGAAGTTTACCCCACTTCAAAGGCATTTTGGGGTAAATAAACTGGGTTTATGACCCCACCAAATCAGACACTTCTGGACCTATACCTGTACTCTGTCACAGGAACTGGCTGCCCAAAGGACACATCTGGACAGCTTTGCTGAGAAGGACTGCTGCCCTGCTTGTTGCCGTGCTGGCGTCTGACTCTGCTAGAAGGAGTCTGCCTTCCTCCTGAAGTGCTCTCCAAGGGCTTAGATTGAGCTTGTCTCCTGCTTCTGAAGTGTCAGGGCCAACAAAGACTTCACCTCTCCAGAAAATCCTTGTGCATCAAAAATCGATGTAATGCTGCAGAAATCGAAGCAAAGCCTGTAACGCAGCTGAGAATCCCTGCACCACCAACCGGAACAACGCAGCCCGACT
Source organism: Pleurodeles waltl (assembly GCF_031143425.1). Lineage (NCBI taxonomy): Eukaryota > Metazoa > Chordata > Amphibia > Caudata > Salamandridae > Pleurodeles > Pleurodeles waltl. The sequence goes on from NC_090439.1 coordinate 637,227,425, forward strand.
CCCAAAGGGAAATTCATCAGCTCCTTCTACTAGCACGTCAAAGATTTTCAACACATTGTTCCTTGGCATAAAAATATCTCTGCATCGCAATGAGGAACCAAGACTGCGTGCCTGAAAAACAATGCAACCCCTTGCAGTGTGTTAAGAAACAAAGCATTGTTTGTGCCGTGGTGGAATATCCGATACAACACCATATTTTTCCACGCATCTCCTCCTCTGCAGTCCCCATGAGTCATCATTTTTTTACACATCATAGGTACTGTGTGTAACAAAGAAACAACTATTGATTTCTAAGGATTGATACTCTTTTAAACCTTTTAAAAGTGATATTTCAACTTGTGCTTATTGGATCTTTGTTGTTTGACTTTATTTTATTCAGATAAATAACATATATTTTTCTAAACCTGTGTGTTGTATTTTTGTGGTGTTTTCTCTGTGTTACTGCATGATTTATTGTACAAATGCTTTACATATTACCTTCTAAGTTAAGCCTGACTGCTCAGTGCCAACCTACTAGATGGTGGGCACAGGATATTTTGGATTGTGTTGTGACTTACCCTGACTAGAATTATGGTCCCCACTTGGAAAAGGGTCTTTACCTAGAGACCCAATTTCGAACAGATATCTATGGAGTCTATCACTGCACAGTCTTCGTCTGGGCCCACAGTATCCATAAGGGAGAGAAGTCTGCAGACGTTTAGTGCTGTGTTCCGCCCTGGGATGTATCCAGTTTGGTCAGAATGTATAAGCGCTGTCATGTGGGGAAGGAGGCAGGAGGCCACTATGTGACTCAGAATGTTATAGTCCATATTGAGCATTGATAGTGGGTGGTATGCTTGTATATAGCTTGGGGCCATCCCAACTTCAACAGGGGGACAACACCTTCTCTAGCTGTGGCGTTTAAATCCACTAATGTAGGCGCTAGCTCCTCTTTATAAGTGGCATAAAATTCTACAGGTAGGCCATCTGTTCCAGGTACTTTGCCTTGTGGCATAGCTTGGACAGGCTGCTCGCACTTCCTGCAATGTTATAGGGCTTCCCAGTTTCTCAGCATCATCTGCACTCAGGTGCAGTAGTATTGCAGGGCCCAAGAAGTCACCTAATGTCTCCCATGGGGGCGCAAGACAGGGGCATACATAGTTTTATAATAGTCCTCAAATCGTTGATTAATATCATTCTGGCTGTTAAACTTGTGCCCTCGGCTGATTCTATTTCTAGTATCAGGGAGCTTCTGGAAGAGGGGTTAGCGAGCCATGCTAAAAGTGTACCCACTTTATCTCATTCTGCATGGGCCCTTACCATATACTTGCGATGATCAAAGCGTCTAAGCTTCTCCATATTTATTGAGAGTTGTTCTTTCACATCTACTAACTTCTATTGGAACTTTTGATTCCCAGGGCGGGTTCTCTCTACCTCTATAAGGGTTTGTTCTTGAGTCTCTACTTCTCATAGCAGAGTTCGCCAAACTCCTACTACTTCAGCTGTACATTTACCCATAATTACTGCTTTGAAAGCATCCTACTCAAATAAAGGAGATGCTGCAGTGTGTGCATTATCCACAAATTTGTTTCTAACAGCATCTCTGGTGGACTTTTTTAAATGCTGCATCATCCAGGGTATCCACAGAGAGGTGCCAGTCCAGGATTCTGGGCCATTCCCTGTTCCAGTCCAGAGTGAGTAATATTGGGTTGTGGTCAGAGACTGTGCGACAAAAGTATTCTGCATGTCGCACTGAACCATGGGGCAGATGTAGCAACGTAAAAATTTGTGAGGTGCAAAGTGCGAGTCCATGCGACTCGCAATTTGCACCTCGCAAATTTGTATGCAGTACGGTGTCTCAGACACCGACTGCAACTCGCAATGGGGTCGCAATGACCCACCTCATGAATATTCATGAGGTGGGTCGCAAATTGCGGCCCCATAGCGAGTATAGGCACTCGCAAACATGGAGGCCTGCTGTAGTCAGCAGACCTCCATGTTCGTGACTGCTTTCAATAAAGCAGTTTTTTTTTTTTTTAAGTGTAGCCCGTTTTCCTTAAAGGAAAACGAGCTGCACTTAAAAAAAAAAACGAAACCTTTAGTTTCGGTATTTTTTCAGGGCAGGGAGTGGTCCCTGGGACCACTCCCTGCCCTGAAAAAATATTTTTGGGTCCATTCACAAAGTGGAAGGGGTCCCATGGGGACCCCTTCCAATTTGCGAGTGGGTTACCATCCACTTGAAGTGGATGGTAACTGCGATACGATTTGCGACCGCGTACGCGGTCGCAAATGGTATTGCATACCACTCAGACTCGCAAATAGGAAGGGAACACCCCTTCCTATTTGCGAGTCGGAAATGCATTTTGCGAGTCGGTTCCGACTCGCAAAATGCATTTCTGCATAGGAAACTCCGGTTTGCGACTCGCAAACGGCAATTTTTGCCGTTTGCGAGTCGCAAACTGTTTCCTACATCTGGCCCCATGTATGGCTTGGGAGCAGAGAAATGCATCCATCCTCACATGGAGGCTGTGCAGTCCCGAAAAGAATGAATAGTCCCTAGTTCCCAGGTGCAGTTGTCTCCAGGAGACCCCCAGGCCCCATTGTCGCTGCCAGTCTCAAAGTGTTTGCACCAATTGTAGGACAAGGGAATCCCTCAGTTGTGGATGGGACCTATCCAGTTAAGGGTATGCTACACTGTTGTAGTCCCCACCAAGTTTTACAGGTTCTGTTAGGTATGGTGCCAGTGTTCAGGATAACCCTTGGTACGAGTTAGGGCATAAAGCCCAACTATTGTCAAGCCCCTGCCTGCGAGTCGACTTAATACTATGACAGACCTCACGTTAGGGTCAATCATTTCCCCAGTCTTTTGCCCTAGGACCTGAAGGAGGACCCAGATCAGGAGCCCCCTCGCGATGGCAGAATACGTTGCAGCATATATCTGTCCTCGCTGTCGTCTGTGCAGTGCGTCTCTCTCCAGGGCTGTGACGTGGGTCTCCTGCAATATGGCTACATGGGCTCTCCATCTCTTCAAATATGCATGTACCTTTTAACATTTTGCCATACTCTTCAGACCCCTGATGTTCCAACTGACAAATGCATACGTCATGAGGGCTGCCGTGGTGAGGTTCGGATGTGGCATCCATGAGTCATCTGTCTCAGGCTGTGGCACAAAGGAGGGGAAGTGGCTTTAACCCATCACGCGGAAGACTCAGCAAAGGAGGCAGGGGTGGACATATTCCACGTGAAACAAATAACAACACTCCAACTCCCCAACCCCAGGACATTAAGTGGAGTCACCCCCATCCAAACCAGTAAACATTGAAATAACATTTGCACACGTTCAGTACGCACAATTCTACACTGTGGGGCTGGCTCAGCTGACAGCTTCCCGGCCTCACTACACGGCATCCAAGGAATATAGAAAAATTATTTAATACCAATCTAATCTATATCTATATCACTGCTCTTTATCATGGAGTCTGTGGGGCATTCAAACATTCCCAAACCCAGAGTGAAACTTATTTCTCACATCACAGGCAGTGGCCCAAATAAGTTTGTCTGCTATGCCAGAGGTAACCTGTGGGAGCAAAGCATCAGAATTATTGGAGGAAATCAAGGCTTGCTCTGTGTCTGAGTCCTGTAGCTCCTCTCCATACAGGTGTGAGGTAGGCGCAGAACCTTCCCCACTGATGGGTACCTCCACTTCCACAGCCCTTTTTCACTCTTGTAAGGCTTGGAAACGGGAAAGGATTGCATGCACGCCAGTTCTAGCTCTTTTCCAGGGGGGGATCGACGGGTGTTGTTCTGCCTGCCAGGAACTGAACCATCTTCCATATGGTGTAGTCGCTCATCCATTCCCACATATAAGGCAGGGAGGCGAAGAACTGGACATTGTTGTCATAGGCCACACGGAGTCTGGCAGGGAACAGCATGGTGTATGTGATACCTATCTTTCTGAATTTCTTTTCAGCCTCAGTGAATGAGGCCCGTTGCAGCTGCACTTCCTTGGTAAAGTCAGGGAAAATCATCACCTTCTGGTTTTCAATCATTATTTCCCCTTTGATTCTAGCCTGAATGAGAACATGATCCCGATCCTGAAAATGCAAGACCTTGGCCACAATAGAGCGGGGTCCTGCTCCAGGTGGTGGGGGCTGGCAGGGCATTCAGTGCTCGCGTTCGAGCACAAAAAATGGGGAGACACCCTCATGTGCTATTTCAGTGCAAATCCATTCTTCCAAGGAGGCTGTCAAATTGATGCTGGGCCCCTCAGTATGCTCAGGCAATCCCATAACTCTGAGATCATTCCTCCTTGCTCTATTCTCTGTGTCTTCTGCCCACAGCTCAAGTGTCTTTACTCTGTTTTCCATAGTCATCATTCGTTCCTTCATCATAGGTACCCCAGGGTTCAGATCTTCCAGTTCATTCGGTAGTGATAACCCTTTCTGCCAGTCTCCCATGGTCGTCTCTCAGCAGCCCCAGGTCAGTGACCATAGTGTCTATTTTGGACTCAAGTGCTTCCCGTGATGCAGCTATTGCTTGAAGGATAGTTCACTGTACCCTGCGGGTGAGTGTCTCGCCATCTCAATCCCAGTTGCTGACGTGGCAGGCGGATTATTCTGGTACTGGCCTGGGCCACTGGTCTTTTTCTTCTTTTAATATTTACCCATTGTGTCGCTGTCTGCAAGTATAAGGCCAGTGCAGCCTCAGATTCCCCTCAGATGAAGAAAGGTTATTAATAGTTAGTGCTGTTCACTAGGCACCAGAATGAGAAAAAGACAAGTGATCCATCAGTTTTAATTCCCAAGTGATACAGTGGACATCATGTGGGCCCCCAATTGTAGGCCAATAACATAGGTCGCTCTTGGGTGCATTCAGCTACTTACTAGTTTGTTTCTCACCCCTAATGCACCTCTTCCAGGGAAGGCCGGTCAGGGGCCTCCCATACCAGGTGCCCTCAGCACTCCATCACACAGCAGTAAATTTAGCGGCACAGGGACACAGGCCCAGGCGCCCCCAGGAGTCCAAGAGGTAGGTATTGTCTATGCGGCCCATAACGAGGTAGTGTTCAGGGCCCCCCACTCAGTTTTCCTCCAGCTTGTTATGCCAGTATCAATATTTGGGGCAGATAGATCAGTTCCCCTATACAAAGGTTTCAAAGCAGCAGTGCGTCTACGGCGAGTCCACAGTCCCATCAACATGTTTCCGCTGAATTAGACCTGCTGGCAGCCCCGTCGTCAATTCCCCCCTACCATTTCACAGCTCACGACTGTGAGCTCTCACACCCACAATGCTGGCCCACTGCAGCTCTGGGTCCCCCTTAAATGCAGGAGAGGGAGATGTCACCGCGTGCCCTATGGCGGCAATCTCAAAGTTGCCCAGCAGGGTTACAGCCAGTAAGGAGTTCTCACACTCACCGCAGCGCTGAGCCAGTCTATTTCCATTTTATGGTGGCCGCCTCACCCAGGGTCCCACTTGCTGCCTTCTTTAATATTTTAGGCCCTCCAGGCCCCTGAGCTGGAGCACTGCTGTCTACCACTGGGCCCCGCCAGGATAGGCGATGACACCCCCCTGGGTGACACGGATCGAGGAGCCCCCATTGAGGTCTCTTGTTAGGATACTATTGGTCCGCAGGCTCAGACACCGAGCTCCAGATCGGGCCACCGTCCTCTGGGCACTGCAGTTTTGAGATGGGCGGCCTTGCGGTGCTCCACATCAGCACCACTTCCGTTACCTTTGCAATCTGTCAAATCCCACAGTTTTCAATTAGGCCAGTCGATGGGGCACATTAAACTATACCCCTGGTGCAAATATTTGGGGCAAGATTAGTGTGCACCGGTCAGGATGGGCCTGGATGGCAGAGCTCAGCCAGGAGCTCTGCGTCCTGGTCTCCTACGCCATTGGAGGTTTGCCACACCCCCGTCATATTGCTTTGTGTATGTTTTTGTGTTATGTTCTATTGTTTACTCTAGATATATCAATAATGCTGCTGCATTTCTAGTCAAAAATAGCATATCACTTTAAATTTCCCATTGCAACTGTGGCAGATACTATATCTAAACTTAGCACTCTAGCACTTCTCATTATGTGATACAGCTCACAATGGTTTGGCTCCTTGGAGGTGAGTGGCATTATGGCCACGTGAGAGTTCTAATGATATCTTTACAAGTATTCTGTCCAGATCAAATAATATACTTCAAATGTTAATTCTGCCATGCAAACACAAACGCTCTCCTGAAATAACTAGGAAGAGTAACATTCCTCTATGAACTCTACATTTCTAGCTTCTCTTTGAGTAGGCACTAGAAATATACCTGGTTATTTACAAAGGTTAGCTATGTGTAATTTGCACATTTAACTTTGCTTTTACACTTCTAAATAACTTTACTACTTTGGGCTATTTACAAAATTGGAGTGTAAATTTACTCAAAAGTGTAGGCGTACACATCTCCACCCCCTGAAAAGTAGCAAGTTGCAACTAAAAAAACAGTAGTAATCCCAGCACAGCACATGGCCAACCACTTATGGGCAACACTCTCCCACTATAGAAAATAATGGAGGTAGGGACTTAAGATAAAACCACACAGGAAATAATTGGAATTAAATAAATTTAAATAATTAAAATATGAATAAATATAATTTGACGTTAAACGTATTTATATGAATTAGTATATATTTTGATTTAATTATAAATCATTTTAATTCATAATTATAATCATATATATTTTTAAATATAATTACATTAATTTTGTACAATAATTTGAATAATGATTAATTTAGAATACAAATATTAATATTTTATTTTGGATGGGAATTTATTTTTCAATTTGATCTTGAGAAAAATAAATTTAATTTAATTCAGTATACTTACTTTAAAGATTTATTTCAAAATTTAGTGAAAAGTGCTGTAGCTTTTTGAATTTGACATTTTTTTAAACTGTTTTTATTGAATTGTAAAGGTTGCAACAATTAAAACATACAATGCAGTGCAGGTCATAGCAAGATAGTACCTCTTCATTGTATGAAAGTACCAAAGGGCCGTATTTAACAAAGTCCAAGCCATGAGAGAATCACAACTACTGCGCCATCATTACCCTCCATCCCACCCCAAATCATCATGAGACCAGACATTAAAGAGCTTATAGAGATAGGAACATCTCAAAACCATAGTTGGCCGTCACCTGTTCAGAGGACTTGATGTGTATCCCCACCCCCTCATCCTCTGCACTACTTATACAACTTATGTCCTCCACACTTGTAAATTGTTCCAATAAAGTTGCCCAAGCTGCCACATCAGAGAGTGCCCTCTCATCCCTACGTGTCAAGCACATATGCTGCTCCTCAGCTGCCCCCCATTCCATTAAATCCCGAAGCTAATTGGAGATCATCGGGATCCGGGAGCTCATCCAGCCAATTGCTACCCTGCGCTTGGCCAGCACCAGCACTAGCTGAATCAATTTATATGGGATGTTCTGTCCACACAGCTTCCGCACCACTCCCAAGAGATAGGTCATCGGCGTTGCATCCAACCCCAGTCCCGTGGGCTCCTCAATTGTCGCTGCCACTTCCTGCCAAAAGTCATATACTATCCTGCAAGTCCTGGTCAGATGTAGGAAGGAAGCACCAAACATACAACACCTGGGGCAGCACGCTTTACGGCTCGGGTCAATCTTGTTTAGTTGACTGGGTGTGAGATACGTTCTATGTACAAAGTTAAAATGCAACAACTTAAACCTATTGTCACACGACACCGTACGCACCAACATCAAAGCCAAATCCCAATCAGCATCCGCTATGGGTTTCCCCAGATCACACTCACATGCCCTGCGTCCCACACTTATCACACCTGATTGATCCTCCTGGAGGGCTTTATAAAACTGGGTAATCAAGTGCATCCCCCCCACACCAGGTAATCAGACTGTTCAGCACCGAGGAGGGGCCAGGGGCTACCGGAAAACCACTCCAGATCTCGCGTGCCACACTCTCCATTTTCGCATATAGCAAGAATTGACCAGGGCTCAGATCAAACAAATCTTGAGCCTCAGTAAAATAAAGAAACTCTCCACTGGGATAGAGATCCCCAGCCACCTCACATCCTCCCAGTCTCCAAGCCTCTACAGACATCAACTTTTCCATATCCCGAAATGCGGCCAAGTCCCATAACTTAAATTCTCTATCCAAAGGGGCTTGTTGGAGTACATGTTTAACTACCTGCTCCCAGATCCCAGCAGTGGTCTTGATCAAGTAGGGCGCAGGAGGGTCAGATCTACCCCCAACATCAATATATGCACCAATGATCGCCCATCGCACATTCCTGCAAACAACCTCTTCTCCCAGTTATCAGTACCCGTCATCTACTTGGCAGCATGTTGCAAGTGTGCTGCATAATAGTAGTGTCTAATGTTAGGAATCACCAACCCACCCCCCTCAAGGTCCTTCCGTAACACCAACAGAGCCACCCTACTTTGACGCCCAGCCCATACCAAAGAGATCAACAGACTATCCAAACGACCAAAGAGCCGGGCAGCCAACGGAAACAAAGAGTTCTGGTCCAACTATAAAAACAGTGGCAAGAACACCATCTTTGCCACCGCGGCCCTGCCCATCTGTTCCAAAATGAAACCGAACATTCCAGGCCGGCAACTACTCACTCGACATTGTGTTTATCATGTGTGGCCTTAGAGTGAGTGACCCATATACCCAGGTACCGAAAACTCTCAACCTCCCATCTGAGTCCAGCTCTAGGTAGATCAGCCTGTGGGACCCCGCCAAGGGACCCCAAGGGGAACAGGAGCGATTTTTTCCTATTGACTTTGAGACCAGAGACAACCCCAAAAGCATCCAACCTCTGCAGCAGCATTGGCACTAAAACACGAGGTTCCCGTAAATAAATCAATGCATCATCTGCATACAGGGAAACTATATGTGTGGACCGTCCCACCTGGATCCCCCATGGTTCCAGCTCGCTAGTGGCTCCACCACCAAAGCAAATAGGAGAGGCGCGAGCGGGCATCCCTGCCTCGTGCACCTGCCGATCTCCCAGGACTCCGATAACACTCTCCCCCTACCCGTACTTGTGCAGTGGGAGCAGTATACAGTAACCGCACCCAAAGGCCGAGACCTGGGCCATACCCCATGCCCTGCAAGACCTCTAAAAGATAACCCCACTCAACTGTGTCAAAAGTCAAGGACACTAGTGCCAATTCAGTCTCCAAATCTTCATTTCGTGCAGAACATGCGCCAAACGATGCAGGCTATACGACGTACTACGACCAGGAATAAACCCACATTGATCCTTATGTACTAGCCCATGGATCACCCCACACAGCCGGGTGGCTAAAATCTTACAAAGTATCTTAACATCGCTATTTAGCATGGTAAGCGGGCGATACGAGGAGGAGTCACCAGGGTCCCCTCCCTGGCTTGAGCATTAGGCACACAATACCCTGACGTATAGTATCTAGCAACATACCACGCACTTGAGCGTCCTCAAAGACCTCCAGGAGCTTCTCCCTTAGAGACAAGGAGAATGTTTGATACAACTCAACAGGAAAACCATTGCCACCTGGTGACTTAGACTTAGTCATCGCAGGTACTGCCTCGTTCACCTCCTCTACAGTAATCTCAGCCTCAAGTGCATCTCTACTCTCCAAGTCCAAGAACAGGAGCCGCATCTGCTTCAGAAACCCTCCCACAGCCTCCTCGGGTAGCACAGCACCACCACCTCGACACCCTTTGGAGATGCTCAGCCAATTCCCATAGAATGTCCGTGAGCTTCGTGAGCATTTCGCCGCTAGAGTTCCTGATGTGCAAAATAGGAACAGCCTCCACCTCCTGTTTCAGAATACACGGCAAAAGATTGCTAGATTTATCTCCCTCCCGATGTAGTCATTGCCTATAACCTCGAAGTGTGACCCAGCTCAAGGTATCCCAACAACTATTAACCTCCTTGTATAACCTGAGTTCCTCCATTTCAGCCATTCTCGTGTCTGGCAAGCGCTGCTGCAAGTCCCCCAATTTCTCCTCCAGTTCTGTAAGTTCCCGCTCCAATTGCCTGCATACCCCGCACAACTGCCTTCATAGCCTCCCACTACAGGCCCCCAGATAGTGTTGTGTTCCAATTCGATTCCATGTACTTTTTGATGGCCTCACCCACCCCTTCCCGACATCCATGTCAGTAAGGAATTCCGCATGCAAACACCAACAACGCTTTAGTCTGGTGGCAGCTGCCCCCCATTGTAATTGCATTCGCACTGGTGCATGATCAGATAAGAACCTGCCCATATGTATAAAATCCAGCACCTTAGAGCCATTGAGAACACCCAACAGAAACCTGTCCAATCGAGTATGCGTATTATGTGTTCTGGAATGACAGGTGTATTCCCTGCCCTCGGGGTGAAGCTCCCTCCAACTATCCCATAACCCCAAATGTGTCATCACCTCCGTGAGAGATTTCACCATCAAAGGCTTAGTCCCCAGCTTCGGCGGAAGGCGATCTAGTTCACTGTGCAATGCACAATTGTTTCCCCCCAGATAAGAGGCCCATCCACCCCGTCCCCCAAAATCTCAGGTATTTTGGTCTAAAAGGAGTGATCATCAGTGTTAGGCGCATACGTATTGAGGATAACGATAGGTAAGCCATCCAACATTCCTTCAGCCAGAACATATCGACCCTCGACATCTACTTCGTTGTATATGTGGGTGAATGGAACCCCTGAAGCAACCTAGATAGACACCCCTCGCGCATAGGAGGAGAAGGAGGATGAAAACATTTGACCCCGCCACTTCTTGTTCAGTTTTTGTGCTTCCTCCTCAGTCATATGTGTTTCCTGAAGACAGGCAATATGAACCTTTTGCCTCTTTAAAAAGGAGTGCACCCTATAGTGCTTGGTGTAGCTCTTCAACCTCCTGACATTCCAAGTCAACATATTAATTTGACGACCCATAGCGATACCAGACCTCCCTCACTCCCAACCGAGCACCTCCCCCTGTGTCCCACCCCTCCATGGTAGGACAAGAAAAATACATATTGCACATCTCAACCTGCAGTGTGGAATAAACTTCAAACATTGACAAACTTGTCCATACTGTAAATCCACACTGTAAATGCTGCCAGGACTACAGACTAGACCCCAACTTTCCATATCTAAAGTCCTACCACAATTGTGGAGTGAGCAACCCCCACCCCGGCATCAATCCACTGATTGCCTAAGTACCTCCCCAATCTTAGTTCACTAAGTATCAGAGGCCCCCGCAATGACCAATACAGTCCAATTCTTAAGTGAGGCCCCGTCAGGCCCGAACCACAATATGGCCTCAGCTTTCCGCCAAAAGGGTACTTTCATGTTGACACAAACCCTGCAAGCAAGGGCGCAAGGCACCCTGAATCATGAAGGTCATAGTCAAACTAGTGCAGGGACCCCCCCATCCTCACCCCGGCTCCACAACCAGACCCCCAACCAAACCAGCAGGCACTACCACCATTGTTCCATCCCGTTGGATCTAAACTCTGCGAGTAGTGTCCACAGCCGACCTACTAGTCCCAGCATCTTCCAGCCAACCAGCCTCACGTGACCTTCAGTCTGGACTCTCCACTCCAGAGGCCTGAAGAGAGACCCCTCTAGTCCCTTCGGGCCTCCCCGGGGCCACCTTATCCCACATCCCTAACCATCTCCACACCTCCTCCGGGCGATCGAAGAAGTGTGATCTCCCACCTGAAAGCACCTTTAAGCACGCAAGATACAGAAGCATATATCTAATGTTCATGGCGCTGAGTTTTGCCTTTGCCTCCATGAATCCCTTTTGAGAGCTCTGCACCTTGTTCATGTAATCAGGATATATGGATATTGTGCGATTCTCATATCTTGCCTTGTTGGACTCCCGGGCACAGTTGCGATCCTTATAGTTCAATAATAGCCCTGGGCGGAGCGCCAGGCCAGGGAGGTGCAACAAGGGCCCTATGAGCACGTTCTACTAAAAATACCTTAGAAAGCCCAGTCGGCTGCTGCACATCCCGGATCCAGCTCTCGACAAAGGCTTCCGCAGCGGAACCCTCTGTACGTTCCGGGAAACCTCAGAAATCTGACATTATTCCGCCAGGATCTTCCCTCTGCATCCTCCAACCTCGCCTCCAGGCGTCCGACCATGGAATATGCCTACACCATTTGTTTCCGCAGGGCCCCCACCTCCATTTGTAGTGCTACAATAGAGCCCTCCGCCACCTTGACCTTATCGGACACCTTCCGAAGGTCCGCCCGAAGTAGGTTAACCTCCACTGCCACAGTCTCTATCTTACCCTCCAGTGCCACCCTCGAGCCCTGGACGGCTGCAAGAAGCTCCGCACGTGAAGGCGCCTCGGGGTTTGCTGACGGCTTCGTATCATCTCTGCTCCCTTGTGATCTGGCTGGATGCTGTGGCAGGGGCACCGGGGTAGTATACTGCTCCATGGTGTTACCCTGTGATGTGTCTATCTGCTTGTGCTGCCCCATCTCACCTCATACCCGGACCAGAGCTATGACCCAGTCCCAGCTGGAGCAGGGAGACACCAAGGAAGTCTGGTTCGCAAAGTACCACAAAAACAGGATCCGCTGTTCTTCCCACCGCCAGACACCACTGTACACCACTATTCCATAGAGCGTTCAGAGCAGAGGTCGCAGATACCCCCAGTAAAAGAGGCCCCCTCTCAGTGCAGTTATAGGTAAGAGCCAAAGTGGTCAAAAGATTCGAAATCTCAGGTCCCGGGGCCACGTTGAGCACACCCCCTCAGGTGCGCGCCGACCAGCAACTGCAGTCTGGCTCTCCAGAGCCTAGCCGGTCCCCCCAATACCCTCACAGGACGCTGCAGCCTGTTTCCAGGCCCAGGAGACCTCTGCTAGGGGCCGGGGTCTGCGCAGCCTGCAGGCCCATCTGTGTCAGCAGCGCGGCGCGGCACCTGCTCGCTGACGCCAGTCAATGGGCCCAGCAGTCAGCTCTCGTGTAGCCCAGGGGAGGCCCTCGTCCACGACCTCCACCAACAGCAGGCCTCAGTGTAGCCCACCAGGGCCCAGCCACGTCCGACGGGGCCTTCCAGAGGACCGCTGCTCACCTCCTGCCCCAAAAGTCCTGCAGCATAAGATAGGGGCCGCCCGATCGTCAGGCCCCCCGAATCGGCAGCGCTGCCGATGCACCTGCACGGCGCGCCCTGCAATCTCCCCGGGTCTGGGAGCCACCTCACACGCAGCTGAAGAGAGGGCTGCAAACACAGCCTTGGCACCTGCCTCGGCGGGCTCAAAAAAGAGGGTCTGTGCTGTGCCTGACCCTTCAGCACGTTGCCCCACAGCAGGAGGGGGGCCCCCTCTGAATCAGGCACCCTAGGATCGGTTCAGGATGTCGCCGGGAAGCAGAAGCTCACTAGGAGCGTGTCCCAATGGCCATGTTGCTTGGACGTGCCCCTTAATTTGACATTTAAAATTAATATATACATTTAATTTATATTGATATTTAACAAAAATTTACTCTTACAAACTTTTTCTAAGTTTAATAAACTTTTTACTGTACCTAACCATAGGTAGACTCGACAGTCGGTGCGAAGATCTCTGTATGGTAAAGCATAGGGTAAAGTTCCCTGTACTTTACTCTAGGAAGATCTCTACAGTCAGCTCAGAGATCTGTGTATGGCAAAGTATAGGGAAGAAGTAAAAAAGTTGATCAAACTTGGAAAACTTTTCTGAAGGTATCCAGTACATTTGAGGCAGCTTGATATGTGCATGATTTGCGTGTAATACAATGTTGTGAACTTGATACTGAAGTAAATCAGAATCCAACAAAGAGTTTTCAGTCTTGGCATAATATATGTATTTCCTTATATGCAGCTGCATTCTAATGCCCAGATTGTGCACTCTGAAAGTGAATTTCTTAGCGAGTAGAGTGTGGATGACATTGAAGTAATTCATTAGGCCCATTTCCAAAGAACATGTAAGCTTTATGCAGTGGATGATTGAAAATAATTTTAGAACTTTCTGGAGTGGAGTGCACAAAGTTAATTCCCTTGCTCACTGTATTGGTTTGTGAGGTGAAGGTAAGATCCAAGTAGAAAACTATACCTAGATTTCTGGCCTTTGGAAGGGAATGAGGAGATAGCCAAGGTGAATGGCCAATTCAAAGAAGTTGACCCTCAGAAAACAATTCCTATATGTGGAGTTTCTGCCTTTGACTCAGACAATGGTATTTTTCTTTATCCAAAACTGAATATGGTATAGGCTCTCTGCAATGTTACACTACCTCTATGCACTAAGCCCCAAAATAATGACTATAGGAACAACATCTGTCTACATCTGAAATTTTACCTGATTGCGTTTAAGTACATGAGCCAAATGAAGCAAATATTTATCAAAAAAAGGGGGAGAGACACCCCCACATTGCAAATTACAGAAGGTTAAAAAACAGCACTCTAGATGAATCTATTTACTCAGATTAGAAAGAACAAATTTAATCCATTGGAAGTCCCTTTGGTACTTCTACTCAGTCCTTGAGTCTTCTCAGTTAAATGGAGTGGTCGACTGTGTTGAAGGATCAGAGGCGCTTGATGTATTTTGATGTATTTTGGCAGTGGTGATGAGGAGTTTTTCTCTGATTCTATGGCTTGCTATGAACTGAAATCAGATTAGTAATGAGCCAGAATTCAGTGGTGTTAAATATTTTGTCTTCAAAGAAGCCCATCAGATCTTTGCAGCGTTGTTTAGAGACTTTGGGAGAGAGTTTTTCAGCTCTTCATGACTGAGCATTTCTTTAAAAAAATTAGAAGATCTCCTTTGCACGATTCAAAACCTTGTTTAAGCATCTATCAAGGTAGGCTTGTTTTGTTTTGCATATTTTATTGTGTTTTGATATCCCCTCTTTAGGAGTCTGCCTAGTTCAGAAATAGATGTCCATCATTTGCATTCTATATTCCCACATTTCCTTTTCAATTGTGCCAAGTCACAACAATACTATGTGCTATTTGCTTTAATCTAGGGCCCTGACTACAACAGGGCGGTTCATCTTGTTTTTGTGAAAACTCACAAATGCTTCCTGTTAGACATGGGGTATCTAGTTGTCCAAGTAGGGACCACAATCCTTGCCAGGGTAAATCACAACACAATCCAAATTATCCTGTCCCCCCCTTTGGTAGCTTGGCACTGTGCAGTCAGGCTTAACCTAGAAGGTGATGTGTTAAGTATTCCTGCAATTAATCCTACAATAACACAATGAAGACACCACAAAAATACATTACACAGGTTTAAAAAAACAGATAATATCTATCTGAATAAAATAAGGTCAAAACGACAAAGACCCAATAAGCACAAGTTGAAATATCACTTTTTAAAGGTTTGAAAGGATCTCAATCCTTAGAAATAAACAGTTGTCTCTTTGCTACACACAGTACTTGGGATGCGTCAAAATGAATGACGCAGAGAGAGGAGATGCATGGAAAAATAAGGTGTTGCATCGTTTCTTTCCATGCTGCAAGGGGTTTGCATCGTTTTCGGTGCGCAGTCTTGGTTCCTTACTGTGATGCTGGCATATTTTGATGCCCAGGGACGATGCGTTGAAAATCCTTGACACGCTGGAAGAAGGAACAGGTGCTGTGTCGATCCTGTAGGCGATGCATTGAATTTTCCGTCACAAGGTAGGAGCAGCGTTGAATTTCTAGTCGGGAAGTCAGTGCTACATCGTTCTGGTCAGCTGTGTGGCAATTTCTCAGCCGCAATGCAGGCTTTGCGTCAATTTGTGCAGCCATTGCATTAATTTTCGATGCACAAGTAGTTTCTTGAAGAGGTGAAGTCTTTGTTAGCCCTGAGACTTCAGAAACAGGAGGCAAGCTCAATCCAAGCCTTTGGAGAGCACTTTTGGGGAAGGTAGAGTCCATCCGGAAAAGTAGAGGCCAGCTGGGCAGCATGGCAACAGCAGTCCTTTCCAGCAGAGCAGTCCAGGTGAGTCCTTTGGACAGCCAGGCAGCTCCTCTGACAGGGTGCAGGTGTAGGTCCAGAAGTGTCTGAGTTGGTGGGGTCAGAGAACCAGTTTATATACCCAAAAATGCCTTTGAAGTGGGGGAGACTTCAGAGTGGTTTGGAAGAGCACAAGTTCCCCTTTCAGCCCAATCCTGGCTACCAGGGTCCCAGTGGGGGTGGGGGGAGGGAGAGTGGACATTAGTCCTTTGTGTAAGAGCAGGCCACCCTTAAATCCAACCTCACCAATAAGCATGATTTTCTATTACCATTCTGACCATACTAAATATGACTTGGTTACTCCTTTCAGATCAGACTCTACTACTCAAAAAGTAAATGAGGGCAGCCCTAATGCTAGTCTAGCAAAGGAGCAGGACTCAAAATAGTGGAAAACGAGTTTGGGAGTTTTCCACTACCAGGACACATAAAACACATATGTACATGTCCTGCCTTTTACCTACATAGCACCCTGGGTAACCTGGGGCCTACCTTAGGAGTGACTTATATGTAGAAAAAGGGGAGTTTAAGGCTTGGCAAGTACTTTTAAATGCCAAGTCGAAGTGGCATTGAAACTGCACATACACTACCAGGACATATAAAACACATATGTACATGTCCTGCCTTTTACCTACAGAGCACCCTGGGTTACTTGAGGCCTACCTTAGGAGTGACCTATATGTAGAAAAAGGGGAGTTTAAGGCTTGGCAAGTACTTTTAAATGCCAAGTCAAAGCGGCATTGCAACTGCACACACAGGCCTTGAGATGGCAGGCCTGAGACATGGTTAAGGGGCTACTTATGTGGGTGTCACAATTAGTGCTGAAGGCCCACTAGTAGCATTTAATTAACAGGTCCTGTGCACATGCAGTGCACTTTACTAGGGACTTATAAGTAAATAAAATATGCCAACTGGGGATGAACCAATGTTACCAAGTTTAACAGAGAGAGCATGTGCACTTTATCACTGGTTGGCAGTGGTAAAGTGTGCAGAGTCCTAAAACCAGCAAAAACAGTGTCAGAAAAGTAGAGGGAAGCAGGCAGGCAGTAAGTTGGGGGATGCCCACTCTAAGGCTGTCAGGTCTAACACTTCTTAAATAGGCCCAAATTGCAACTTTGATCCGTGTTTTCTTCCCATGATTTGTGACAATTACAGGTGCACAAATAGCATAACTGGGGGTCAATTCATGCTCATTTTGCACGTAATGCCACATTCTGGTTTTGAAAGCTCAGAATGCAGTGCGAATTGCACACCCTCTACTTAACCATCACACACTGATGCTAGCTAGCAGGCGTGCAACTGGCACCCTTATTTTTACAGCCCCATCATAAACAGGCTTTTAGCACCAGATTTATCAAATTGTCATGCAGCGCAATGCAGCAAGACATCTCCCTGCACTGGGTGAAAGAGGGAGGGCAGGAATGTGCCATATCTATCAAGATATGTTGGATTCCTGCCCTCCACCTGCACTGATTCAAATTAGCAGCCTCGCGCCAATGCAGGCACCCTTGCGGCATGGAGCAAGGGTGTATGTGTTCAGGCAGGGTTGTTTTTGTGCAAGAAGGAACACCTTCCTGTGGAAAAACAATGCTGGGAGGCATTTTCTTCTTTCTACATGTGCTGCAGAATACAGCACAGGTAGGAAGAGGAGGAAAAGGAGAAATAAGCATATTGCTCCTTGTTACACTTCCCCTGGGGAGGCGTAGGATTTTGCTGCATTACCAGGTGTACCACTAATGGTAAATCTGGGAATGTACCAAAATACATGGGTGGATGCGTAGGAACACCCATGCTCCACTCATGTAACTCCTCCCTGGGGCAGAATAACGCAAGGCAGTGGTTTGTGCTGCCTTACGTTACTCCAGATTTATCAAGCCATGCAGGACCATGCAAGGTTGCCTTGCATGGCTTGATAAATCTCATTCAGGTTTTGCATCACCCTTGCACCCCCTTACGTGGAGCAGGGGTGAAGCAAAACCTTAATAAGTCTGAACCCCTGACTTGTTTTATTGGTTGCTCAGCCAGCTTATCAAGAGTGAACCAACTCTTATCATAGAAGGTTGTTGCCTATAGCTCAGTGGGCTTAGATCTACGTCTTTATAAAGATTGTTCAATTCTTCTTTCCTTATGTCACTTAGTCACTTGAAAGTAAAAAGTGCTGTCTCCAGCTTAACGCAGGGTCATTGGGAATGCCACAGATTGGTGAGGAGGAGAAAGATTAAAAATTGCTAGGCCCATGATTGTGGATGCCTGGATAGAGATTTGTATTGTGTGGTATTGGTGACCATAAAGTGCAGAGTATGACCCGCAACACTAATGGAACCATTCACAACAAGCATGAAGCCTAACACCTTCATGTTCTCTCTTGGTTCTGAGAATTTTTGTTTCTGACTCGACTTTCTACAAACAGGTAAAAATCTCCTATACAGATATTCTTTTGGGTGATGATCACCTATCTGCAGCATTTTGTAGTATTTCATCCAGAAATAAATGGGTGTAGGTCAGATGATGCTGGTAGTAATGACTTCAGATAGAAGTGCAGCATCAAGTCCAGTAACCCCATCCATCTCATCGCACAAACAAGGACGCAGGCTGATTAGGAAACATCTGAATCCATGGAATATCTCAAAGAAATAAATAGTCATAATCTCTTGTCCGGACATGTGTGGCACCCGCAGCCTTCTAGTTGCAATAGAGAATGTATTACACCATAATATTGGGATGAGGGCTAGCTTCTCCACTCCACCTCAAGAAAACCTTGCCAATACTATTTTATGGCTAGGAATTCAAGGCATCATTGCATGATTGATATGGCATTGTACAACCTCCTGTCTCCAAGGGACTAAAGCAGATAAGAGGTGCCCTACTGAGTCTCACACCATACTATATCATTTTTCCAAGAGACTCCCAAACTGTCAATGGTGTTAAGGCCAAGTTCTACACCAGTAGTGCATTCCTCAATATAAAAGGAGGCCTAGACTGTATGCACATTGCACTTGTTCCACATGGAGTCAGTGAACAGTGTAAGAAAGTACATAATTTTTGTTATGGTCTCCCTATTTCTTACTGTCAGGTTTTGCTGACTGTATGACTGCACTATAGCACTGTTAAACAGTAGTATTCCACTTGTACTTTCTCCTAAAACATGTACTTTGCATATGATTACCCTATTTCTGTAAGGTCTTAGTGAATGGTTTAACAAATGCATCAATGGCATGGAAGCTCAAATCTGCATGTGAGCTGCATTTTGTGCATACACCACCCACACATAGGACAATATATGCCTGCCAGATGCACCACTGTAGTTTGAGTGGTCTGCAGTTGCACTACATTAACTTGTGGCACAAAAGAACCATGATTATGTAAAAAAAACTCTAAAGTGATTTTAAGCCCCCGGGGAGGGTGCCAGGATATGTTTTAAATATGTTTATGTTTGAAATATGTGCACTCAACGAGACTGAAGGCCTACAAGCTATTTCCACTGGTACTTTAAGCTACATTTTGCATAGGACAGGCCTGTATGTAATTAAAATATTTCTTTTCTGTATTCACTTTGGAAAAGACTTGAAAAATATTTCAAAGTAGTTATTTTCCACTTAATTTACAAAATCTGATTTAATTGTGAAATCAGATTGTTGATACCTTTATTGGAAACGTAACTTTCTCAAAGTGTGTTTTGTATTGCCTAAACCAGAATTGACTTAAAACGAGTTCTGTCAATCATTGCCTCTCCATTGGCTAATACACAATTCTGGCTGGAGTTGATGAGCCTGTTTGTGAGAGGATAATACCCTGTTTTCTGGATCCAGGAAGGCAGATGTGTTGTCAACAACTTGCCTCTTATCAGGGATTAGCCATCTGGGAGGCAAACAGGACTGTTGTCAGAATAAGGGGCTGCCTTAAGTCTTCTCCTCAATTGCTGTTCCTAAATGAGGCTGACGGGGTCTTTCCTATTCATTTCCAGAGTCCTCTTAGAGCCTTTGTCTCCAACCCTTGCAAGAAGAATAATAATTTGTAACTATAATAGATTGGAGGACTTCTCAACTAAGGGTTGTGGCTAAGGGCCTGCCTGGAGTTTCTCCACAGCGAAGAAGGGCTCAGCAATTTTGAATTTTGAGCTTTGAAAAATGCTTACAGTAAAGTGAAGAGACAGTATTGGCAAGTGAGGTGGGCAGAGAGCAAGAAAGCTAGAATTCTCTAATTACTGGCTAGTGCACAATACAAGGCTAGCACCTAACCATCACCTCCTTAGAACATTTCTGGACCCACGAACAGTACAATTGATCAAAAAAGGCCCTGATGGAAGAAATAAGACTTCTGACTCTTGCTTAAAAAACACTCAAGAACTCCTGCAGAATAAAAGACTCCTGCTGAAGAAGAGGAATCAAGTACTCCTGTTTCCTTATGGAACTCAGGGACTGAAACTGCCCCCCAGCAGTCAGGTCACTGACCTCCTATTTGACTTCTACAATGACATTAAAAACAGGCTCCTGACTCCTAGAAGGTCCAGCTGACTATAGAGAATTGGACCCTGCAGGAGCTTTGGCTGTAAAGATATCTATTGACTAAAAGCCTTCCCTGAGGTCCTGGTTGCTTTATGAATGACCAGCAATAACTTTCCCAGCATTTTGAGAAGAGTCGGATGATTTAGTGTCACAAATACAAAAGTATACCCATATCTGCCAAAGTGATGGTCCACCTGCTCTATTTAGGATTGGCAGGAACAGGGGCTTCCGTCCATGCAGCCCCCATTGGCTTCTTTGATAGAAAGCTATATCTAATGGCCCAGCAGAGTAGGGCATCAGGGTAAAGCCATCACAACACCCACTCTATTTAAGGTGGGCATACAGGTTATTTTTGTTCTGTCTGTCACCACCAGAGAAAACCTTTCGATGAGGGAAATAAAAGTAAATTATTAACCCTCTGAAAAAATCCTAGAGTGTAGAGGTCATTTGTTTTTCTGTTAATTTTGGTATTCAATAAGAATCTGCCTCGTTCAGAGTTTGTTTTTGAAAAGCAAAAAATGTTGAACGTTTGGTGAATGGCTGTTAAATCCGATAGCAACTGTACACTAAAATGTTTATTGCTTGATAAGACCCACAGTGATCATAGTTACTATCAAAGTATACAAAGATGACCACTTTCATTTCTATGTAGGATGGACTACAGTACATCAGTGTGATGGACCTTAAGTCCTTTGCCGCACTGATGAATGGTACTCAGTCGGACAGGGGCTAAATGGGGCCCTGAGTTTCTTCCAGCTCTGGAGGAAAGGGTTAACTTAATAATGCCTCTTCAGGAAAGTCACTGGAAGAACCCAAAGGGTCAAGCTGCCACCCTTCACACCAGAGATCAAGAAATTGATATGCGGAGTCCCACAGGGATTGTCCCTCAGACCCACCCTTTTCAACATATGCATGACACTGCTTGCCAACATCCTCTAATCCCAAGACATCACCTTTGTCTACTATGCTGATGACATAAAACTCATCCTTTCCCTGAGAGTCAAAACAACCACTCCCAGAACCAACTTCACCAACTGCATGATCATGGTAGTAGCCTGGATTAAAACCAACTATCTCAGCTCAATTCTGACAAGATGGAAGTACTGGTCTTCAGCAACAAGACCTCCCCTTGGGACACTGCCTGTTGGCTGTCAGAGCTATGACCAACACCCACAGACTGCGCACGAAATCTAGGGATCATCCTAGACAACAAGCTCTACATGATAGCTCAAGTCAATGCAGTGTGCACCTCCTGCTTCCACATCCTATGCATGCTGCGAAAAATCTTCAAATGGTTGCCTCAGAAAGCCAGATAGACCATCACACAAGCACTCATCACCAGCAGGCTGGACTACGACAACACTCTTCATGCCGGAAGCTCCTAACAACTCCAGCACAGACTCTACAAGATACAGGACATCACTGCAAGACTCCTACTCGACCGCCTATGCTGCATCCACATCACACAACAGCCGAGGGAGCTTCACTGGCTCCCCATTCACAGACCCAGCCAATTCAAACTTCTCATGCACACAAACAAAGCCCTACTCAACACAAGACAAGAATATCTGAACAGACACATATACATTCACCAACCCACCAGACACTGATGCTCTGCCTCACTGTCACTCGCACATATTCCCTGCATCTGCAAAAGCAAAACTGAAGGTCATTCTCCTACATCACACCCAAGACCTGGAACAACCTAACTCAACATATCAGAGCCTCCTCCTCACTTCCTGAGTTTGCAAGAAGCTGAAGACCTGGCTCTTCATATCAGCACCTTAGGGACACAAACCTGCACACCTGCCCAAGCGCCTGGGTACCCTCTCGGGTAATTAGTGTGCTATATAAATCAATATTAGATAACATAAAATAACAAGTCATACCCAAGGCTGGCAAGAAAAGTAGGCTTGTCCTGCTTGGAACTGTTTGCCACACTGATATCTGCCTGGTGGAGCCTTATCCTGCTACTGCTTTGAGCTTTGACCCATTGGAGGATTTTGATATCCATTGAAATTACCATCTTTCCTTGTTATCCCCCCAGACTTTTGCCTTCTGTTGCTGAGCCTGTTTTTGTTGACCATAGGACTCTGCACACTCTACTTCACCTAACCAGTGGCAAGTTGTTTGTGCTGTATATTTTCAACTTAGTAAAATTGGCAAGCTTAATTTATTTATAGGCCCAAGGTATGTGATACTACATGTAGCCCGGAACTGTATAGTAAATGCTACCAGTGGGCTTCAGCACTCATTGTGCCACCTACTAAATTAGCCCTGTAATACATGTCTGCAGGTCTGGCACTGCCATTTTACCCTGACAAAATGTTTTTGCTAGGCCTAAACCTTCCTTTTTAATGCTTATAAGTAACACCTAAGGTAGGCCCTAACTGCCCATGGTGCAGGGTGCATGGGAGTTACAAACTAGGGCACGTATACTAATGGTGTACCAGTCCTGGCTGTGAAAAACCTCAAAAGATTTTTGTTTATGGCAAGGCTGGCTCTCCCATAGTAAAACATTGGTTTACATTATAACAACTTATCATTCATAACTTCAGTTTGGGAGTAGCTAGAAGAGTGCTTCAAGGACTCATTTGATAGTAATTTAAAAGCCAACTTACTGGTCAAGTTGGATTTTATATTACTAATTTGATAATGGTGCTGTTAAAAAGTTGTAATTTTCATGCTTAGGCCAATAGGGGCCTTTCTGCTAGCCTCCAGCACTACCTGACAGCTGAGGGCTCCCCTGTGGTCAGATGTGGATTACCCCCAGAAAGTGGACAAGGGGTTGGGTGTGAAGAGGTGTTTTTCTTTCTTCAACTGAATAGCCTGGGGGCTGTGCCTAGCCTTCTCCTGAGATTCAAAGATGCCTACCCTGTCACTGGTAGATGTAGCTCTTACCTAGGTCTGCTTCCCTTTTGTCTTGCTACGCACCTTGGGTCCAAACTTAGTGGGAGGGTAAGTTGCCCCAGAACTGGTATGGAATTACCATAACAGAGGGGTTACCTATTATCATGGCTACAATTCTGGGAGGGCATTGGGAGCTCTGAGCAGGAGAAGAAAGGTTCTGTCTTGTTGGAGTTAGAAGGGCACTGTGAGTTGGAGTACAATACACCACACAGGAAGGGCAGCAAACGTGGTTAGGGTCACCCCTGGGAACATTCAGCCCACTGGTTAAGGAATGGCCAGGAGATTCCACCACACACAGGATGGTAATGGCCATAAATGTGGCTTTCCCAGTAACCTCCTCAGAACACTCCTGGACCTGTGAAGAATCAGAAGGAATTCTCAGCTGTCTTAAGAACCTTCTTGCCTTGAACCCAGGACCTCAAAAGTGACTTCAAGAGTCAATTGGCTGACCTCCTGATTGAACTACAGGGACACAACAGGTTTCCAGTGGGTGTTTTACTGCAATTACCCAGCTGACCAGTACCAACTGGACCTACCTGGACATTGGTGCTGTTCTCTGTTGCAGTGAGTCATAACCCTATGTAGTGCCCCCAAGTTTAGGACACTTGGTTGGTATTAGAGTGTACCCCTCCTGTCCCCAAAGTACAAGAATTGGGACTTAGAAACGTTTTGAAAAACTTTCTGCCTGGAGAACTGACAGTGACAGGGATTGCCGTCAAAGCCACAGCCATTGACGTTGAATTGCCATTCGGCCTCAGCTTGCTGTTTTTTTCCCCACTGTAGGAGACTTGACTACTAGAAAAGTTTCTAAGTCTAAACTTAGTAGGCATCATCAGACCGACACCATGCAGCAACCAGTCAATGTGGAGGCCTTCCTGGGCACAGACTTCAGAGCTATCCCACTCTGAGCTTTCCCAACTTCGTCATTGACTACACCAGGACCTCACTGCAACCAGCTGTCGTTGCACCCCTGTTGGATCTAGCTTGCCCCACAAATGACTCATCAGCAACCACTTTTAATCAATAAAGTTTTCTACATCTGAAGGTAAATTTTCCAGTTTGGCGGGCGAACCTGGTCCCCATAGCCGACTGGTGCTCCATCATGGTAAGCCTTAACCTTTGACTTTTACTCAGTCTAACGTGACCAGATAACTGCAGTTGGTGCTTTGTGCTTTTTGGTACTATTTTTAATTAAAACTTTAAAATTTCATATCTCCAGTTCTCCATCTTGAATTTTTGTCACTTTATTTATTAAAATATTCTCTATCTTGGTGGACCACACCACCCAGTACCCCGAATCTAACTTCCTGTGAACAGTGATTGCCCCCGTCGTGAAGATGGCACTGATGCAGATTTTTACTCAATGTGGGTTTCCCCAAGGAGGTGGTATCTGACCAGGGTACAAACTTCATGTCCAACTACATGAAGACCATGTGGATGGAGTGTAGGGTGACCTATAAATTCACCACTCCTTACCACCCCCAAACCAATGGGTTGGTTAAAAGGTTCTACCACACTCTGAAAGGCATGATAATGGGTATACCTGAACCAATCAGGTGTAAGTGGGATGTCCTCCTTCCATGACTGTTGTTCGCCTAGAGGGAGGTACCTCAGAAGGGGGTTGGCTACAGTTCCTTTGAACTTCTGTATGGGCACCCTGTGAGAGGGCCTTTCTCTCTGGTGAAGGAGGGCTGGGAGAAAGCTCTCAGGAGTGCCCCCCAGGGTGTGATCAGCTACATGTGGCCCTCTGTAACCAGACGGCGTGCCTCAGAACTCTCGCCTAAGAGAACCTGGAAGCCAGCCAGGAGGACATGAAAAGCTTAGATGACCAGAATGGCACTTTGGTAGAGTTTCAGCCTGACGACAAAGTGTGGGTCACGGAGCCTGTTGAGCCCCATGCTCTGCAAGACCGCTGGCCTGGGACCTATGAGGTTAAGAAGTGGAAGAGTGATGTCACCTATCTAGTGGACTTCAAACTTCCTAGGAACCCCTTGAAGGTTTTACATGTGAATTGCCTTAAGTCCCACTTTGAGAGGTCTGCAATGCCATGTTCTTTGTTACTGATGATGGGGTGGAAGAGGAAAGTGAACCTCTCCCTGACCTCCTAACTTCCAAAGAGCAGGATGGGTCAGTGGAGGATGTCATCCTCTCCCCTAAACTGACTTTAGATCAACAGAGAGACTGCCACTAGTTCTTGTGGCAGTTTACCTCTTTATTCTCCCCTACGCCAGGGCTCACTACATGGTGCACCCATGATACTGACACTGGGGACAGTCCACCTGTAAAAAATAAAATTTACAGGTTTTCGGATAAGGTGAGGATTTACATTAAGGAGGAGGCCTCCAAGATGTTGGAACTTGGATTTATTGAGCCCTCCAACAGCCCTTGGTCCAGCCCAGTGGTGCTGGTCCCTAAGGCTGCCCCACAAGGTGTCACATCTGAACTCTAATTCCGTGTGGACTACAGTGGGCTCAATGCAGTCAACAGGATTGACGCCAACCCCATCCGCTGAGCTGATGAGTTCATAGATTGACTTGAAGCTGCTGCGTTCCTTAGCATGTTTGACTTAAGGCCCGAGTGCTGGGTAGATTGCCTTGACTAATGGGGCAAAAGAGAGGTCTACATTCTCTACACCACAAAGTCCAGGCCCCTTGATATACCCCCCCATAAAAAAATTGTTGCCCAGAGATTTTCATTTTTGATTTATGTTTTTTGTATAATTAAAAATGTAATTGAGCTTTGATAGTCATTGCTAATCCAGACTGATTTTTTCTGGATGACATTTTTAAAAATGGCAGATGTATTGCAGTAATTATTTAATATTTCAGGAACCATGAGACCTATATACTTCATTTTGGTGTCCAAATATAGGTTGTGGGTTCAAGTAGTCTTATAGAGACAGAAAATAACTCCTCAGAACAACCCTTCTGCCATTTTCCAAAATGGCGGCACTACATTGATATGTTTTAGCCATCATATTGGTAATTTATTTTAATATTATTTTTGTTTCAGGTTTTCCATTAAGTTCATAAATATGAGCGAAACAGATGGTAGAAGAGTATCTTTACCTCCTGACCGAGTATTACTAACTACAAAATCTGAGGACTCCTTCAACAAGGAAAAATGTGTCATATGCCAAACTAATCCAGAAGAAAAGCTAACATCAATTGCAATTGGACAGAAGAGAGTTCAAGATGCTGCATAAATATGGCAAGACGGAATTCACAAAAGATTGAAACTGATGGGTGAAGAGGATCAAATATTTTATCATAGTCACAAGTGCTACAAATTCTATACAATAGAAAAAGCCTGGAAACAAATTCTCAAAATATAGCAGAAACCAGTGAATCATAACAAGAATCTGACTCTTCTAAGAATGCAATGACAACCAAACCCAATGCCCATCCACTTAGAAGATCGATGGCTACCCCTCATCCACCTCCACCAACTGATCAGAAAGCAGATGATTTTCAATGTGTTATCTGTGGTTTAGCTAGAACAAAGGCCAAATGGACTGACAAAAGAACAAAGTACAGAATATGTGAGTCTCAGAGGGCAAACCTGTTTTTATCGGAAGTTAGTTTCTTCCAAGATTACGTTTTCGGCCGAGTAGCTGATCTAAACAGTGAGGTGAATGTATTTGCAGCAGATTTGTATGCCCACCTGAACTGCATGCATGCACACATTAGAAAATATGAATATACATTGTGCTTCCAGCAGCAATGTAACCACCATCCTTCAGTTAAGCTTGCAGTCTTTGAAAAAGCAAATTAAGTTTTAAAGCCATTCTTGAGTGCTGTTTACGGGTTCACACTCAGTGAGAAATAATGGTCAACACTGATGAAACTGAATTGATCCATAATAAGGAAATTAAGATTTCTCTGGTGAGAATCTACAGTGACAAAATTTGTTTTTGTCAGTCTAACAAAAACAATGAGCCACTTATGGTGTTCTCAGCTGATTTGACTCCTGAAGTTCTTGCTGCCAACAAATATCACAGAATGCACTAAAATCAGCAGGAACCATTTTAAGAAATGTCCTGAAAGATTTTGATTTTTGACTAAATGACAAATTTTGTGATGCCCCAGAGCTCTGCAAATCACGGAAGTCAACAAGAATGCCTAATGTTGTCTTAAAATTACATCATTGTTTAATGTCAGCAAAGAAAAATTGTTACAAACTAAAGTTCTTGAGTTTGGAACAGAAGCTGACAACATTGATGATGGCTTTGAAGAAATAAGTAAAGAAGTGGAAGGCAATCCCTTTAACCAACATGCTTTTTCTGTGCTAATGTACTGCCCTTGGCAAATCATGTTTTGTGTATTACATCACGGCGAAAAGAAAACTCCGCTACACATGGTGACTGCCCATTCAATCTATGACAAGTGCAAAAGCAGAGCGCTAATCACGTTAACAAATAGAATTGGTGTATCAACAAGTTATAATGACATAGTACGGAACAGGAACTTGTTGGCAGCTCATGCTGTAAAATGTTGTGAATCCGATAGCACACCACTTCCAAGTCACTTTACCAGGAAAGGATTTACAATTGCTGCTCTTGATAATTTTGATTTTGAAGACAGCTCTTCGCTGTCTGAAACATCCAGCAGACATAATACTGCCATGGTGCTTTCTCAAGACTCTACTAAGGAAGTAGCTGCTAGCAAGCTGTGTCAACTGTAGGCATAAACAAACAAAGCTGCAAACCTATATCCCAACAGCATTGCCAATGTATGCAGAATCACTACAAGCCATCAACACATCCCATACACTGGAAAGTTTCAAAGAGGCTGAGGACATGGATCTCCTTCTTCCTGATGCTGAGGTCCACAAAGCTGATTTAACTAAATTTATCATATTTCTTATTTGGTGCGGACTGAAGGATGAAGAAAAGCCAATTCCTCTGGAGGGCTGGAATTCATGCTCTTATCTCCCAGAATAACATCCCTCTGATGAAGGTTGGGTTTTTACCAGTAATACCATCTCCAGTCAAAAACTTTGCAACAGTATACACAGCTTTAAAAAAAAATCCAAAATGTGAATGCTCAGCTTGAAGACCAGCCTATCCTGCCATTTTTCTGTGATGGAGGCGTTTTCCGTATTGTAGCTGACATTTTTATGAGCAATCCAGTAGAATTTGATGATCTTTAGCCAATGATGGGCAATTTCCACATGAGAAAAGGTGTGTTGCAATGTGTAGGAAGTTATCTCAGTGGATGTGGCAAAGACGATGTACTTATTAAGGCTGAAATCTTTGGAAGCAAAACTATCCAGTCAGTATTGAGCCAAACTCATTATATTTGTTTGTTACAGGGTATTCTCATCATATCTGAGGCTATAGAAACCTTGCACTGGAATGCTTTCTAGAACAAGACTGACTAATTAGGTTTTGCATATCTTATCTCAGAAGTGAACAAGTCTCAGGGTGCACTTCATTCAAAAGATGTAATGCAAAGTCAGGCAATGTTCAATACACTCAGTTCACAATCAGAAAACCTGAAAACCAAGTTTGTAGCGTTTTCCAAAGAGTGTGAAGAAAAAGCAGAACTTTGAAAGTACTGGGGAAATGTTTTACACATGATCGCTTTAGTGAAAAACTTGATACATGCTGATCAGGAAGGTGATTGGGAGCTGCCTGTGAAGACTGTGGAGTCAATAATTATGATGCTTTGTGAATTTAATTGCATAACTACCTGGGATATTTATCCTGGTATTTGGAAAGAGTAAAGAAGGTACAGGTGGAAAAACTTAACCTCTAGACAAAATTCCTCCAAAGACATTCTGTGGTGAAAGACAGAGAAGGAAGGGTCAATGCTGTTGCTACAGATATGAAACTGGAATAGACGGTTCAGTGATCACAGAAAAGCTCCAAGGAAGTTGTTGGTCAGACACATAAAAGTGAATATGTTGCTCAATGGCAGCTAGTTTACCCTGAAGTCCTTTTTATTTGAAATGTTTTCAGAGAGATGACAAATTCAAAATTAATGGACCATCGTGAAACTGTTCCTCACCACAAACTAGTGGGAAAGAGAGGGGGACGTTTTAATAAACATGTTGACAGCTTTCATCATTTCATGCAGCAGCAAGAAAACCCCTTTGAAATGCCTGAGCCTGTGCAACTACACAACTTCATGGCAAAACAATATGTGGATAACGATATAAAGACATGTTTACCAGATGTCCAGGAACATGGATCGAAACTATGCGCAGAACTGAAGCAGGAGAGATTTGTAATGAAATAAAAAAAGCTGTAATCACTAAAGCTAAATGTCCACGCTTTAATTGCCATAGTATGAGTTTTTTTCAATCAGCCACTACAAAACAGGTTACAAAAAACAACTTTCACAAGCACATAGAGAGATGGATGTAGCAAAAGAAAGGGGTGAATTTATCAAGGACATTCTGATGCATGATCTTCTTCCAACGAATGCATTAGTTGATGGAGATGCTGCAACCAAACCAGTGAAGCACAAACTCGTACAAGAGCTAAAAAGAAATGTTCATCTGAAGAATTTCAATTAAAAAAGGTGTCCTCATTGAAAACTGCTGTTGTTGTGGACTATGTGGACTATTTCATCCTTGCAAAAGTTCAGAGAGGTCGTTCAGACTGTTCTACAGATATCAAAGTCAGTGTGCACCTTGCAAGAACTGCACATTGTCTTTAATAGTTATCTTGAACTATCTGTGAAAGAATGTGAGAGAATCAGACGAATGTCTACAAGTGGAACAATTGACTTTGCCTGCATCAAATATTAGACACCTATGCCTCTGCAACTTGATAAATTCTGGTCCTCAACATCGATCAAAATGAACTTGGAGATGTTAACTCGCCAAAACATTGCTGATGCTCCATTGAACACTGAATTTGCAATTGTTGCAAGTGGAATGACTGACAAGGTACGGGTCATATTGTTCAAGAACTTAACAGCAAATTGGAGGAAGCTGAACTTCATGTTGTGCTACATGTTGAGTGGGCTGTTTGAAATGGTTCCAATAGAGTCATTGGACTGTCAAATGACACAGATGTTATTATTGTGTTCCTTAGAGTTGTTGCAATGTTTATAAGTCAAAGATTGTCAGAGTTATGGATACGTTATGAAACACGCAAGGATAGACACTTGATCCCGCTTCATATTCTGTACAAGAAACTTGACCCAGAGATGCCCAATGTTCTTATAAAGGCACATATTCTTAGGGGTGATGACACTATGAGCCAAAATTGGAACAAAACTTGGAGCTTTAACTACTGAACCTGTGAAGTTTCTAAAAGGATTTTTTGGGACAGAAGAACAATGTGAATTTAAAGACGTTGAAAAATACCTTATGCGTGTGTGGAAAACAAGTTCTGACAGTCACAGATTTACCGATCTTCAGTACAGTGAGTTCAAGAGATCAGTCCCGCTAAGTGACCTTCCACTGACATAATATTCTGTGCGTGGACACGTTGAAAGAGCATTCTACTTGATCAGATGTGTAAATGTTTTGGATCATATTATTTGGTTGTGAAGATATTGACAGGGTGCTAAAACCCATGAAATTTCCAAAGCCTCTACACACAGAACTTACACGTGCATGTACTTTCAAAACCTGTGCTACAAAATGATGTCCCTGTTGATATGTTCTAAAATGTTCAACATTCTGAAAATGTACCACAAACGACTGCCAAAACAAATAAATAAAGTGAACTATGAAAATGTGTCTAAAACAGGAAAGATTAACATAATTCTTTTCATATTCAGATCATAAACATTGTTTGGTGTATACATAAAAGGATTAAAAAACAATATTATTTGTTTCATTTCTATATATGTCTCTTCTTCCTCTATTGTAGCCGTCATTTTGGAAAATGGCAGAAGGGTTGCTCTGAGAAGTTATTTTCGGTCTCTATCAGACTACGTGGCCCCCAAAACCTATGGTTTGACACCAAAATGAAGTATCTAGGTCTCATGGTTCCTGAAATATTACATCATCACTGCAAAACACTTAAAAATGTCATCCAGAAAAATTTGACCCGGATCAGCAATGTTTACCCAAGCTAAGTTACATCTCTATTGATCCAAAAACACAAATAAAAAATTAAAATCTCTGGACAACACTTTTTTCATCTGAGGTATATCACGGGGCCGGGATTAAGACGGTGACTTCCAGTTTCACATCATACCCTTAAGGTTAAAGAATGCCCCTGCCACCTTCAGAGGTTGGTAAACCAGGTCCTAGCTGGACAAGAGAACTTCAGTGCTGGCTATCTGGACAACAATGAGGTCTTCAGTTCTAGCAGGGAGGACCACCTGTGCCACCTGAGGGAAGTGCTTTAGGCTCTGCAGAGGGAAGGTCAAACTATCAAGGCCAATAAGTGCCAGATAGGGCAGGGTTTTGTGGTCTACTTAGGACACCAAGTGGGGGTGGCAGGGTGCAGCACTTGCAATCCAAGATTGACACCATTCTAGCTTGGACACCCCCCAACAACCAGACTGAAGTGAGAACCTTCCGAGGCCTCACAGGATATTACAGGTGATTCATCAAGGAGTATGGCACTCTTGTTGTCCCCTTGACAGAGCTGGCTTCCGAGAAGCAGGCATATCAGGTGACCTGGGTAGGGGCATGGCAGAAAGCTTTTGATGCCCTAAAGGAAGCCATGTGCACAGCACCCATGCTCGAGGCCCCAGATTTCTCCAAAGAATTTGTTGTTCAGACAAACGTCTCAGGCATGGCATAATAGCTGTGCTCACACAGCTAAATGAAGAGTGCGGCTACTTCTCAGGGAGCCGAGGTAAAGCAAGATTGAAAGGGAAGCCTTTGCTGTGGTGTGGCCACTGAAGAAGCCAATGCCATATCTGTTTGGCATTCACGTCTAGGTTCAGACAGACCACAGGTACCTCAGATGGATAATGCTGATGAGGGCTGAGAAACCCAAACTCTTGAGGTGGTTCATCTCCCTACAGGGAATGGACTTTATGGTGGAACTCCACCCTGGAACAGACCACACCAATGTTGATGGTCTCTCCAGTTTCTTCCGCCTTAGTGAAGACAACCCCCAAGGGGTTGGGTAGCTCTCCCCACTTTCAGCTGAGGGGGTACACTTGTTAGACCTGGCATCCTTGGCATGGGAGCCCCTAACGTTTTGCCCTCTAACCTTCTATTTTACTGACCGATTTTTCCTGATTTTTAGGATTCTAGGGACTTTTACCACTTCTGATCAGTGCTAAAGTGCAGCTGCTCTGTACTCTAAACATGGTAACATTGGCTTCTCCGCAATTGGAATATTTAATTTAGTTGTAAGTCCCTAGTAAAGTAAAATATATGTTCCATGGGCCTGTAAATTAAATGTGACTAGTGGGCCTGAAGCACAGATTGTGCTACCCACTACAGTAGCCTTTCAAGCATGTCTTAGGCCTGCCACTGCAGAGCCTAGGTGTGCAGTTTTAAACTGTCATTTCAACCTGTCAAGTGTATCCACTTGCCAGACTAAAACCTTCCTTTTTATTACATATAAGTAACCCCTAAGGTTGGCTCTAGTTCGCTCCAAGGGCAGGGTGCAGTGTATTTAAAAAGTTGGACATGTACTTTTAACCCCCTGTATAGTGTCTGGAGCCTGGGAAGGAAGGGCAGGGACCTTGTGTTATTCAAAGGCCTCTTTGAAGTCTCCCCTGCTTCAGTGGCACCTTTGGGTATAAATAATGGACCCCAAATCCCCAGAAAACTAGAACTTTACTGGAGCAATGGACACTCTAACAGGAAGAAGGACTGCTGTGCTGCCAGGAGAGACTGTCACTCTGCAACTGCATTGATGTGTTGGCCTACTGCTTGCTGTGTGCTGTGCTGTAGGAGGGACTGCCACTTTACTACTTGCTTTGCTGTGTTAGACTGCTGCTTCTTGACTGCAGTGAGAAGGACTGGACCCAAGATTCTCCAAGGGCTTTTTGGCTTGCCTCCTGTTCCCCTGCAGTCTCAGGGACATCAAAGACTGCCTGCAACTCTACTGGTGCTGCTGGACTCTGCCATCTGTGAGTCCTACCCTTGCCTGCGGTGCCCCCCTCCAGTCCTGGGCCTCAGAATTGAGTTTCAGCAGCCTTTTTAGTCTTGATGTTGACACATCGGGGACTTTGCGCCGATCAGAACTGACACATCTCCTTTTCGACACAGACACAGCCGCTGCTGGATGACATTGCCTTGTTGCTCGGTGCAGGTCGACACCGACGGACATCGAATCCACAATCTACTTGGTTTGATGACAAAGCTCTGCGCGACTCAATGTCGATGCATTTCCAGCCACTTCAATGCAGTTTGACGAGGACATGGGTCACCCTTTGCGCAGCTTGACAGCAATGAAGCAGACTTTCGACGTCGACCAAGGCTCCATCGCAGAAACTTTTTCAGCTGGGCCTGTCCGGGTCCTGAAGCCAGCCTACCCTCTATCGTGATTGGCCTGGATTTTGCATTTGTACTGGTCCCTTGTGACCACAAGTAACCTTTCTGACTGCTACTGACTTCTAAGCACTATTTTCACATTTAGGCCCTCATTACAAACCTGGCGGTAAATCCCGCTTACCGCCGTGCTGACAGCCTCCAACATACCATGGCCGCAGCGGAAATCCGCTACAGGTATTACGATCCACATCTCGTAATCCTCCACAATACAGACACACACACAAGTCCGCCACACCAAAGGTCAGTGATAAACTGGCGATAGCAAAACCTACACTGTCACGCCAACAGGAATTAGCCCACACTATCACAACCCACGAATCAACGCGGCGTCATTCAACCGCGGTAATCCATTGGCGGTACACACCGCCGCACTCAAAATACACACACATTTACAAAACACAACCACATTGGACAATTCAAAATACACACACCTGATACACCTACACACACCACACCTACACACTCACACCACTATAAAACACACACCCACATTACCCACAACCCCTTACAATGACATTTTTTGAAAAAGCAGAGAGAGAGAAAATAGCAAACACAACACCAGCATCCACAGGCACACAACACCATCACTCATACAACATCCACACACCTCAAAGAACACACCCCAACACAACACATCACACAGCACAACAAACATCACCTCACACATCACCCACACCACATTATGGCACCTCAAAGACACCCCAGGTTTTCTGAGGAGGAGCTCAGGGTCATGGTGGAGGAAATCATCTGAGTAGAGCCACAGCTATTCAGATCACAGGTGCAGCAGACATCCATTGCAAGGAAGATGGAGCTATGGCGGAGAATTGTCGACAGGGTCAACACAGTGGGACAGCACACAAGAACACAGGATGACATCAGGAAGAGGTGGAACAACCTATGGGGGAAGGTGCGTTCCGTGGTATCCAGACACCAGGTAGCCATACAGAGGACTGGCGGTGGACCCCCACCTTCTCCCCCACAACTAACAGCATGGGAGGAGCAAGTCTTGGGGATCATGCATCCTGAGGGCCTCGCAGGAGTAGCAGGAGGACTGGACTCTGGTAAGGCAAATCTTTACTACTATTTCACCCCCACCCTACCTGCATGCCAGCTCCTACCCCTACCCTCACACCCATCACCCCAACACCTCACAGATACCCCACTATCACAACCCACACATCCAATACCAAGCCCTGCCTGCAACACCAATGTATGGACACCCATAACAGACCTGCATGGACACCCATCACCAAAGCATGTCCAGTAGAGAGACTCACCCAGGCCACAAAATCACCACTCACACAAGGACCAAAGCAATAATGCAAGCACAGGAGTAGAGGGCAACTCACACATTGCACAGGATGCCGCCCACAGATACAATAACTATGCATTCACACCCCAACAGGACCCCTACCCAACGTCACCGGACAGGAGGTGCCAGCCACATCCAGTCCCCCCACAGAAGAGGCCCACAGTGACGACAGCAGCTCTGCACGCCTGGATCAAGATGATCAACCCGGCCCATCAGGGACCTCTGGACAGTTGGTTCCCCTGCCACAGTCCCAAACCACCACAGAGTCTCCCCCTCAGGAAACACCACCACAGCACCCACCCTTCGGGCCCATGCCACTGTCCACAGGACACGTCAATCAGCAGTGTGTCCACCACTACAGGGACCCCAGGCAACCCCACTAACCCAAGACAATCAGGGACCTGGGGTCAGTGGCAGTGGGCACACGGTTAAGGGAACAGAGGCACAGGACAACAGGGAAACTGGGAGGACTGCTGTGCGACAGGTGGAGGACAAACCCAGGGAACCCACTCTCCACGAGGCACTCTCCAACATCATGGGAGCATACCACCATTCCCAGGAGCCCATGGGCACGGTACTGGCCAAGTTTCAGGAGACCCAGCGGCTGCAGGAGGAACAGTACCTGGGGATCAGGGAGGACTTGAAGTCCATTAACATCACCCTGGTCACCATTGCAGGGGTACTGGCAGACATGGCCAACACCATGAGGGAGACAGTGGCACACCAATGGGCCCCTGACACTAGCCCGAATGATGAACAGCCATCCACCTCCGCCGGCGCTAGTGGACATTCCTCCACCATCACCCCAGCCCCAGCACATCCCCCTCCACTGATTAGCACTTAAATAAACACCCTTGAATCACAAAACAATCTGGAGTCAGTCTGTACTTACACAAATGTGTTATTACAACCTCTCTAACAAATATCAATGTCAATTTTCATTTGCACATAACAAAGTATGACATTTGTTGGGCAGCAGTAAACATAGCAGAAGGCAGAATGTGGTACCCAGATCTGTGAAAAGGAAAGGCAAAGTGAACTGTCAGGGTCCATACACAGAGGTAAAAAGGCAGAGTCATGCAATGTCCTACAGTAGTCTGATATGAGAGGAGCAGTGCCAGTCTCTTACCTGGGTCTCACTGGAAGTATTGCATGATGATGATGTTGTTTCGGTTGTCAATATCTTCTTCTGCCTCCTCTTCTTCACTCACCACAGGCTCCACAGCTGCCACAAGACCAACATCAGGCCCATCCTCCTGCAGAAAAGGCACCTGGTGTCGCAAAACCAGGTTGTGCAACATACAGCATGCCACGATGATCTGGCACACCTTCTTCGGTGAGTAGTATAGGGAGCCACCTGTCAGATGGAGGCACCAAAACCTGGCCTTCAGGAGGCCGAAAGTACGCTCTATAACCCTCCTTGTATGCCCATGTACCTCGTTGTAGCATTCCTCTGCCATTGTCCTGGGATTCCTCACTGGGGTTAGTAGCCATGACAGGTTGGGGTAACCAGAGTCACCTGCAAATATCAAGGGGCATCTGTTAGACATACACAAACCCTTAGGGACTCTCCCATACCCAGACACCTATTCAAACTGTGTGGGGACCTTGGGCTCACCTATTAGCCACACACAGTGCCTCTGGAGTTGGCCCAACACATAAGGGATGCTGCTATTCCTCAAAATGTAAGCGTCATGCACTGAGCCAGGATACTTGGCATTCACATGGGAGATGTACTGGTCTGCCAAACACACCATCTGCACATTCATGGAATGGTAGCTTTTGCGGTTTCTGTACACCTGTTCATCCCTGCGGGGTGGGACAAATGCCACATGCGTACCATCAATGGCACCAATGATGTTGGGGATATGTCCCAGGGCATAGAAGTCACCTTTCACTGTGGGCAAATCCTCCACCTGGGGGAAAACAATGTAGTTGCGCATGTGTTTCAGCAGGGCAGACAACACTCTGGACAACACGTTAGAGAACATTGGCTGAGACATCCCTGATGCCATGGCCACTGTTGTTTGAAAGGAACCACTGGCCAGGAAATGGAGCACTGACAGGACCTGCACTAGAGGGGGAATTCCTGTGGGATGGCGGATAGCTGACATCAGGTCTGGCTCCAACTGGGCACACAGTTCATGGATTGTGGCTCTATCAAGTCTGTAGGTGATAATGATGTTTCTGTCTTCCATTGTCGACAGGTCCACCAGGGGTCTGTACATCGCAGGATGACGCCATTACATCATCTCCCCTAGCGGATATGCCCTATGAAGGAGAAAGGTAAGCAGAGGGTCATATACCACATAGGTTGCACAAGGGTGTTTTGCACTATTGTGATTTAATCGGTGTGTGGCGCTGTCTGTCCGTATTGCTGCCCAAAAGTGCTGTGACGCAGTTAGGTGCCCTGCCATGTGCCCCCCTGAAATGGTGGCTGCCTGACCTGTAAGGAGGGACAAGGGGAAATCAGGTAACTGCGCTGGCGTTGTGCAGCATCGCGGTAGGCGGACGAAGACCGCTGTGCAATTCAGCATTGGTTATCATTGGGCCCTATGGGTTCCAGGAGCCAATGACGATGTACACCAGCGGTGACAGTAGGCACCACCGCGGACGTGACCGCCATTTTCTATCTCTTCACTCACTTGATCCCTGACCTTCAACAGGAGAGGACCTACACTGCAAGTGCTGCTGTGACCTGAGTCTGGAAGCGACAATGGCTACAGTGTCTGGGAAAAGGGCCCCTGCCTTCACTGCGGAGGAGTTGGACCACCTGATGGATGGGGTCCTCCCCCAGTACACGCTACTCTACGGTCCTCCAGACAAACAGGTAAGTACACTGGGTGCATGGTGGATGGGACATTAATGTATGGAGTGGCGTGGATGGAAGATACATGGGGGGCTGTGGCCTGCATGTGAGTATGGTCAGTGTATGTGTTGGGAAGTTGTGGCCAATGAGTAAGAAGAACCGGACGGGGGAGTAAAATCCATTCTTACTTTACCTTTCCTGTAGGTCAGCGCCCTACCAGAAGAAGGGTATTTGGCGTGCCATTGCCAAGGAAGTGCGGACCCTGGGGGTCTATCATAGACGGAGCACCCACTGCCACAAGAGATGGGAGGACCTGCGCCGCTGGAGCAAGAAGACGGCGGAGGCCCAGCTGGGGATGGCCTCCCAACGTGGAAGGGGTGCCCATCACACCATGACCCCCCTGATGTTCTGGATCCTGGCGGTGGCATATCCGGAGTTGGATGGGCGCTTGAGGGCATCACAGCAGCCACAAGGGGGTGAGTACAGTCTCATTCAGCTGACTCTGCGCGCTTTACGAGGTGTCTGAGTGGGGGAAGTGGGCTGTGGGTTCCCCTAGGCCTGGGAGAACTTGGTAAGGTAGGTCCCTTGTTAGGCAGGCTCTGTGGCACTCCAACCCTAATAGTGGTAGTGGCCATCTACACCTAGGCAGGCTCCTGTGGGTTCCAGCTGTGCAGCAAATGGCCTTAGGCATCGTTCCCTCATGGGCAGGTGATTTTCCTAAGAATTGTTAGTGCATGGCCTAGTGCATAGGGCTGCTCCCTGTGTGTTGTGTCCGCCAACGGTGGTGTTGTTGCTGGCATTGACCATGTGTCTCCTCTGTCTTTCCCCCCCTTTTTGTTTTGTCACCCTGTCCTTGTGTGCATTAGCATCATCTGGCGGAGGAGCAGTGGCACCGGAGCAAGAGGGAGCTTCAACCCACATGGCCCAGGAGGGTGAATGTATGGAGTCTGAAGGCAGCAGTGGGACGGAGGGCGAGGGGAGCTCCCCGACGGGGACAGGAGGGAACACCAGCGACATCGACTCCTCCTCTGATGGGAGCTCCCTTGTGGTGGCGGGCACCTCTGTGCCCACCGCAACAACAGGTACAGCCGCCACCCCCCCTACCAGCACTGCCCTCCCAGCATCCCCTCAGCGTGTTTCCCATGCCCGCTCACCCAGGAGGGTGGGCATCTCCTTTGCCCCAGGCACCTCAGGCCCTGCCCCAGTCAGCCCTGCTGCCCTCAGTGAGGAGGCTATTGACCTCCTGAGATCCCTCACTGTTGGGCAGTCAACCATTCTGAATGCCATCCAGGGTGTTGAGAGGCATTTGCAACAAACAAATGCATACCTGGAGGGCATTCATTCTGGCGTGGCGGCCCAACAGAGAGCATTTCAGGCTCTGGCCTCAGCACTGATGGCAGCCATTGTCCCTGTGTCCAGCCTCCCCCTCCAACCTCCACTACCCCGAGCCAATCCCCTCTACCTCAGCCTATCCCAAGCACACCATCAGACGAGCATGCACACTCATCAACACACAAAAGTGGCTCAGGCAAACATAAGCACCACACATCCCACAGGCACTCACACAAGCACCATACCCATGCAGACACACCAACATCGACTGCCTCCAATTTGTCCCCCTCCTCCACGTCCTCCACCTCCCTCCCTGTCTTGTCTCCACTCCACTCACACCTGCATGCACTACATCCTCATCCACTACCTCCATCACCAGCACGCCCATCACCAGACACCGCTCTCGTGCAATCACCTCCCCCACTACCATGCATATGTCCCCTGTGTCCTCTCCCAGTGTGTCCTCCCAAAGTACACAAACGCAGGCACACACCCACTCAACAGCCATCCACCTCACAACAGCCTCCAGCCCATGCACCTTCACCCAAACTCAGCAGACGTACACCTCCTACAACCACTACCTCTTCCTCCACTTCCAAACCCCCTCCATCTTCCCGTCCCAGTCCCAGTGTGTCTAAAAACCTTTTTCTAGCTTCCATTGACCTCTTCCCTACACCTCCCCCCCGTCCTTCCCCTAGGGCCATGATGTCCAGATCCCAGCCCAGCACCTCAGCCACAAAATCATCGTCCAGTGTGGTCCCTGCAAGTCCAGGAACATCGAAGGCTGCCAGTTTGCCACCTACTGATGCCAAGGACCACCCTATTCCGCCAACTGCCAAGGTAAAGAAGGGGCCTGCATGCCGAAGAAAAAAGCCGCACCAACCACCCAGCAAGGCCTCTTCCAGAACCAAAGAGGACAGTGTCAAGGTCTCAGCCGCGACTTCCAAGGTGGGGAAGGGACACAGGGGCAAAGGGAAGTCAGCTTAGGGCACGGAGCCTCCGGGTGAGGGACTGGTGTCACCCCTTCTGCAAGACAGACCAGCAACCTGTATGGCGGTGGCCACCACCGCAACGACCGCCCCCTGCACTGCCACCTGCACGTCTGCTGCCTCTACTACAGTCACCAGCATCATCCCCAGTGGGCACCCTTCTGAGACTGCAGGAGACGGCCTGGTGTCTCCTTCCACAAGTACCACCGGCAGACACTGCCGCAGCCACCGCCACCTGCCCTGCGACATGCCCAGCCAGTGCCACTACAGTGGACATCAGCATCATCCCCAGTGGGCAGCCGCCCGAGGCTGCAGGAGACGTCCTGGACCCTGCACACACTACATGAGGCTCCACAACCAGCACTGGCCGCAGGGTGGAGTGTGGAGTATCATGCTACCTGTTCGATGAAAATCTCATGGCTCAGACACCCAGGTGAGGGAATGGGAACTGCCACACCTCAGGTGCAGCATAACTGGGCACAAAGCCCCCTCCAGAACCAGTGGAGAGATACGTCCACTACCCCAGTCCTTGGCAGGATGAAGCACTCTGGGCACAAAGCCCCCTCCAGAACCAGTAGAGAGATACATCCACTACCCCAGTCCTTGGCAGGATGAAGCACTCTGGGCACTAAGCCCCCTCCAGAAACAGTGGAGAACAGCATCCACTACCCCAGTCCTTGGCAGGATGAAGTACTCTGGGCACCAAGCCCCCTCCAGAACCAGTGGAGAGATACATCCACTACCCCAGTCCTTGGCAGGATAAAGCAATCTGGGCACAAAGCTCCCTCCAGAACCAGTGGGCAACCCACCCACTAGAGAGACTGTGGCTTTGTACTCCCCAGGACCAAGCAGTGGGCAAACCACCCACTTGAGAGACTGTGGCTTTGTACTCCCCAGGAACAGGCAGTGGGCAAACCACCCACTAGAGTGACTGTAGCTTTGTACTCCCAGGACCAAGCAGTGGGCCACCCACCCACTTGAGAGACTGTGGCTTTGCACTCCCCAGGAGGACCAAGCAGTGGGCAAACAACCCACTTGAGCGACTGTGCCTTTGTACTCCCCAGGAACAAGCAGTGGGCAAACCACCCAGTTGAGAGACTGTGGCTTTGCACTCCACAGGACCAAGCAGTGGGCAAACCACCCACTTGAGAGACTGTGGCTTTGTACACCCCAGGACCAAGCAGTGGGCATGGAGCCCCCACGAGGAGCAGTGGCATCGTCCCATCATCCGGCTGAGGTGCCCCCTCCCCTTCCCCCTGAGGTGCCTGTGTTTTTTTCGACCTGATGCCCCTGCAGTGTTCTCTCCGTTTTGAGGCAGGTGTCATGTGTGGGCCTCGCCCATGCTTTTTGGCACCACTGGTCCACGGACATTTAATGGAACGGTATACGGACTTGTGTACTTGCTGTAAATATATGTATATACTGATCATTTAAAGTTATCTTGGCCTATCTGAATTTTCGATTATTACACTCGTTACAATCATTTCATTTGGTCCTTGCATTCTTCCAGGGGGTGACGGGGTGCATCTGTGATGTAATTGGATGTGTTTGTGTGTATGGTGTTGTGGGTGAGGATGGGGGTGGGGGTGTTGCGTATTGCGTGTGTGTGTCACTCTCTTTTTCCTCGCCCCCTCCCCTGTGTACTAGGTGCAGTACTCACCGTGGTCGTCACAGCCGTCTTTGATGTTCCTGGTAGATGAGGAGCTAAACCAACATTAGCAGGACCTGTAACTCGGGCTCCATGGCGTCCTGGTTCCTCGTTGGGTGTTGTGAGGTGAGTGGTTTACGTTCGAAGTACTGTTTCCGCCGTGCATTTATGGCGTTGGTACCGCCCCAGAAAAGCTGGCGGATTGGTGCCTTGTAATAGTGTGGGTGGTAACATTGTCTTCCGCCTGTCTGTTGGCGGTTACCGCCGCGGTGTTTGTTGCTACCGCCGTGGAGGTCGGAATGTTAAAGTGGCTTTCTCTGTTGGCGGTTTCCCCCATGGTCGTGATTCCATTTTTTTTATCGCCGGCCTGTAGGCGGTATCACCGCCGCTTTATCACCGACCGCCAGGGTTGTAATGAGGGCCTTAATCTTTAAAAATTAATATCTCCACTTCTACCTATTAGATTTTCGTTGTTTTCGT
This sequence comes from Pleurodeles waltl, assembly GCF_031143425.1. Lineage (NCBI taxonomy): Eukaryota > Metazoa > Chordata > Amphibia > Caudata > Salamandridae > Pleurodeles > Pleurodeles waltl. The sequence continues at coordinate 637,269,776 of NC_090439.1, forward strand.
CTTGTGTTACTCCGATAAATATACTCTATTTTTCTAAACTGGCGTGGAGTCTTTTTGTGGTGTGTTTCACTGTGGTCCTGTAATTTAAGTGTTGCACAAATTCTTTACACATTGCCTCTTACGTTAAGCCTGACTGGTCTGTGCCAAGCTATCAGACAGTTTAATTTAGGGTGTGTATCTGACTTATCCTGACTAGGATTGTGGTCCCTACTTGGACAGGGTGCATAAGTCTACCAACTATAAACCCAATTTCTAACAGGGGGCAATATATGAAAATGATCTACCGCCATGCCTGGACGTACATATATGATGAGGGCATAAAAAAGTTGCTCACTGGACCTGAGTTTGCGTATTGGAATATAAAACTGCAGCTTGTTCCGCAAATAGCTGTGACCACTTCTGTGTAAAGATTTGTGTACCAAACAAAGAAACTTAAAAAGGGAGTGCTTTTTAATGGGTAGCACATGTAAAGATTTGAACGTGGGTTCCAAAGGAAATCATGGTGGCAGGTTACAGACCATGTGGGCCGTGTTCTGTACCACCTGGAGTTTGGCTAAAAGGCCCTCATTCATTGCTAACATTAGGGGTTACCATAATCTAGGTGACCTACAAATAAGTGCCTGTGTGAGTGATTTCCTGGTCGGAGAAGGAAGCCATTGGAAGGCTTTCCTGAGAAGGTGCATAGTGCCAACACAGGATCCAGAGATAGAGTTTACATGTTCTTTCATGGAGAGATTCTCGTCTATCAGGACACCCCAGTTTCTAACTACCTTTTTAGGCATAGGGACAGACCCTAGTTCTGGGGGCCCCTTTGGATCAAAAGGAGAGAGCTTTTCCAAAAAGCAGAATCTTGGTCTTACCTGTGATCAGTTGGAAACAGTAGGTTGATATCCAAGAAGCAATCTTTTTCATTCATTAACTGAATCTTAATTAGATAGATTTATGGTTGGGCCCCATAGTGATGATAAGTTGCATGTCATCCGCATACGAAAACAACATCAAAACAGCATGATCTTTTCATTTGAGCCGGGGGGTCACATGGATATTAAAAAGGGTAGGGCTAAAAGATTAACCCTGTGTACGTCCTTGCCATGGTTCTAGAATTGAAAAGATCTTACTACACCGTCTGATCAATCAAAAAGTTTTTCAACCAGCCCAGAGCTTTTCCACCCAATCTCCCCCAGTCTTTAGATTAGGGTTGATTGTGAGATGGTGTTGAATGCTGAGGACAGGTCTAGTAATACCAACAACATGGCTGGGTGCCCTGCGTCCAGAGAAAGTCTGAAAGTATCTAGAACCTCCACCAGTGCTGTTTTTATTTATAAGAAACCGGAAACCTGACTGGGAGGGGTCTAACAAAGAATGACTTTCCAAAACAGATGTAAGTTGTCCATTGACTAAGGTCTCCATAACTTTTCCAAGAAAAGGGAGCAAGGATATTGGCCTATAGTTTACCAGCTCTAGGGGATCTGCCATGAGTTTTTTTAGAACTCGTCAGCCCGAGCTGCTCTTCATTTTGTTGGAAAGATTTCTGTCCTCAAGGAGAGATTGAACAGGTCAGTGATGGTAGAAAGAAGAGCTGGGACCATGGTTTCCATAACAGAAGGCAGAGCAGGATCCTCTGGTGAACCAGATTTGATCTTCTTAATCAAGACCAACACTTGTCCAGGGTCAGGTTCGAAAGTTTCCAAAAGAATGGGGTAAGTGATGACTGAGGTGGTTGATGGAGTCAACCCTTCCAGTTCTGAATCATTTAAGAAGGTTGTATAAATGTTGAAGATTTTTTCTTCAAAGTGGTTTGTGAGATCATCACAAAGAGACTGAGAAGCTGGGGCTGGCGAGGCACAAGTTGAAGGATTGGTAAGCTACTTCAGAATCTTACATAGTTCTTTTGTTGTTTCCTGCATTATTGATTCTGTCCAGTATGCAGGTTTTCCTTGGTTCTTTAAAGTTTTTGTGATAGGCTCCAGGTGCAGTTTTATTAGTGATTTTGTCACCAAGAATTTTTGTAGTTCTCCATTTGTGTTCCAGCTTTCTACAAGCTCTGTTTTCCTTTTTTAAGGAATCTGAAAACCAATATGAAATTACTTTCATTGATTTGGATTGACTAAGCTGAAGGGGAGCAATGGTGTCTAATGCCTGGATAAACACTCCCTCAAAGTCATTCTAGGCCATATTTATATCTGCATGGCCCCTCAGAGAAGGAGGGGAAAAGTGTGGTGTAAATGATGAAAATTCTACCTTCCTCCATGGTCTAATCAACCCCGGTGCTGTTACGTTCGGGCCCAAGCGTTTTCCAATGTTGAAATGAAAATAAATAGTAAAGTGGTCAATCCAGACCTGCGAATTGGGGAGGGGGGATCTACCTGTAAGTTCGGCAAGTCCAAAGTATGTCCTTCTGTATCAGTATGGCCTTGTGCCGTTTGATAAAGACCTAAAGATTCCAGGTCTGAGAGCAAGAGTATGGTATCTAGGTCTGAGGTAAGCTCTGCATGATGTTTGAAATCGCCAACCAGCATAAAGTTGTCTGATTCCAAAATATGTGGTGCCAGACATTCTGTCAGCATAGTGCTGAAATCTTCTTTTGAGCCCGGAGGACAATGTACTAATGCAGCCTTCCAGGTTAGCTTTGAGAGTGTCTCTAATTTAAAAATACACATCTCTGCCAAACGGGGAGAAGTGCCTCCAATAACAAACTTTGCACCATATTATGAAAATCAATGGCAACACCCTTGCCTGTTTTTGATTCTCTATCTAGTCTGATTAAACTGTAGTCAGAGGGGAACACTATTGAAATAAACGGGAGTGCCATGGGATGGAACCATGGTTCCATGATAAAACACATATCTGTTCTTTTCCTATCCAGAAGATCCTATAATTCCAGGGCATGTTTAGAAATAGAGCGGGCATTGAGGTAAAGACCATGTAGTTGAGTGGGTTCCAAGTTCTGTAGTGTAGAGGGGTCTGAGGTGCCTGCCTGTCATGAACTATCTGTTTTATGTAGTTCCTGACAAGAATTATTGTGATTTTATGGGCTTCCATCTTTCCAGGGAGGTGGAGGGAGAACACACAAAATTACAGTATTTGAAAATATATGGGACATCTTGTTCTAGAGGTAGCACTGAAGTGCATAATAGGCTGGGAGTGCATGGATGTTTTTAAGCTCAACACTAGTATAAGATACAGGAGGCATCATCTTACCCTTTAATAAAAAAAAGCAGGATTTCTGGCAGGTGGCGGGGTTCGGGTGAGGATGTGCGCAGATGGATTTAACTTTGGTGTGTATTCAGTGCACTTGCAGCATGCCTGCTGTGTGTCTGTGCCAGCACACTTGCTAAGTAGCCCACAAGCTCCCAAGGAGACTAGAAAGGATTAGGAGGACTAGCCCACCAACCACACTGTAAGATGGAATAACCCTTTAATACAAAAGACGCAGAGTTCCTGCCAGTGTTCGAGCGCAGACGAGCGCAAATGGGCTTGTCTTTGGTGTGCCTTCAGCGCGCCTATGTGCGTCCACACCTGAACACTTCTTAAATAGCCCTCAGGCTCCCAAGGAGACAAAGAAGGATTCAGAGGACTAGACCACCGACCACACTGTAAGATGACAGGCACTGTCGTCCTCTTGAGCCTTGACTGTGTTTGGTCTGATTCCTTCTACTCAATTGGCACACTCCGTGGTGGGCCAGGAAAACAGAACTATTAATGACCAAGCTACATTTGTCTGTTATCAAGAGATCAATCAAGTCAAAGTGCCTTAATACAAAACATCATGCATAATAAAACATTTAAAATCAATTAAAACAGTTTGGGATCATTTAAAATCCGTATTGAGAGGAACTGTAATGGAATGTCACAAGCTACCTAGTGGTGTGCTACAGCTATCCTGACAGTGTTGATGAATCACAGAAAAAGTTTCATTCAATTTCTGAGGAATGCTGAAGAAATTAACAATATAAAGGCTGAGTTTTACGGAATGAGCGGATTACCACAAATGATTAGTGTCATTGATGGAACGCACATTGATTTGGTTCTACCAGACAACAAAAAACAGGTGTATCACAAGAGAAAAAAAATCCATTCTATCAAAGTTATGTGCATTCCGGATCTTTAAATCAAAAGCGTCTGTGCACACTTCCCTAGATCTGCTGATGATTCATTTGTGCTATGCAACAGCAGCATAAAACTGCAAATGGCACAACATGGAAGTGTGAGGGCCTTAATATTATTGCAAGAATGAACAAAGTGGATTGTGAATTAAGATACTTTCCGCAAAAAAGCATATCAAATTAAATGCTACAACACTTTATACCTTAAAAGAATTATTACAATTAAGTGAAATCAATGCTATCTAGTAAAATACAAGTTCTGAAATCACAATTGCTGAATGACAAACACTCAGCTGAATGACAAACACTCATTGTACTTACCAGCCTTCAAACCACCAGGGATTCATGCAAAGTCTTCTTTGTGTAGGATCCCATACACCTTCTCCTCCCAGGCCAAAAGGTTATTTGGCGTAGAAAAATCACCACCAGTCTACTGGGCCACTAGGTTGTCTTTAGAAGCCAGTGGTCTTACTCTTCCCCGCAGATCATTCTAGAGCTTCTTAATTTCCTCCTGTGAGTGCCTGTTGTTGGAGACAGTATTAAACTTTGAGACAATGCTCTCCCACATTTGCCTTTAACAAGGGCCCCAAACCGATGGAGGCTGGCCCTCTATGTAGTGTGCAAAACTAGGCACACTATACGGGGGGTGCAGGCAACCACACATTAGTTTCCAGAAGTAAAAATTAGACCACCTGTTGCTCCAATTTGTAAGAAAGCTGGTCAAGCAGTTAGGCTAATCCTGGAGATGGGCTAAGTATTTACAAACACAATCATTCACCGCACACACTCAATGAATGAATCAATCAATTTGTTGAGTGTGCTACTCATCCAGAAGGGTCTCAAGGCGCCGGGGGGTGACTGGGGGAGTGCTTCTGCTCGAAGAGCCAGGTCTTGCGGCGCTTCCTGAAGTTCAGGAGGTCCTGGGTCTTACGTAGGTTGGCGGGGAGGGAGTTCCAGGTTTTGGCGGCGAGGTGAGAGAAGGATCTGCCGCCAGTTGTGGTACGTTGAATGTGAGGGACTGTTGCGAGGGCGAGGTTGGTGGAGCGGAGCTGGCGTGTCGGGTTGTGGAAGTTGAGTCGATCGTTGTGGTAGGCCGGTCCGGTGTCATGGAGAGCTTTGTGAGCGTGGATTAGGATTTTTAAGACAATCAATTTGTTGAGCATGCTACTCATCAGGAAGGGTCTCAAGGCGCCGGGAGGTGCCTGGGGGAGTGCTACTGCTCGAAGAGCCAGGTCTTGCGACGCTTCGTGAAGGTCAGGAGGTCCTGGGCCTTACGTAGGTTGGCGGGGAGGGAGTTCCAGGTTTTGGCGGCGAGGTGGGAGAAGGATCTGCCGCCAGTTGTGGTACATTGAATGTGAGGGACTGTTGCGAGGGCGAGGTTGGTGGAGCGGAGCTGGCGTGTCGGGTTGTGGAAGTTGAGTCGATCGTTGTGGTAGGCCGGTCCGGTGTCATGGAGAGCTTTGTGAGCGTGGATTAGGATTTTTAAGACAATCCTTTTGTTGACGGGTAGCCAGTGGAGGGCCCTGAGGTGGGCAGAGATGTGTTCGTGGCGAGAGAGGTTGAGGATGAGACATGCTGAGGCTTTCTGGATGCGCTGGAGTTTTTTCTGGAGCTTGGCAGTTGTTCCGGCGTAGAAGGCGTTGCTGTAGTCTAGTCTGCTTCTAACGAGGGCGTGGGTGACCGTTCTTCTGGTTTTTCCGGGAATCCACCTGAAGGTCTTGCGGAGCATTCGAAGGGTGTTGAAGCATGAGGACGAGATGGCGTTGACTTGCTGGGTCATGGAGAGTGTAGAGTCTAGTATGAAACCGAGATTGTGTGCATGGGTGGTGGGTTTTGGGTGCGACCCCAGGGTGGCCGGCCACCAGGAGTCGTCTCATGCTGACTTGATGGGGATGAAGATGATGATCTCGTTTTTTTCTGAGTTCAGCTTGAGGTGGCTTGCTGTCATCCAGTTGGCGATAACGAGGAGTCCGCTGTGGAGGTTGTTCTTGGCGGTTGTACGGTTCCTCGCGAGGGAGAGGATGAGCTGAGTGTCATCTGCGTAGGAAATTATGTTGAGGCCATGGGATCAGACGATGTTGGCGAGCGGATCCATGTAAATATTGAAGAGGGTGGGGTTGAGTGAGGATCCCTGGGGTACTCCGCAGATGGTCTTGGTGGCCTTTGACCGGAACGGGGGGAGGAGAACTCTTTGTGTTCTTTCAGAGAGGAAGGAAGCGAGCCAGTCCAGGGCTCTGTGGTGAATTCTGGCGTCGAAGAGGCGTGTGCAAAGTGTTTGGTGACATACGGTGTCGAAGGCTGTGGAGAGGTCGAGGAGGATGAGGGCAACGGTTTCACCTTTGTCGAGCCTGGTCCTGATGTCGTCCGTGCAGGCAATGAGGGCGGTCTCGGTGCTGTGGTTTTTGCGGAATACAGACTGGGAGACTCAAGACCAGATTTTATATACATTTTAAGACCAAGATCTTTGGAATATGTTAGGTACTTTTCGAGGTATGTCTTTTCAAAGTTTTGGCAAAGTTAGTTTTTCTGTGCGTAATTATGCACCATTGAAATCAATGCACAGTCATCTTTAAAAAATGTGCATAATGTTGCAGCAGTTGGTGGGCACCTTGTGCCAGCTGAAGAGCCTCGAGCGCCTCCCCGTTCCAGCGGGAAACGGCAATGGAAAGTCTCTTGGCACAGACACAGGGCCACTTGGAAAAGGAGCTGGTTTGCAGATTTAAAGATGGTGCCTTGGGGTTCCCTTGGGTTGTTTAGGTGACAAGGGGTTGGGAACCTGGAGCACACAGCAGACCCTGCGATGCAAGGCTCAGGGTGGCCAGGTGCAGGGCGTTTTGCAGGTCTTGGATGCTGTGCACAAAGGGACCATTTGGAGCTGGAGGTAAGTCTTCTTCTTGGGGTCTTAAAGGACGTCACGGGCGCTCTGGTGGGAGGTCCAGGGTGTCACCAAATTCCCTTGACTGGGGCTTTCTCCTGGTCCAGTTGCAGCTTGGGGAGAGCTGTTTTTGATGATGTCCGATGTGCACTGGTAAGTACCTGGGGTATTGTCACAAATTGGCCATGGGAAGGCACAGTGCCACCAAACTCGGCTTACTTGCAGGTCTCATCCGGACTGCTATTGCTGTGTTGTTGGGTCCAGCTGCAATTTCCGGTTGCGGAGATATTGTCCAGTCGGTGAAGTGTCCCTCACTGATTTGCAGGTTCCTTTGGTTTCTTGAGTGGTGCCTCCACTCAGGAGGGAGATCTTGAGCAATTTGTGAGGCCAGGAGGTCCTTGAGGTCTTTTGAGGTTGGTCCAGTGGTCAGCTCCTCTGTAGCCGCAAATGTTGGGACTCTGGTGCAGCAAGCAGGGGTCTTGGAGCAGGTCTTCTGTTCTTGTATGGATGGGTTCTTTGGTGCTATCTTCTATTCTTCCAGATTAATCTAAATTCTTGGTTCTAGGGGAGCCCACTAAATACTGAATTTAGTGGGTGTTTTAGGGGGCACCTGGTAGTGTACACCTAGTACAGTGACCACTTCCTGTGGGAAGGGTCACTTCCCTAAACCTCATTGGTTGATTTCCTACCATCCAACATGGAGGAAAATGAAACAGAGGGTCCACTTTGCCTGCAAGCCCATAGGGGTGGTGCATGTTCAGTGAGGCCTCTCCTCCTACCCTTTGTCTGGTTCACTGCCTTTTCTCCTGCCAAAAGTGGGGTTCTGCAAGGGGGAAAGCCCTCTGCTGCTAGCAGCAGACCTGGAGGCTCGAGTTTCAGGGGCAGTAGCCCTTTGAAGCTCACTGCAACGGTGTTGCACATTCCTGAGGGAGGGGGTGTTAGCTCCTCCACCCAGGAAGGGCATTGTTTTACAAACCAGATGGCCATGGCTCTCCCCCAGGTTTGTATATTGGGTGTCTGGAAGTGGCAAGCTGGATGGAGCAAGTCAGCAACTATGCCAGTTAGGTTAGCTTTTCCAGGGGACACCTCTAAGGTGACCCCTGGGTACATTTAGGGTTAAATCCAATAGTGGTACCAGTTTGGACTTAATATTCTGAGTTGTTTGATACCAAACAACCCAGCGTACAGAGTGGCCGTCATGTAACTGAGGAACTAGTGTTTAACCAGTGTCCAGTACATGTACTTAAAATGGCTGCTCTGTTTACTCACTATGTCCAAGGTTTGGCAAGGACACACTGGGGGCATATTGCTCATGCAATTATGCCCTCACATATATTATGGTGCACCCTTCCTTAGGGCTGTAAGGCCTACCAGAGAGGTGACTTAGTCATTTCATATGCAGTGTAGGGTGGACCGGGCACACAGGGAGTGTGCCATGTCAAGTTTGCCTTTTTAGGTTTGCCCCAGTACACTCAGCCATGCCCTGGGTACTGGGGTACCCATTTACTAGGCTCTTACAGTGATATGTGAGAGTGTATCCAATTATGCCAAACATCACAACAGATTTTGGGAAAGAGCTCTTGCCCAGGAAACCTGGTTAGCAGGGGCCCTGGGCTCTAGCAACTACTAGAACAAATCAACATCAGACAAAAAGTTGGGGCTAACCATGTAAAAAGAGGCTTCCTTTCACAATACCTCCTGCCCCCCAAATGAAAGAGAATGATACTACCCTTTCCCTAGTGAGTCTTCATCTTCTAAGTGGAAGAACCTGGAGAGGCCATTTGCATTGGCATGGGCAGTCCCAGGTCGGTGTTCCACTTCAAAGGCCATCCCCTGTAGGGAAATGGACCACACAAAGCAGTTTGGGGTTCTCACCTTTCATTTGTTGTAGCCATCTGAGAGGCCTGTGGTCAGTCTGAACAGTGAAGAGAAAGCCAAGCAAGTATGGCCTCATCTTCTTCTGAGCCCAAACCACAGCAAAGGCTTCCCTCTCTATGGAACTCAATTTTTCTTCCCTACGGAGAAGCTTTTTGCTAATAAAAACAACTGGCTGGTCATGTCCATCATCATTTCTTTGGGAGAGGACTGCTTCCATCCCCTTCTCTGAAGCATCTGTCTGGACTATGGATTCCCTAGAGTAGTCTGGGGCTTGTAGTACTGGAGCAGAGCACATAGCTTTCTTCAGAGTGTCAAAGGCCTCTTGATAACTCACTGTCCAGTGGATCTTTCTGGGCATCTTTCTGGAGGTAAATTCTGTGAGGGGGCAACTATTGTGCCATAGTCCTTCACAAACCTCCTGTAATATCCAGTTAAGCCAAGGAATGCCCTGACTTGTGTCTGGGTTGTAGGAGATTCCCAAGACAGAATGGCCTTAGTCTTGGGTTGTAGAGGTTGTACTTGTCCTCCACCCACCAGGTGGTCCATGTACACAACTTTTCCCTGCCCTATCTGGCACTTACTGGCCTTAATAGTGAGGCCTGCCTTCTGCAGAGCCTCCAGGACCTTGCCAAAGTGGATCAGGTGATCCTGTCAGGTGGAACTATAGACAGCTATGTCATCTAAGTAAGCTGCACTAAAAGTTTCCAGTTCAGCAAGGACTTGGTTTACCAACCTTTGGAAGGTGGCAGGTGCATTTTTTAGTCCAAATGGCATAACAGTGAACTGATAATGCTCGTTAGGAGTAGAAGATGCTGACCTCTCTTTTGCTGCTGGGGTCAGACCAATCTGCCAGTACCCTGATGTTAAATCAAAAGTACTCAGATACTTGGCTACCTCTAGTCTGTCAATGAGCTCATCGGCTCTTGGGATTGGGTGTGCATCTGTTTTGGTTACTGAGTTGAGTCCCCTGTAGTCCACAAAGAACCTCATTTCTTGCTGGTCACCCTTGGAGTGAGGTTTGGGGACTAACTCTACTGGGCTAGCCAAGGGGTTCTCTGAGGGTTCAATGACACCCGCATTCAACATTTTCTTGACTTCAACTTCTATGCTTTCTCTGACATGGTCAGACTGTCTGTAAATTTTGTTTTTGACTGGCAGGCTGCCACCTGTGTCCACATCATGAGGTACACCAGTTTGTCTTCCCAGGGGTCAGAGAAAATAGCTCTGCATACTGGTTGAGGACTTTCCTGCAATCAGTCTGCTGTTGTTCTGGGAGGGTGATTGACAAGACCACTCCATCTACAGAACCTTCTTGGGGATTGCTGGAGAGGGGATCAGGGAGAGGTTCACTCTCATCCTCCTGTCCCTCCTCTGTATCCATAAGCATAGTCACCTCAGCTCTGTCATAAAATGTTTTTAGGCGGTTGACATATATAATTCTTTTGGGGGTTTTTGCAACTGCCTAGGTCTACTAGGTAAGTGACCTCCCCTTTCTTTTCAAGGATGGGATAGGACCAGACAATTTGTCTTGGAGGACCCTAGGAGCAACAGGCTCCCACACCCAAAATTTCTGCACTCGTTGGAACTCCACAATAGCAGCTTTTTGGTCATACCAAAGTTTTTGAAGCTCTTGGCTGGCCTCAAGATTTTCTCTGGCTTTCTCCATGTACTCATCCATTCTAGAACGTAGGCCAAGCACATAGTCCACAATGTCTTGATTGGGCTCTTTGAGAGGTCTCTCCCAGCCTTCCCTTACAAGACTCAGTGGTCCCCTAATAGGGCGCTGATGCAAAAGTTCAAAGGGTGAAAAACCCACTCCCTTCTGTGGCACTTCCCTGTAGGCAAACAGCAGGCAAGGAAGTAGGACATCCCGTCTCCTTCTGATTTTTTTCAGGGAGCCCACCAATCATGCATTTTAGGGTCTGGTTGAATCTTTCTACCAGCCCGTTGGTTTGTTGATGGTATGGGGTAGTGAACTTATAGGTCACTCCACATTCCTGCCACATGTGGTTTAAGTATACAGACATGATGTTTGGCTCTCTGTCTGATACTACCTCCTTAGGGAACCCAACCCTGGTAAAGATATCCAGGGGAATAGCCTCAAGATACTTAGTGGCATGATCCACTACCATTAAGATGTATCTTTGTCCTGATGCTGTTGGAGGGTCAAGGGGGCCAACAATGTCAACCCCTACCCTTTCATAGGGAACCCCAACTACATGCAGAGGTACTAACAGGGCCTTCAAGTGCCCACCTGCTTTGCCACTGGCCTGGCAGGTGGGACAGGACTGAAAAAAGTGCTTCACTTTTTGGGACATCCCTGGCCAATAGAAGTGGTTAACTAACCTACTCCAAGTCTTGTTGTGGCCCAGATGCCCTGCTAGGGGGATGTCATGGGCTAGAGTGAGAAGAAACTCTCTAAACTTCTGGGGCACTACCACCCTCCTGGTTGCACCAGCCTTGAGGTCTCCGGCTTCAGTGAACAGGAGCCCCTCCTCCCAGTAGCCCATGTGACTACCACTGACATTTCCTGGCTCCTCTTGAGCAGCTTGCTGTCTCGGGCCTTCAAGAGTGGGACACTCCCTTTGTCCCTGGCACAGATCGTCCCTAGAGGGTCCCCCTGAGCCCAAAACCTCTGGGTAGTAAGGTCCAAGCTCTTCAGGCTCAGTTCCCTCCAAGGTGGGTGACTACTCCTCCTGAGAAGAGGTGTCCTGTCTTGGGATCTGTTTTGAAGCTGTCCCACAGTCTTCTTCCCTTTTCTCATGGGAGGCTGGTCCACTATTTCAGGATCCAGCTCTCCCTTTTCCGTCTGAAGTTTGCTCTGTTCCCTAGCCTTGACACAAGCCCACTCAGGGATCCCAAGCATTGCTGCATGGGTCTTTAGCTCTACCTCAGCCCAAGGGTGATGCTCCAGGTCATTACCAAGTAGGCAATCTAAAGAGATGATGAGGACACAACCCCTTATTTTTGCCCTGCTACTCCTCCCCATTCAAACTTTACCATAGTCATGAGGTGGAACTTGGTATCATTGTCAGCACTGGTGACAGGATAAGACCCCCCTACCAGGAGCTGAATTGAGGGAACCAGGTGCTGAGATACCATGGTGATACTAACCCCTGTATCCCTCAAAGCTTCTGTTTTTCCCCATTAATCACAGGGTGTTGTCTGCATTTCTCCATGTTAATTGGCCAGGCAGCTCAGGATAAATCTACCCCACCCTCTGTAACTAATGTTGCCTCTGTGGGAATACTGAGATGGTCAGGCCACACCTCTGACCCCATCTGGATTCTGGCAACTGCATTTACCGCAAGTTGACTGGAGGCATTTTTCTTGTTTTTACAGCGCGGGCCTCCAGTTTGGTGCCCTTTTGTTTTACAGTCATGGCACCAAGGCTTATTGGGGTTAAAGTGATTCCCTTAGTACCTTCCCCTGGACTGTGAGGAGTCTCAGGCCCACCCTCCTGTGCAGAGTTTTGGGGGCCTTTACAAAACTTTTTTGTTTTTACCCTGGATCCCATATTTCCCTTTGGGGGGATTTTTGGCCTCTTTCTTTCGGTCTCCCCCACCAGTGGTAGTTTTGGTCACCCTTGTCTTTACCCAGTGGTCTGCCTTCCTCCCAATTCTTGAGGGAAAAGTGGACCCAGGTCTACCAGATGTTGATGTAGCCTATCATTGTAACAGTTACTCAACAGATGCTCTTTCATGATAAATTATACAGCCAATCATAATCGTGTATCTTTTTCCCAGCTAACCAACCACCAAGCATTTTTACTGAATAGTCCACAAAGTCAACCCAGGTTTGGCTCGGGGATTTTGAGCCTCCCTGAACTTTATTCTGTACTCTTCAGTTGTAAATCCAAAGCCCTCAATCAGGGTACCCTTCATGAGGTTACAGGCTTTAGAATATGCATCATTCAGGATCAGGGGCATATCCCTGCCCTTTCCTGAGATAACTTCCATAACAGTGTACCTCAGTGTTTCCTTTCAATTTCTCACCCAATGCAGGCTCTTTGAAAGGCAGAAAACTATTTCACTATATCACCCCCTTCAGTGAAGGAAGGGGCAACTCCTTTTGGAAGTTTGATGTTGAAAGTTTTTTCTTTCAACACTTGCATGCTGCCACTAGAGATGGGTGCCAAGCCTAACTATTTTCTTTGTTTTTCTATCTTCACAAGCTGTTTTTCTAAAGCCAGTCTTTTGGTCAGCGTGGTAAGTTCCAGGTCTGTGTCTGTGGGTGCTCTAGAGCTGGTGAGAGAAGAGGAGCTACCCTTATCCCCATTCTCCACAGGATCTTCATCCTCCTCAGATGCATCATCATTATCAGCTGGGGGATGATCTTTTTCATACTGGACCACCAAAAACCTAATTTCTCTGTTTTGGGGCTTTTTCCAGTTTGAATCTTGTACAGTCTGCAGAGTTCCCTTAATTGGTCATAGGTATATGCCTCATAAGGTTCCAAGTTGAGCTCCTGGGTTCTGGCCTCTATGTCAGATATTTTTTATCTCACTAAAGTTGGGCCATTTATGGAATTTAAAATTCCCCTTTTTGGATAATCAACTAAAGCAAAGACTTTTAAACTTTTTCTAATTTGTAGGGACCTAACCAAAGCCATAACAATTACTTTTAGAAATTTTGTAAAAAAATGGTTAGTCAATTAGAAAATCAAAAATAATTATCTAAACACAATTTAGAGAGTTATTTATGTGTTCACACAATTGAAAAAGTGGTATCAACAAACACATAGGGGGTCATTATGAACCCGGTAGTTCAGACCGCCATGCCGGCGGTAAATACTGCCACCGGAATGGCGGTCTGAACCGCCAGATTTTGAACACAGGGAGGGCCGCCTGTGGCGGGCCTCTGCCACCGCCAGGCTGCCGCCGACAGGCAGCCTGACGATGGCGGATATCATTATCCGGCAGGGTAGCACTGCAAGCAGCGCCACCCTCCAGATAATGAACCCTGTTTCCTCCAGCCTTTCCCTGGCGGGTTCCCCCACCAGGAAAAGGCTGGCGCAACGGGTGCTCTGGGGCTGACCTGGGGGCCCCAGCACAGCCCATGCATTTTACATGGGCAGTGCAGGGGCCCCCGTGCAGTGCCCCCTCGTGCAAGTCACTGCCTGATTTACGGGCAGTGATCTGTGCGACGGGTGCTGCTGCACTCGCCGCACTGAGTCATTGCCGACGGCTTCTTGCGGAGCCTTCGGCAATGTCCTGGCCCTGCATTCTGCTGTGCCGGTGGGCATAAACGCTGTTTCCGCCCACCGGCCCAGCAGAATGTTTTTAATTCCGCCGGCAGGGTCTCAAGGGGGCTGGCAGTCTATGGAAAGACCGCCAGCATGAACACAGCGGGGTTTCCTGCGGTGTTCATAATGAGCCCCAAAGTCTTTATTCCAGCGCTGCCACACCAAATGTCGGAGGCTGGCCCTCTATTTAGTGTGCAACTTAGGCACACTATGCAGGGGGTCCAGGGACCCACACATTGGTTTCCAGAGGTAAAAATTAGACCACCTAATGCTCCAATTTTGAAGGTAGCTGGTCGAGTAGTTAGACAAATCCAGGAGATGTGCTAAGTATTTGCTCACAAATCCAATCATGCACCACACACACTCAATAAATAACTTGAGACCAGATTTTATAAAAAATACTTTAGACTTTTATATAAAGTTTAAGACCAAGATCTTTGGAATACGTTAAGTAATTTTTGAGTTAGTTTTGTGTGTGTGTGAGGATGGTTCTGACCATCAGGTCCGCCATGGTTTTTTGCTTTTTGACCACCTCTTTTTTTACCTTTTTCTGTGAGGGAGCCTCCTAGGCGGGGACTCACGCACAGTAAACTCATGGTGAAATGGACTGCGCTTGTTTACCTCTGGTACCACCATGCTAGGAAAGGCTGCTGTGGTGCAGCAAGAGTAGGAGACCCTGGGTAGGTTACACGGGATCATGTGTGCACACGCATGTGCACCCATGTTAGAGCTGCAAGGGGGAGGATTCCTGGTGTGCGTAGCCCAAGAACTGCATTTAGGTAAGCCTGGTGCAGGAGGGACTATCAGGAGTGGGTGGTGACCTTGAGTAGACCTCATGAGATGGGTGTATACATGTGAGGAATACTCAGTGTGCTTACTGTCTTTTCACTATAGGGACACTCCATTAAATGCCATGTCAGTGTGCTTACTGTATTTGCATTGTGGGGACACTCCATTAAATGTCAATGGGAAATGATGGCCTAGGGTGCAACTCCAGTCCTCTGGGGTTCAACGAGACCAGAGTCTCACAAAGGTACACTGTAACGTGTAAGAAAAGAATAATGCAGAAGGTTACAAGAGCATAGTTGTACAATTTATGGATCATCCAGGGATGTCATCTTTCTCTGACTCAGCTCAGGATTAGGGCCAATTACTGCTCTCTCCAGCTGTTTGAGCAGGGCCTTGCATCAATCAGTCAGCTTTCGTTTTGTGCCAGGAGCAGGCTGGAGAGGCCCTGGAAGGAATGTCAGAGCACATGTGGAAACTAACTCCTGAATTATGCCATTTTGAGCTATCCCAGAAGACTGTGCAGGAAGGAGGGGACAGAGGCAAGGAAGAGATGTGGCACATCTGGATAGGCCAGAGGTGCAGACATGCTGGACAATTCCGCCCCCACTTAAAAGATCCGGCACAGGGGAGAGCTCTCTCTCTTGGCTGTGCTTCACTGCTGGACACTTGCACTGCAGACAGGCGTCATGGGCAACTGGAAGGAAGAACACCCTGTCTGCACCCTGGGGCAGGGAGGCTGCCCCTGAAGGACTTCAGACCCAGCGAGGTGCATGTCAGGGCAAGGTAAGCTGGTCCACGGGCCCTCCCTGAGGACTAGTTGTGGGAAAGACTAGGCTAGCACAAGGAAAGTGCACAGCCCCAAAGAAAAGGAAGGCACCCAGATGAAAGGTTGGTGCAGGGAGTCAGGAAGACTGGCTCCCTACAATCTGGGAACCTTCTAGGCCAGGAGGCCTAACAACAGGGCTCCTGGTGGCAAGGGCTTGTCATCAGGAATGAAACGACACCAGGAAAATGAAAATCGGCCCTTGAGGGCCTGATATAGCAAGGGGAGGAGGACCGTGAACTTTGACTTTTCCAGAGGCAGTTACGAAGCACGTGGGGCTCCGCCTCTGCTCCAGACTGTGCCCCCTGGGTGGGCCAGGACCCAGGGGCTGTTCCAAGAGGAAGAGGAACTGGGGGAGTGCAGTCGCAATCCCTCTATGGAGGAAGAAGGGGCCCCAGACCTCATCCTGGGCCTCATGAAGCCTGGCCCGTTCAAGGTCATAGGGGGTGCTATTGCGCACCCCTCTTCCTGTGGTGGTGTAGTGACCCCAGACACCATCCCGGGATCCCGGTGGCCAAAGTAAAGTTGGGGAGCACTCCTGCGCTCCATGTGAACTTTGTGGATAGGGGCCTGAACCCCATCCTGGGGCACCGTGAAGAAGGATGGCTGGGGGGTGCCATTACACCCCCCGTAGGATGGCCGCCGGCTGTGGAAGAGGAAGCTGGCAAGTGCCGTGGCGCTCCCGTGAAGACTGTAACAGGGGCCCAGGACCACATCCTGGGGTCCCAAAGCTGCAGAGGAGGAGGGGGGAGTGCTGTTGCAAAAGCGGGCAGATACCACAGGAAAGGCTGCCTCCCGCGGCACCACATGGAGGTGCTGGCTGTGCGGGGAGCTGGCGGGGCGGCCAGGGGTGAGCTCCCTGCGCTGCCCCTGAGGGAGCACTTACCTGGTGTGGGGGTGTCTGGGTGGGACTGGGCACCCGCAAGGCAGCATACCAGCTCTGTCGACAACGCTGCTCTCCCCGGCTCAGCAGGATAGCCGCTCATTTGATATGCATCCTGCCCCAGCATGCCTTGCAGGGCACCAGCATTGGTCTAGGCTCCAAGCCAGCTTGTGGTGGCCCCAGGAGGATGGGGACACGACCAAATGAGTGCCCCGTGGACAGGCAAAGCTGCAGGAGCAGTGCAGCCTCCCTCCAACGCAGTTTGTGTCCCCACCCTAGGTAGGGTGGGACAAAAGAATTGTAACCACCCCCAAGGGTTTCAACGCTAGGGGAGGCACAAGCTTGTTTCGGCTTTTGTTCTAGCTTGTGGGACTGTGCTCTCTAGGTGTGCAGGATGGTATTATGCAATGTTAATCAACACTAATCTGAATGTTAATCAAGAGTAATTTTGAAATAATCCAAGAGTAATTTTAACCTTTAAATTCCTTAAACATGTCTTTAGAGGTTCCTTGTTGATGTTAGTTTGAGTAATGAGACTGCCAGCCACCTCTTTGCAAAGTAGATGTACTTAATTGCCAGATTGAGCGGTGTTCATTCTCCATTACAGTCAAATGTTGCATTGGGATACTGGGGATGGCTTTGCCAGGTGGGTTGTTGGATTATATTTCTCCTTGGGAAAGACATGAGAGATTACACAATATCATCCAAGAATAATTCCCTCAATTTGTGTATATTTGTAAATTGTTGCATAGTATTGAGTAGTGTGTTTGTGTGTAATAAATTTACGTTTACTTTATCAAAAGAAAAAGCACAGATTGGACAATCATTTACTGAGTTTCATGCTTGTGTGCTCGTAAATGGGAATTACTAGCCTACACCATCTCCCTTGAGTAAGCCTTGGACTGGTCTGCAATGCTACCTTATGAAAGTCAAGTGCTATAATGGGGTGTTTGGTTCCCGGTGGTGGTCGCGTGCGGATCCATTACTTGTGCAGGCCACACAACTAATGACCTTCCTTCCAACATTTGGTGGCTGCGGTGGGATACATAGTACCCCATTCTGGTATGCATTTATGGCACTTAATAAGTCCAGTTTTGCCACACATTCCCATGTGCTAGCTGGACAGCCTCAAGCGGCTTCCGGTTCTGGCGGGAACGGCATTGGAAAGTCTCTTGCCACAGGGCCACCTGGAGGGGCCACTTGGAAAAGGAGCTGGTTTGCAGATTTAAAGATGGTGCCTTGGAGTCTCCTTGTGTTATTGAGGTCGCAAGTGGTTGGGGACCTGGAGCACACAGCAGACCCCACGATGCAAGGCTCAGGGCGGCCAGGTGCAGGGTGTTTCGGAGGTCTTGGATGCTGTGTACGAAGGGACCCTTTGGAGCTGGAGGTAAGTCTTCTTCTTTGGGTCTTGCAGGACGTTGCGGGTGCTCTGGTGGGAGGTCCAGGGTGACACCGAAGTCCCTCGACTGGGGCTTCCTCCTGGTCCAGTTGCAGCTCAGGGAGAGCTGTTTTTGACGATGTCCGACGGTCACTTATGGTACTGGTGTACCTGGGTTATTGCTACAAACTGGGGTATTGCCACAACTCGGCCATGGGAGGTGGTGTGCCACCAAACTCAGAACACTTGTCAATCTCATCTGGGCTGTCGTTGGTGTGTCGTCGGGTCCAGCTGCAACTTCCGGTTGCAGAGATATCATCCGCTCGGTGAAGTGTCCCTCACCGGTTTGCAGATTCCTTTCCACTCAGGAGGGAGATCTCGGGCTATTTGTGAAGCCTGGAGGTCCTCAGGGTCTTTTGAGGTTGGTCCAGTGGTCAGCTCCTCTGCAGCGGTGATTGTCAGGACTCTGGTGCAGCAAGCAGGGGTCTTCAAGCCTCTTCTGGTGCAGCAGATCCTCTGTTCTTGTCTGGGTGGGTTCTTTGGTGCTCTTTTCTCTTCGTCCAGATGAATCAACATTTTTGATCTAGGAACCTGCTAGTGTCCAATGGGACACCTACCCTTCGGTGGCTACACCCACAACAGTGAACACTCACTGTGAGAAGGGTCACTTCCCTAAACCTTATTGGTTACTTTCCTACCATCCAACATGGAGGAAAATGAAATGGAGGGTCCACTTTGCCTGCAAGCCCCTAGGGGTGGTGCATGCTCAGTGAGGTCACTCCTCTCACCCTTTGTCTGGTTTCCCGCCTTTGCTCCCACCAAAAGTGGGGGTCTGCAAGGGGGGAAGCCCTCTGCTGCTAGCGCTAGCAGCAGGCCTGGAGGCTCGAGTTTCAAGGGCAGTAGCCCTTTGAAGCTCACCACCAGGGTGTTGTACATTCCTGTGGGAGGGGGGTGTTAGCTCCTCCACCCAGGAAGGGCATTGTTTTACAAACCAGAGAGCCATGACTTTCCCCCAGGTTTGTACATTGGGTGTTTGGAAGTGGCAGGCTGGATGGAACCAGTCAGCAACTATGCCATTTAGGTTCGCTTTTGCAGGGGGCACCTCTAAGGTGGCCCTTGAGTACATTTTCAGTTAAATCCAATAGTGGTACCAGTTTGGACTTAATATTCTGAGTTGTTTGATACCAAACAACCCAGGGTACAGAGTGACCATCATGTAACTGGGAAATTCGTGTTTGACCAGTGTCCAGTACATGTACTTAAAATGGCTGCTCTGCTCATTCACTATGTCCCAGGTTTGGCAAGGACATAGTGGGGCCTATTGCTTATGCAATTATGCCATCACATATAGTATGGTGCACCCTGCCTTAAGGCTGTAAGGCCTACCAGAGGGGTGACTTACCCACATCATATGCAGTGTAAAGTGTACAGGGCACACAGGGAGTGTGCCATGTCGAGTTTGCCTTTTTAGGTTTGCCCCAGTACACTCAGTCTGCACTGGCAGTGCTGGGTGTTTCTGAGTGCAGAGCCCTAAAGGGTGGCACAATCAGTGCTGCTGCCCTCAGGGGCCTACTCCTACTATCTCACGCCCTGGGTACCAGGGTACCCACTTACTAGGGCCTTACAGTGATCCGATTGTGCAAAACATCACAACAGATTTTGGGAAAGAGCTCTGGTCCAGGAAACCTGGTTAGCAGGGGCCCTGGGTGCTACCAACTTCTAGAACACATCAACATAAGGCAAAAAGTGGGGGCTAACCATGCAAAAAGAGGCCTCCTCTCACACAAGCAAGTGTGGCTCTACCTTAATTGTCTCATCCAGCACAACTTTAAATTCTGTGTCTCAGATTCTGTGGTTTCTTCTTCCACACATGGTGAAGGTAATGAAACAAAATAATTACAAAATTACAAGAAAAGTATGGGGAAAAAACAACAAAAATCACTGAAGTAGTACAAGGCAACCAACAAAAATGTATCTCTTGCTGCTTCAAGTTGAGGATCATGGTAATGATTGAGGTGTGTTTTATAGTGTGCTGTGCAGGTGTGATTACTTTGCCCATTCATCTCAGGTGTGTGACTTATGTGTCCATCTTTAAGATGGATGGATACAGCAAGCCAAAACAGGTCTGCGACATAATTACTCTGGGCCTGATTAGAACTTAGTGGACGGATTACTCTGTCACAATGGTGACAAATATCCTGTTCGCCGAAATCTAAATCCCATTGTACCCAATGGGATTTAGATTTCAGTGGACGTGACATCCATCACTGTTGTGATGGAGTAACTTGTCCGCCAACTTCTATATCCAATGGGATTTAGATTTCAGGGGACGGGATATCCATCACCGTGTGACGGAGTAACCCGTCCGCTAATTTCTAAATCAGACCCTCTGTCAGCACACCGCTGCAAGGTCACCAGTCTGATGGACATATATAAATTTGGCTTGTGGTATATCGGCACTCCGATGCCGAAAAGAGTATTGTCCAATGGCAGATGATTGCACACCGTTGACAGAGGAGTACTGCTGTTTGGATGGGAATACATTCATCAAGGTTGATAGCGGTTCTCCTGTCCAAAATATAAATCAGGATGGTGAGGTCTTGCAGGCTCGGCGGATGGATAGAAACCTCATTGCAGAGAAAAGCTAAACTGCCAAGGTATATATGGGGCAATAACTCATAAAGCCTTTGGACTGAGGTGAGAATGCAAATTCATTCCAGTGAAGAAGCAACCTCCATGTCTACGAAATTCATTTATGTTCCACTTAGAGATTTTGGCACCTAAGCCAATGGCATAAACATGATCTCAATGATTATGTGTCTGGCTACAAGGGACTCTAACCTGCCTCAGATTTGAACATTGCCCCAATGAAGAATTCTGACTTCCATTTCAGTTTTAAGTTCTAAGCTAAAACTTTTCACTGGGATGACCTGGTTTTTGTACCAGGCTTCTGCTCCATCACTGTGAGCCTGAAGCTGTGCGTAGGTCAAACAAGAGTTTTTGTTTTACAATAGCTCTTTACATTTTCTAGGCATGTTTTGCCTTAAAACTTTAACAATTTATCTCTCTTATCCACCGTCTTATCTAACTATTTTAGTGTATTTTTGGTTATTACAGTTTTCTCTATTTTTCTAAATTGGTTTGGGAATTTTATTGTGCTTTATTGATTTTAAAATTCTTGTTACTGCCTGAACTTAATTTGTATTTTTCTGGCGATTGCATGCTGATGCGCCACAGCTACCAGGCATTGAGGAGAGATCCTCTAAGAATTGTCTTTTCACATAACCATGTTGTGCTTATTAAGTTGATAGAGGTTATGCCTTCTCATATTAATAGCCCATTTTCTGATAGAAGTGTAAACCTGAATCGGAATATGCAGCATAAATGTGCACAGCATAAATGTGCATAAATGTAGACCTAGTAGTTACTCTTTGCTTTGACAAGTCTCACTCCTTTTCTGCTTTCATGGTATTAAGGCAGCCTTGACTAATCCCACATAGCACAACGGTAGATGTAGTTCTTCCATCTTAGAATTCTAACAATGTGACAAGTATTGTGTAAAACAATTCTTAGAAACAGTACTTTGTACACAGTTCCTATTTGTACCCAAAGAACAGGGAGACTGACAAATGTTACACTATCCTTAACACAATCTCCTAATTATGCCCCCCCCCTTACTTGATACCCACATTTCTCAAACAAGCGTGTCTGTATGTAATTTGTGTTGGAGAAAAAAGAATCAAGCGCGGCTTATCTTTCTTTCCTGAGCAGGTGATTCTTTCTGGCTTTCCATTGTGGAAGTGGCTACAGACACAGACAACTACTTCAGAACATGCATATAATGAGGCACATTCAAGGACAAATGATGTTATCGAGCATACAAGTGTACTGCTGAAGGACCGCTGTGATACCTGCACCCGAGTTGGGAGGCTCTAGCTAATCCACAATGTAAGGTGTATCAAATACCTTTCCTGAGCTGCCTGCTGCACAAAGTGATGAAAAGTGGTTGTGTGTCCATGCCTTATAATGAAATCCAGGCAGATGATGGATCAAGTGATGATAATGAACAACTACAGTGGTGACAGGCTGAGTAGCAGATGTCAATGGTGCAAACATCAGGGATGAACTGATTCAAATATATTTTTGAGTATACAATTATACTACTTTCACAGTAAAGACAATTCATTCGCATTAATCACACCCCACCCAAACTGCAATACATGAAAGATTTATTATGTGAAATGACACTTCTACACTATGTTCATTTCTCCCCTATTGATCCAATAAAGACTTCCGTACACTATTCCAGGCAGACCTATCCTACATCCCATTGAATCCCCAACTAATCTACCTCTATCCTATATCTAACTACTATCCTGTGCGCATATATCTCTTATGAATAGGTAAAACGAGGCTTGTCGAGCATTCTTCGCACAGGGAGGGGTATGGCTAAGGGAACTGGGCAGCTCATGCCAGTCTCCTTCCTGCTAGGAAGCCTTGGAAGCAGAGGAGGAGGCCTATGGTGGTGAGGGGGTGGTTGAACTGTTTTTCCTGGAGGTATATGTTGGCAGCAGGACTCCTCTGCCGTGCTGGCTTCTCCAGGTTACATGTCATGCTCCGAGCATGGCCATTCGTCCCTCTGCAAGGTGTGCATGAAAGATGTGCATGGAGATGTAGGGAGACCCCAATCCTACGCAGCACACCCTGGCCAAGGCTCTGCACACCACTCACAGCACTATTGCATGTAATGAAGCAATGCAGAACATGCCTGCTGGTGCAGCAACAAGACACAATGAGGTCCTGTTCAGGGCAGTGGAGGCTGCAGTGTTCTAATGCACAACCGCCGCACCCGAGGCCTCCATGACATCAAGCCTGTGCTTAAGTTGTGCCTGGGTCTGGGTGGTGTTGGCAGACTGCTCCGCAGGCGCAGCTGCTTTCATTTCGCCTGGTGTCTGGGAGGGGAATAGGGATCCATGCCCTGGCCTTCCGTGCCCCATGGCTCATGCTCTGACGGCCACTACAAGAAAGGGGACTCCACTGCCCCTGCAGAAGCAACCTGGCTGCCATTTGTGTGCCCATATGCCAGCAGGAGTTACTGAGGCCGAGCAGGCAGCTCATTTTTTAAATATATTTTTACTGGCAGCGAAAACAAAACATGCATCTTTACATATATTTCCAAGGTGTTAACCGTTCAGTGAGATTTAGAGTGCATGACATATATCTTGTTGTAAATACAGTCAAATATCCTAGCAAGAAGACTCCTTTTTACTTTTCTGATTCTTTCCTGCTTAAACAAACAACACATTCAAAACTTAAAACCTTCCCTTTCCCTGTACTTATTGTTAGATAAACTTTCAACTTCGAAGCAGATCGCCGCACAGCTGGCGTTAGAAATAGGGAGTTTATAGTAGCATTTAGTAGATTTGTCCCTTTAACATTTGCAACTTTATTAAGGATAGGGCTATGCACCCCACAAAGATTTGTGCATACATTAAATATGAGAGTACGTAAATAAAGCCATTACACAATTGTATAAAAAAAATAGAAAATGTACATGTCAGGGCACACACTGAGGGTGTTCTTCATTTTATCATGGGATTTAAGAGCTCCAAGCATAGTGCCGCAGGCGTGAGCTATAAAAGTTTTTCTTAAACCTGTTTGCTGTTTTCTGTGTAAATGTCTCCTTTGGGTGCTTAGCCATTTGATGGCAACTGAATGCATAACTCCCGCACTTGGAACACTCCAGTCCCCTTGAGGTGCATCAGTATTATCTAAATATTAAAAACTCTTATATACTTATGGGCTGTACATAGGCTCCAATTTTATTTAAGCATGCATGATCACCACCACAAACGTTAGTTATCAACATTAGTGATTTCCAAAGCAAAATGAGTAACATTAATCACGCAAGTCATAAATCATTGCCAACAAGGTCATAAATCAATCACAAGTGACAGGCCATTAAAATTATAAATTTGCTGTTAGGTCATAACTCCAAAGGTGACATATCTCAGTCAAGTCCTAACCTCTGCTTGACCCGTTTTCTGTCTCTTTCCTCGTTAGGCAATCATGCATGCCGCTTGAGGGGATGTTCTTTGCA
Source organism: Pleurodeles waltl (assembly GCF_031143425.1). Classification (NCBI taxonomy): domain Eukaryota; kingdom Metazoa; phylum Chordata; class Amphibia; order Caudata; family Salamandridae; genus Pleurodeles; species Pleurodeles waltl. The sequence continues at coordinate 637,293,852 of NC_090439.1, forward strand.
TATTGTTGGTTTTGTCCTTGTTTGTGAGGGGGGGGTAGTCTTATGTTTTGTTTAGGCCCAACTTGCTTCCATGTTTTGTGTCTGTGCCCTGCCGTCCATCTGGCGGTTGTGGACTGCGAGTGCAGTGCTCCGCTTACTCCCCCTGCCGGCCACGTTCACCCTGCCCGTAAGGCATCCCCAGGTGAGTGACCGCTGTTTTGGCCCACTGCCTTACTAGTTGAGCCTTAATACCAACAATTCTTCCCCTTTCTTTTCGCCATGCCGCCTGTGTGGCTCACGTCATCAGACAACTTTCCCAACTGTTTCCTATTTCTTCGTACATCTCTATGCCTTTCCTTGATAGAGGCACCGCATCTGAGGTGTATAGCTCCGGGCGCTTTGGGTGCGTGAGGCCGTGTCTGATGCCCTCCAATCGGCTGACTTTGCAGTATTTGCTGACTGCAATATTCAGCTTCCACCTGGAGTTATCCACTGCACTGTTGGATCCGGCCCCTCGCCACCTGATCCTGGGTGTGATCTCAGGCCACATTAAGGTGACCTGGCCAAAAGCCCTCGCTCTTTCTGTTAAACCCAACCGTTTGCCATTGAGGAGGTCTTTTCTGCCCAATTGGTCCAGATCATTTCCCCCTAAGTGAATGATTAACACCTCCGGCGTGTATTTGCTGCAGCCTCTAGTCGTTTAAGGGCTGCTGGCAGCTGTGCCCATTTCATGACCAGATACCCCCACCATTTGATGTCTGTTGCATTCGGGGTCTTCCTTTGATCGCAGCCTTGGTTCCACCATGCCCCCATTCTATGGATGAATGACTGCCTGACCACCCACACTATTCTGGGCCGGGTTCCTGACGAACAAAAACAAAAATGCTGTCATTTGTCAAGGCGGGGGCCCCTGCTGTGCTCATAGCCATTGGGTGCATATTTATCTTTTGTAGGAGGAGGAGCACCATCTGCCCACTGCCATGGTGTCTTCTTCTGGCAGCCCATGATGGGCCGCTGTTGTGGCTGCCCCGATCCTGAACAAATGGGGCCCAAAAATAGAGGGGGCATAGCCTGCATGACTTAGAGCTTTGCACATGACCATTGGCCTGGCTTTGCCAAAATACACCTGGCCTTTATGTTGGAAACCCAGTAAATGGAAACTGTCCTGGTGGACCGGGAGGAGGTGGAAAGCGGACTCAATGTCTGCCTTTGCCATGAATGCCCCCTTGTCTGCCGCTTTTACTATGTCAGTAGCATCGTCTGTTGTAGCGTAGTCTACCGAGCAAGCCTCTGGATCTATAACGTCATTGACAGAGGCCCCCTCTGGAAAGGAGAGGTTATGAATCAGTCTGAACTGTCCTGGTTCTTTTTTAGGGAGAACCCCCAAAGGGGAGATCACCAAGTCCACAGGGGATGGCGTGATGAGGGAGCCTACAAAGCGGCCCATAGCCTTTTCTTTTTCTATCTTTTGTTGGACCACCTCTGGTTGTTCCTCTGCAGATTTCAGGTCCTTTCCAGAGCTCCCTGTCATGTTGCCCTTAAAAGTATCTTAAAACCTTCTTCGAAGCCCTCTACCAAGAGCCTTGCATCTTCCTTACTAGTGTAACCATTGGCCAGTGTCCTAAGCAAGTGCGTGTTGATGGGGGATTTGGCTAGCTGAAAGTCTGACAATTTCTTTGGACCCCCTCTCCCCCTCCCCCTTTGTGACCTCTTCTCTCTATGACCTCCGCTTCTCTTTTTTGTCTGACCGGTATTTGTTAAGTTTGCAACCCGATGCCGGGTGGTCCCCCCCACAAGATGAACATGTGTGCCTAAATTTGCATCCTGCCCCCCATGTGCATTGATCTGACTCGTATTTCCAGAATATTGCTGCAGTCCCCTATCCACGGAGGCCTTCCAACTGTGGTTTAGTTTATACCTATGCACTGGCCGAAACTTCACCTGTTTCCATTTAAAAGAAGTACTCCTAAAGGGCTGCTCGCCCTTCCCAGCCCATGCTTTTACTTCCTTTGCCACCATCATTTTATGGATCTAGCTAGACACATCCTCCTCATTCCATTCCATTTCTGGATGGGCCTGCATCTTTAGTCTGAAACCCTCATCGTATTCAAGCCACGCATCCCCTGGAAATTGTCTGTGTGCCTGATGAATGTTGGACTCATATAATCGGAGATCTGCTGCACACTGGGGGAATTTCTCAACTACCACACATGCCATCACTCTAAATGCATCCAACCAGTTGTCAAAGTTCCTCTCTATCCTGACTTTCTTCCTTTCGCACCTGTCCTCCTCTTTTTTGTCACACTGCATAAGATCTAGACCTTCCACCTGAATTTTTAACAATGTGAATATGTCAATGAATTCCCTCCTCCATATCCTCTCTTTCACTGCTAACAGGATTGCGCTTGCTAGCCCCGTGGCCCTTGTGATCATTGCTGGATGACCTCATGAGGGCCTTGTATATGCCTCAGGTGGCATGCCTGTTGCCAGCGGGCTTTTAGTGATGGGCCCCTTGTTTCCTCATGCTGCGCCCCATGCCAGTGTGGGTGACCCTGTTTGGACCTGGTCAGCTCCGCCCCCCTGCCCTTGTATGTCGTGCACACCGCTGGGGGTTGTACCGCCCGCTCCATTGCCCTCAGTAGCCTGACTTTGCACTGCACCAGGGGTTTTAAATAGAAAAGGTGCAAAGGATTTAAAGTATTCCTTTATGATAGTGGTAATATGCTCACACTCTGCCATCTTCTCCATTCCCCTACTGCTGAGCCCCGCGGCTGTTGCGTTGGCGAAAGTTTGTGTCTCCTTCCTTTTGGTGACCTTCTTGGACACTTTGATGCCGCTCCTCTGACGCTTCTTAGGATTTTGTAAGAGGAGATCAGGGCCCTATCCAGCAAAGACAAATGCACCCTTAGAGAGCTACAGTGCATGATTGGCTGTGTCGTCCCCATCTGCCATTTTATGCCGCAGCCAGTCTTTGCCCCTCGTTTCCGCTTCTCTCCTTATCTCGGCGATCATCTCCTTGATGTCATCTATCTGTTGAACTTGGGCATGTTCCTCCATGTTTTTTTTTTTTTTTACTGTTTTACTCTTGTGCTGCTCCTCCTTCAGTTGCTTGTCCTGTTGTGATGCCCAACTGGTTAAGTCCCTACTGTGTGGCATCGACCTGCTTCTGGGGGTGTAGCCCGTCAACCTCCTGCTGATCATGGCACTCCCGTTCAGTGTTGCGGCTAGACCCCGCCCCCTCGCTCCGTTATAATGCTTTTTTTTTAAATTAGGCTCTTCGTAAAATCTGCCGATCGGGGGTAAAATGTGTTGGTTCAGTGTTGCATCGCTGTAATGAAAAAACAGCAGTCCACTGTGCCGCTGTCTCACTTAGTGCTCCGTGCCTCTCCCTGCCCGATTTCCTGACTTCCTGTTTTCCGAGCTGCATCAGCGACATGCTCGTGCAGGCCTGGAGGCATCGCCTGCTCCCACAGCGGTCTCCTGTCTGACTCTTGCCAGAGCTCCCTGTCATGGGCTCCTGCTCGGAATCACGAGCCTCGGCACGGGGTCGCATCACCGTCACTGCAGTGGTCCCCCGCGCCTTAGTCGCTGCAGGGGTCCTGTTCTGCTGCCTAAGCTCCTGCTCTGCCCCACAAACTTCGCTGGCTGGCAGAGGGTTGCATCACCGCCATTGCAGAGGTTCCCCGTGCCTCAGCTGATGCAGCAGCCCTAGCACGAGTCGCTTCACCTGTTCATTCGGCGGTTCTCGCGCTCACCACCCTGGTGCCTCACTCTTCCTCTGCCTAAGGTCCTGCTCTGACTCACGTACTTCGCTGGCCGGCACGGGGTCATGTCACCATCGTTTGTAGTGGTCTCCCGCGCCTCAGCTGACGCAGCGGTCTAGCATGAGTCGCGTCGCCTGTTCATACGGCAGTCCTCGCGCTCACCGCCCTGGTGCCTCGCTCTTGCTCCGCCACAGGGGATTCTCCATCTGGCACAGGGTCGTGTCACTGCCGCTGCAGTGGTCCCCCAAGGCGCCACGTCCTTGCGGGGAAAAAACTCCAGGGGTGTGATTGTTTGAAAACGTGGCAGCGCACACCTCTGAGGTCTTCTTCTCTGTTGAGTGCTCCAGGTATTTTTTCCCATTGTTGTGTTGCATGCTGTCCCCCGCTCTTCCTGCGTGTATCCCCTGGTGGGGGTCAGCGCTCCTTATACCACCCTGAAAGCCCCCAGGTTCACTTTTCCTGCCCCCTTATTGGGGAGTTTAAACCAATACCTATTTCCTCATTGGACCCCGCACCTTGGCATCGCATTTGGCGCTTGGGGGTGCTTGGAGGAGGGGAGATGTAGGTGCCATTTCTTTTGAAGTGGCCTCTGCCGGCCACCAGGATGGTCAAACTGGTTCTTTTGGGTCCCAGGCGCCCATTTAGGCGCCGGCCCTCGATCCCCCCTTGGGGGGTGGCCTCTGCCCATCTCGCAGCTGTTGTAGGAGCACTGTTTTTCCAGGCCATGGTAATGTTATTTTGTGCAAGAGAAAAGCTAAAACAATAAACCTTCTTGAGACTTTACCTTGTGTGGGGGGGGGGTGGGGCAAGGCCTAGCAAACACATCTCAAGTGAATTGTGGTTTGCAAGACTACTTGTCTGTGTTGGAGCTGTGGTAGTTTAGTGCTAATACATCCTTACAGCAGTAGTGGAGCACATCATAGAGTGGGCAGCATGTCAATTTAGTCAATTCTCTAAGGTTTCAGATAAGCTTTGTTTAATATGTTACACTGAATATATTTAAATCGCGGATTGTGAAATATTTTTTTCTGGTTTGCAAGCATCTTTTTCCACTCTGAGTCGTAATGACCATATTTATCAATGTAGTAGAATCAATGCTGCCATTTGTGGTCATGACAGTAGCCGCTGTGGTGGAGATTGCGATAGCTGCAGTTGTTGGTGATTTGCTGGATGTAGTGGTGGTCATACTTTTCAGCACAATAGTGTAAGTTGCAGTGACTGAACCTACAGCTGCAGGAGTTGCTATAGTGGTGGACAGTTGGTCTATTGCCTTCGCTTTTCTGACTGTATTTTGCGTGGTAAAGCTGGGCAAGCAGATGACAATTGCTCCTTTTTCCCTAATTTGATGCAGTGAAATTTACATTTCACTGTGTCATTCTGTAACTTCACTGGGTCAAAATGTTGCTGCCTCTCACAGCAGGCACAAAATTGATGCAGGGTTTTTCCCTTTGAGGGACTCCTCGCACTGCTGGAGTTACATCAGTTTAACAAGGCTACTCCAACAATGAGTGAGTTTAGCACCATCAGATGCGTCCGAATTTCTGATTTATCTGTGAAAATGTGTACAATAGAGCTCTGTATTGTAAATACAGCGCATCCATGGCATTGTTAGGGGATGTTAGGCAGGTGCAAGAAATCTGATGCATTGATGCATCAGATTCTTATAAATGATGACCTGAGTCAGCTCTTGCAAGAGGGGTTTAGCCTCTGCATGAGTTGGCTAAAGCTAATATCTTTGATAAGAGTGTGCCCAGGTTCCAGGAAGCAGGATGGCTGGGGCTGATCATTACACATACTAAGACCCCCAGCCCCCACAGCAATGTAAATAGGCCTGGGTGAAATTTAAATTATGATGGAGTAATTAGCATAATTTCTGGAATTTCATGTCACATTTGTGTTGGACTTGGGCCTTTCTGCTGAGTCATCCCCAGACTTTTTGCCCTTGCCCTCCACTTTTTGCCAAATTTGTTTTTGTTGGCTTTAGGACTCAGTGCACTTTACCAGTGCTAACCAATGCCAAAGTGCTAAAGTGCATGTGCTCTTCCCTAAACATGGTAACATTGTCTCATCTAAGGTGCACTTCCTGTGACCACAACCTGTAAATTAAATGCTTCTAGTGGACCTGCAGCACTGACTGTGCCATCCACTTTAGTAGCCCTTTAAACATGCCCCAGGGCTGCCATTGCAGACCTTCTGTGTGCAGTTTCAAATTGCCATGTCGACCTGGCAAGTTAACCCTCTTGCCAGGCCCAAACCTTCCTTTCTAATACATATGTTACCCCTAAGGTAGGCCCTGGACAGCCCCAGGGGCAGGATGCAGTGTATTTTAAAAGTTGGACCTGCACTTTTAAGTTTTACATGTCCAGGTAGTGAAAAACGTGTTAATTTGTTTTTCACTTTTGCAGCGCCTGTCTGTCCCATAGGTTAACATTGGGATTGCCTTATTACATTTTAAAAGTGTAATTGCCAATTGTGACCAGATGGGTATATCGACTTCGGTGTCTCTGGACTCACAATTTAAAATCACAACTTATGGTAAAGTTGCATTTTAAGTTGCAAGTCTGAAAATGCAACTTTTAGAAACATGGTATTTTCTTACTTTAACCATTCTGTGCCTCTGCCTGTTTCTGAATACACATCTGGGTTGGTGACAGCTGGACTCTTTTGCATTCCCTCTAAACAGCCACACAGAAAGGGAGCATAGGTGTGCGTCATGGGCCATTAACATCGTTATAGGTCATCTTGGGCAGGATGGGACGGAAGAGCTACATTTACACCTGAATAGGCTGGGTCCTGAGCCCTCACAAAGGGCTGCATTACCACCTGTAGGGTGCCTGGAATCATGAAATGAAGGACAGGGACTTTGTGCACTTCAAAGGCCTCTCATGGAAGTCTCCCCCACTTCAAAGCCTCAACTGGGTATAAGTACTGGACCCCCAAATCAGTACACTTTGCTGGACCTTTGCTTTGCTGTGCCTGCCCTGCTACCTGCAGCCTCCTACATTATTACATCTCCAGAAAAAAAGTTACTCCAATGGGTTGCTGGCTTGCCTCCTGTTTTGAAGTCTCAGGGACATCAAAGACTTCACTCACCCCTATTACAGCTTCTAGACCCTGCCAGCTGTGAGTCCTACCATGCCAAGTGGTGGCAATCCAGTCCTGAGCACTAGGAAGTGGGTTCTGCAGCTGTGTTCTTTGTAAATTTACTCATCGCCATCACTGTGCCAGTAACAACCACTGCATCTCTTCTCAGCACCGAAACATTGCCGCTACCACTGAGGACGAGACTTTGCATCGCCGACTGCGTGGCTCCAGATCAAAGCATCACCATCAGCCCCAGCACATCACCTTCACATCGCCAGCTGCAGTCCTTGATGAGGATGCATCGCCTTCATAACAAGGGGTTTCATCCACACCTTGAGGATGTTGCATCAATGACTGCATGGCTCGATGATGATGTATCCCTGACTGAGCGAATTGGAATCCATGCATCACCATCATATCGTCCCTCCTGCTCCTCACATCCGATCTTTGAGGCCAGAGCAACCCTCCATACAGGGTACTCTTTCAGCAGGACAAGATTGGTCCCTGTAGTCGGCCTGCGCTCCATTGTGGTCGACCTGAAATTTGGATTTATTCAGGTCTACAGAGATCAAATATCCCTGCTTCCTGCTCTAAGTTTCTAAGCATTAAAAATTCATATCTCGACTTTTACTTATGGGATATTTGTAGTTAGGCCTTTTTTTGTTCATTAAATTAAGATCTATTTTGTAACTGTGTGTGGATTATTTTTTCTGTGGTGTTTTCTCTGTTTTACTGTTTTAATGTGTTGCACAAATACTTTGCTCTTAGCCTCCTAAGTTAAGCTTGCCTGCTCTGTGCCAAGCTACCACAGGGTGAGCCCAGGTTAATTTATGGTGTGTAACTGTCTTACTCTGACTAGGACTGTGGTTCCTGCTTGAACAGGCTGCATACCTCTGCCAATCAGAAATACAATTTGCAACAATTTATTACTCAAAAGTCAAGAAATTACGCCATTGTGCCAGGTTGCGTAATTTTATATAATTTGGTGTAAAAGTTTACAGCAAATGTGCCATTCACAGTAAAAGTTGTCTGTGAATGGAGGGAAAGAAAACGAACAGCTGTTGTTCACAGTGCTTTTGCTTTATTGCACAATTGTTCTTGCCTGAAAAACATCCTTGGTTTAGGTTGTGGGGACTGACTTTAGAAATATGTGGGAGTTTGGACTTTTTATTTCTGCATTGTCTATTATTTCGGGCTAAGATGTGGGCTATTAGTTGTGAGCATTTTCTCTTTTTGTATTTTGTTCTTCAATGAGCTCTGTAGCTAGTCTTGTCCTCATTCTCTAACACATTGTTATCCCTTGCCCAACCTTTCCACGTTGCCTTTCCCTCCCTGGACTCAGGAACTAGTGTTTTCCTTTCACCCTTTCCTAACAACTGTTCCCTTTCAAAAATGCAATTTCAGTGCATGCTTTTCTTATTTCACACTTAACCTGAATGTGTTGCTACTATTTTCTTAATCTGTGGGCATACCTGTTGATTTGTGCTTGCGCAATAAAGGAAAATGTAAATAGAAGCATAGTCATTAGCACAATGCACTTAATTGTTCTCACACAACTATTTATTATTGCTAGGAGCACATTAAATGATGGCAGGTTAAAACTGCTATTTATTTACAAATGTGCACAAACATGTTTAATGATTTGAGGCTTGTATTGGTTGCTATGTGTGAAGATGAGAGTGTTTCGGATTTGGGTGAAATGTTCATGGGGTTTATGTCCAAACCCATGGGAATTGTCCACAAGTCTACTGGACATACTTTAGGTTGAGGATGTGCTATGGAATGGGTGCAGATGGGTTTGTGGGAGGTGCAGGTGAGTTGTTAGTAGGGCTTGTGGGTGGGGTGGGCTTTACGGGTTGTTCTTGTGCCCCAGTTGACTGAGACATATGCCTTGGCCATACAGATTGACACATGCACTACATAATCGACAAGGCCCAGGCATGTCCCCTTGCATCTTCTTCCATCGACAAATTAAGATATTTAAGGTGCATATTTGCCATGCTTTAGAGAGAGGTTTTAATCTCTTCCAAAACAAAGGTCTCTCTCCCAATTAAATTTGGTACTTATTCCTTGTGAGATTCTATGTTGCAAACTGTCTCCCCCATTTGTTGAATATCTCCTTCACACAGATAATTGATGCTGGAAAAACTGATCCTTTCAGAAGATAGGATTTCTACATGCCATGCCCGTGCATGCATGTTCATCTAACAACACTAGAAAGTTGTCTAGCGCATTCAGCATTGACATCTTGGAGGTTGTGGGATGTTGCATAGAGAAGAGACCCTCCTCATTAGGAGTTTCTTCTTCCTCAGTAGATTAAGGAAAGACTGGAGTAGCACCTACAATTGAGGGTGGAGCAGGGGAACCAGCTAGGGTACCTGTAGGCTAAGATGTGCGTTGAGGAGAGTCCTAGACAGCCAGTACAAGCACCTGTGCATTAGTAACTGTTCTGTGGGGACTAACAATTCATAGCAGTTGTCTAGAAGAGAAACAGCTGATATGTCATGAGATCTTTTTTGAGGTATTCTCCTGTGTGAGACCAAAAATGTCCTCCCCCTCTTCCATGTCTTCTTGTGGCATGGTGGCTACAGACATAGAGTGTGGAGGAGAGTAGGTTTTTCTCCTGAGATGACACACTGTCCAATGCTTGTCACTGGTAAGATGTCATTATCATCAAGCTCTTTGCCCTGAGCAGGTTAAAGAAAATTGCATTGTAAATATTAACATACACATTAGATATTGGTGTATATTCCTATAACAGGCAGACTATACACAGTTTGTGGTCAATAGATGACACTTTATCATATTTAAACAATACATTTTGTTGTTAGGATTTAGTAGTTAGTGGTTATTATTTCCTGAAAATATACTGTAAAGTAAAATCTTCCTTGATCTTGCTATGGATGCTTCCTTTGTGGGGAGGCCATTAGTTGTCAGCTGCTGAACTTGGGTCTTGGAAGTCAGTGATTGTTAGACCTGACAGACTTCAGGTGGTCTTCCCCCAGGGTGTTTGACTGCTTGCCTCATATTTTGCTAGTTTCCTTTTGTTGGCCTTAGGACTTTGAGCACATTACCTCTGCTGACCACTGCTAAAGTGCAAAACATGGTTTGATTGATATATACCTAATTGCCATATTTAATTTATGTATAAGTCTCTAGTAAATTGTGCTACATGTGCAATGTGCACATAGCCTGTAAATTAAATGCTACTAATAGACCTGCAGCACTGCTTGTGCACCCCATTTAAGCAGCCCTTTAAAACATGTCCCAGGCCTGCCATTGTAGCCTGAAAGCAGTCTTACACTGCCATGTCGACTTGGCATTTAAAATCCCTCGCCAAGCCTTAATCTTCCCTCTTATTACATAGAAGTCACTCCTAAGGTAGGCCTTAGGTAGCCCTTAGGAAGCATGCTATGTAATTAATAGGCAGGACATATACTTTTGAGTTTTACATTTCCTGATGGTCAAAAACTCTCAAATTCATGTTTCACTACTGTGAAGCCTACCGGTCTCGTAGGTTAATATTGGGGATTCCTTATTACATTTAATAAGCTGTAATTCCTTATTGTGAAGGGGTACACCTATCATTTTTAGTACCTATGGAATTGTAATGATACATCTTCTTTAATGGTAGTCAGATTTATTGTTACAGTTTTGAAATTACCACTTTTAGAAAGTTGGCATTTTCTTGTTTTTAGCCCTGTGTGCCTGCAGCCTGTCTCCAATACACGTCTGGGGTGGAATTACATTTGGGCTTGTGCATAAAGTGCTGCAATTGCCAAAATCCACTGATCGATGCTGTTGCTCCATTTGCAACTGGTGCATCTCCATTGGTGCTGACACATTGCTGCGAGGATCGAGGACACTGCATCGCCATCTGTGCGGTACATTGCCTCCGTTCCTGGCACTTCCCCAAGTTTGCATGGCTCAAAACTAACGCATTGCCTACATCCGAAGTATTGACGATGAGGCATCGTCCTATTTGCTCCTTGCATCTTGCTCTTGTATCCAACCCATGCTCAATCATGGTTGGCCTGACTTTTCAATCTGACCCGGTGCAGCACAACCAGATAGACCTGGTTGGCGCTTTATCCTTCGAAGCTCTACGATGAAGTTTATTCTTTAAAAATTCATATCTTGACTTCTACTTGTTGGATTTTTGTTGTTTTGGTCGTGTTTCATTTATTAAATTAAGCTCTATTTATCTAACCTAGTGTGGTATCTTTTTGTGTGGTGTTATCGGTGTTTTACTGTTTGAAGTGTTGTACAAATGCTTAACACATTGCCTCTAATGTTAAGCCTGACTGCTCTGTGCCAAACTACCAGGGGCTGAGCACGAGGTAATTTAGGATGTGTTGGTGACTTACCCTGACTAAGACTGGGGTTCCTGCTTGGACTGGGTGCATGCCTCTGTCAACCAGAAACCTAATTTCTAACAGTGATGAAAATGTGTCCCTTGAACCATCAGACAGTAAATAAATATTTAAAAAATCCAAATCAACTCTGTACGTTATAGTGCTGTTTTAACCTAACATTCAAAAGGGAGTAATGCATTCTGAAGATATTTTTTTTATTCAGACAGAGAAATTGATAATTCATGAAACATTTGGTTGCAATGATAAGAAAGTGGAAATATATGTCAGATATTTATTTTCAATAGTAGTTCATGAAATGATGCTATTGACTTACTTGATGGATGGACGATAAAAGGCTGATTTGCTGCTTCCAAGATGTTCCCTGATGTCTGATGGCTAGTACATAGTGACGACAGTAAGGGATATTGGATCACTGAAGCTATGAAGATAAAAATATACAGAAAAATAATATATGTGTCCACATATAGTGTCAGTGTATGTCAAAATGTTTTTCATGCACATCGCACACAGAAGAATTTAATGATCTGCTGGATCAAAGTTGGTGCATGAAGTTAGTATCAGCAGACATATACTGACATGACGTGAAAGAATCCAACGTAGATTGTGATACATAATACCTTTCATCTAATGTAAGCATTGGGGACATTGGTTGCAAGAAAGGGTGACAAGGGAAATATAGATATACTTAGGAATAAATCTGAACGAATGTAACAATGTATTTAGTGACAGTAAAAAAGCAAGTTTAGCCATATACACTTTCAATGTTAGAATTAATACACAGAACGGGTTTGACAATAATTAAATTAAATAATATCATATATATCTGAATGAGCACATTATATGTCTATGGTTTAAAATTATAAATATATATAGATTACATTTGATATAAACATCTTTGAAACACGGATTAATATCAGAGTTTAGCGCTGAAAACCAAAAACATACAACGATTATGGTAGTATTATTTTATATATATGTATATATATATATATGTATTGCAAACCAGTGTGTGTGGTCAGAATGCATTGAGGCAGGTGTCTTGATTATGACCCTGTAACGGTAGGTGGTGTATTAAAATGGGGACAGTGTGTAAAAAAGGCTGGACTAAGATATTTTTTATCCTTATAAACCTAAAAAACTGTGGTTTAAAGCTGTGTGGGAGAGAGGAGTGTGTGATGTGTGCCTGTCTGTGGGGAGGAGGGGAGATGAGCGGAGGGAAGGAAACAGCTCCTTTTTCTCCACTCATCTCAGTGTGTATAGTAGCAGAGCATGTAGTTTCCGTAAGGGCCTCCTACAAATGCACCTACAAGGCCTGTCTCCCCCTCAGTGAAGTTCCTCCTCCTCGAGAGGGGCTGGCTGCATTATGGAGGTGCAAGATGTAGTATGGCATCCTCAAGTCACACAGTCCAAGGAGAAGACAGGAGAACCTAGGATGTGGGCCTTATTCCTGCGTTTGGTGAATTAATGTGAGTCAAAAGTGTGACACAGGTAAGTTGAATAGTTTTTGCAGGACTTTCCATTCAGAGTTTTCCATAGCAACATTTTAAGAGGGTCAAGAAATATTTCTTGCCTGAGACTCCAAATAGTCTTAAAATGACTCTGGTTTAGAGAGACAGGGTTAGAGGTAATGGTAGGAAGAGGGGAAGACAGGTAAAGATAGAGAAATAGAATAGATAGATGTCAAACAGAGTGAAGGCTCAGTTTCAGGGCCCCCCATGGAAGGAGGAGGCCCGGGGCAATTGTCCACTTTGCCCATGCTTTACAATGTGTCCACCGGATTCAGTAAATACCATCCTGGTGGATATCGCCACTGGGGCTTAAGTGGAAAATCAAGTGTGTAGCGATCTCTGCACTCAGATTTCCCTTTGTGAAACTTTACTGACCTCCTGGTTGGCATCTGCTGCCCTCCCCAGCTCCTCTTGCTGCTGCTGCCTCTGCCTCTTGCCTGGGACGAACTGAGAATCTCCTAACTCTCAGTTCGAGGCCCTCCTCCACCCAGAGGCTCGTCCCTGCGCCTCATACCTGGGGGTCTAGTGGCCATCACAAGTAAGTATTTTCCTTTTCTTTTTTCTCTTTCTGTTGCTCTTTCGCTCTTGCATTTTCTGCCTTTCTCCTCTATCATTTGCCTTTTCTTTCTTCTCTCTGTCACTCTTTCACTTTAGCATTTTCTGCCTATTTCTTCTATCACCCCTCATTTTTCCCTAGTGCTTTTTCCTTTCTCCCCTCTTCCTCTGTCCCTCCCCCCGTGAAGCACCTTTTCCGCACTCCCGCCTCCCAGCTGACTGCTGCCCCACCCTCCTCCCCTTCTTAATGGCGGCTGCAGCGCTGTGAGAGGGCAACTGCACTGACCTCCTGGTCAGCGTCTGTTGCCCTCCCCAGCTCCTCTGGCTGCTGCTGCTGTTGCCTCTGCCTCTTGCCTGGGACTAACTGAGTGTCTCCTTACTCTCAGTTCGAGGCCCTCTTCCACCCGCAGGCTCATCTCTGCGCCTCATCCCTGGTGGTCTAGTGGCCATCACAACTAAGTATTTTCCTTTTCTTTTCTTCTCTCTGTCGCTCTTTCACTATTGCATTTTTCTGCCTTTCTCTTCTATCATTTGCCTTTACTTTTCTTCTCTCTGTCGCTCTTTCACTCTTGCGTTTTCTGCCTTTTTCTTCTATTACCCCTCGTTTTGCCTAGTGCTCTTTCCTTTCTCCCCTCTTCCTCTGCCCCTACGTCCCCCAGCGAAGCACCTTTCCCACCCTCCCACCTCCCAGCTGACTGCTCCTCCTGCCCCCCTCCCCTTCTGAATGGCAGCTGCAGCGCAACGGATGCACTGATGGCACACCAAAGGCGTGCCAAAGGCAAGCCTGTCTGCACCCCTCCACACCTGGCCGCGCCCAGTGCCAGGAACCCTGGATCTCTGTTAAACCACCCCCTTGACTGCCTCTGTTACAACTCTGAGACCCTCCTCCGGAAATCTCAACAACTGCTGCACCGTCTCCCCCAAAGACACCCACGGACCTTTCCCCCGGCAGGAACTGCAACTTCAGTGCCAATCTCAACAAACTGAAGGTACTCTCCGCACACAAAAATACCAACAACCCCCACAACTCCATCAGCTGCCTGTTCCTGAACATCCGCTCTCTCCAAAAACACACCACCAAACTCTGGGATCTGATCTACACCACCCGACCGGACATCGCCTTCCTCACAGAGACGTGGACCAACCCCACCTCGGGTCCAGACATCGCCATCACCATTTCTGATGGTTACAGCATCCTAAGGAGGGACCGGCCCTCCCCCCCACATGGAGGACTTGCCATCGAAGACAAGTCCTCACTACGTGTCAAGGCCGTCCAAGAAGATCACTGCACCACCATGGAACAGCTTCACTTCCTGGTCCACTCGAATCACAACTCCACCCGTGGCATCCTGGTGTAGAGGCCACCCGGCCCCGGCCCAGCTTTCATAGACGATGACGTGGACATAGCTATTCCTCAGGGCCTGGCATCAGTCGACTCCCTCCGCCTCAGCGATCTGAACTTCCACCTCGAGGAATGCACTGACCCAAACACCACTGCTCTACTAGACAACCTCGCCACCCTCGGCCTCAGACAGCTGGTCTCCACACCCACACACATCACAGGACATGCACTGGACCCCATCTTCACTTCAAGCGACCAGATCACCATCGAAACTATCTCCGCCCCAGACTGGACCGACCACCGCTGTATACACTTCACAATCACCGCACCCAGCAGCCACACCGCACCTCCAGGACCCCCCACAGAAAATGGAACTAAATCACCAACAAGCAACTCACCTCATCACTCGACAAATCCCTCCCTCCCCCTCTGACGACGCCAACACAGCAGCGCGCAATCTCAGCGTATGGCTCACCGAATGCACTGACACTCTAGCCCCTCTCCGGCTGACATCGGCCAAACGCGTACCTAAGAAGGCCAACTGGTTCACCACCAAGCTCCAAGAGTCAAAGCGTACCCGCAGACGCTCAGAGAAAAAGTGGAGGAACAGCCAATCCAGCGAAGACCTTGCCTCATTTAGAGCTGCAACCGTCGCACACCAATGAAAAATCAAGAACGCAAGAAAGGATGCACTCCGGGAGCACATCAACTCCTCCTCACACAACTTGAAGGATCTCTTCTTAGTCATCAACAAATTCACAGATCCCCCCTCCAAAGCCATCAGCATCCCCCTGTCACAGGACCTCTGCGACAAACTCACTTCCTTTTTCCACCACAAGATCCAGGATATCTACGACAGCTTTCTGTCACCTGGCACCGGAACCTGCGACCCACCCACCCTCTCTAGAACCCACCCAGACCATCCACGACTGGTCCACACTCACCACAGAGGAAACAGTCAAACATCATGAACAGCACCCACTCGGGAGCCCCCTCGGACCCCTGCTCGCACCACATATATATCAGAGCCAGCACATCTATCACCCCTGAGCTTCCTAACACAAGCAACTGCTCCATCAGCAAAAGCACCTTCCCTGAGGACTGGAAACACACTGAAATACACCCTATCTTGAAAGAAACCTTTGGCTGACCCATCAGAACTAAAGATTTTCCGGCCCATCTCACTACTACTCTACCCCGCCAAAGTACTAGAGAAAGCAATCAACGCACAACTACGGAATTTCATTGAGGGCAACAACTGCCTGGACAGCTCCCAGTCCGTCTTCTGCAGCAATCACAGCACGGAGACAGCACTCCTGGCAGCCACCAACGACATCCGATTACTTCTAGACTGTGGCCACACCGCAGCACTCATACTCCACGACCTCTCAGCAGCTTTTGACATGGTCTCCCACAGCACTCTGCGCGCCAGACTCCATGACATAGGAATCCGCGGAAGAGCCCTGGAATAGATTCAATCCTTCTTCTCCTGGAGGACGCAGAGGGTCAGACTCCCGCCCTACACCTCCAGACCTACAGGAGTCAACTGCGGAGTCCCCCAAGGATCCTCATTGAGTCACACACTGTTCAACGTATACATGGGCCCTCTTGCTGCCATCCTCAGAAGCCACGGTATGAACATCGTGTCATATGCTGATGACACACAACTCATCATTTCCCTCACCAAAGATCCGGACATTGCCAAAAGGAACTTTAACATAGGAATGGAAGCCGTCGCAACCTGGATGAGAGAAAGCAGCCTCAAGCTCAACTCTGACAAGACGGAGCTCATCATCTTTGGAAATGCCACCTCAGCTTGGGATGACTAAGCGTGGCCCACATCCATCAGCGCCCCCCTGCGCTGACCGAGCACACCCGCAAATTAGGAATCATCCTCGACTCCTCCCTATCCATGACCCGCCAGGTAAACTCTGTCACCTCCTCCTGCTGGCACACACTACGCAAACTCCGGAAGATCTTCAGATGGAGGACAGTCACCCACCCTTAGTCATGAGCAAGCTCGACTACGGCAACACCCTCTACGCAGGCATCTCAACTAGGAACATCAAAAAACTTCAACTCATCCAGAATGACGCCGCAAGAACACATCTCCCAACACCTTAGGGCCCTCCACTGGGTCTTCAAACGTCTCACCCACACGTACAAGGCCATACACAGTACAGGACTAGCCTACATGAACCACCGCATCTCCTTTCACACCCCCGCCAGATCCCTCCGCTCTGCCCAGATGACCCTGGCCACCGTCCCTCGCATCCGCAAAACCACCGCCAGAGTATGATCTTTTACCTACACTGCAGTGAAGAGCTGGAACAACCTCCCCTTGTTCCTCTGACAAAGCTCGTCGCTCACCATCTTCAGGACGAACCTCAAGACGTAACTCTTGGGATGAGGCCCCCCCCCCCCCTCAAGCGCCTTGAGACCCTCACGGGTGAGTAGCCACGCTTTACAAATACTGATTGATTGATTGATTGACCAATGAGGGCCATCCCAAGGTACCACTCGAAGCACCTGAGTCCGATCCTGATTAACCACCGGGTGGTTTTCTGTCTAGAATGTCATCACACAGAATGATATGATTCAGTGCAAGGAAACAGTGGCTTTGAAGACGAAGGAACAAGCTGCTGCGCTTTCTTGTGGCTTTCTTTGTACGTTTCAAATAAAATTATGTTATATAGCCACCTCCGCTTCCAGTGAGCTTTTTACAGTATTTATGGTTTTAACAAAAGGTAAGCCGTGCAGCCCGCAGAGAGCTCAGCTGCAGCTCTCAAGTATGGAAGGTATTCTAGGAAAATACTCCTTAATTAAATAAATACACGTATGCGTGATGATATGAAGAGATCACAAAAGTCATACCAGGTATTAACTAATCACCTAACAAAACTAACCGTTGAAGAACATTATCGAAATTATATGTGGCGGAGAAACGACTGAGTCAATTTTCCGGAAAAGGCTGACACCTATTGACCAAATAAAATACAACGGTTTGTAGGATCCATTCGCTGTTTTCTGCCGCTGACAGTTCAAAGGACATGCCATTTCTACACTGCTGCCGACTATTATCAAAAGAAGAAAGCCACGGGAGACCTGTGGAAGTTAATTGCACCCATGCCACAAAATTGATGGAAATTTCCAATGGCTGCCAGCTGCTAACACCGCAGGAGGAGAGATATGTAAGCATTCAAAAGCTATGTAGACTCATTCCGGTATTCTTTTTTTTAATATGAACCGGTATGTTTCCTGTTTCGAGATTTAGATCTGAAGGCTTGTATTTTTCGTGAAAGAAACCTATATTTCACACTGAACCGTTCATATCGAAAATGTGTCACGATTACCTGTGAAATATGGATTTCATCATCATAATAACAGCCCCAAAACCACTCTGCCATTGTCAAAGTTACTAGGATTATGTAGTAGAGAGCTATCTACATTTTCAGCAACATCACAAATTACGTGGTACTTTCTCTACAATATTATTTTTGATCAATTTGAGCTAGAAACATTTTTTGTGAAAGCTTCAAATTATGTGGCAAAACAGTCACGAACGTAAATTCACCAAAAGGCCAAGGGTACCGGAAATGACATCACACACTATTGACATTTACACTCACTCACACATGCTTGCATATAAATACACGATCACTCAAACACTTTCTCTCACATAAATGCGCTCTCGTGCGCACATGCACACTACATACATTTAAAGGCATTTGTTACTTACCTCAGCTGTCAGGAAGGTTCACATTCCAGCTAATTGCACTCCATTGTTATTAGAATAACAGTGAATATTATTATTCAGTATTACATTAATTAAAAAAAAAGAAAAAATAAGGAAATTGGAGCTCCAAACGATGTCCATAAGGGCAAGCTGCCACATTGTTCCTGGCACTGATTTCGACCCCTCTGATGTCAGGGGTCTCAAATGCAGTGTCATGGGTCGCAAGGAGCAAACCAGGGGGTGCAGCTGTAACCACTGGTGATCCCTAAATGACATCCATCCAATGATATGTGGTAGTTCTTGCAGTCACAGAATCATGTAAATCCACCTGCCTTTACCATTGTCAATTGTCTGAGCAACAATTTATTGATTTATTTAGAGCTTGCACTGCCATAGATTTCAGATGTCATCACTGATGTAATATGTGAGGTTATAAGTAGTGCATCACAACGATGAAAGTTATACTTCTGTCATTTATGTATAGTTGGCGAAGTTTTATGGTTTTTAAACTGTTGTGCTTTTGCATTGAATTATTAAGGTTTTTTAAAATGCTAATAAAAATCCTACTACCTTCCTCACATATAACTCCACTTTAACCTTTGTGGTTTTTCAAGATCGACCAATCAGTTTGCAGGTTTTGACATTATTTTCCCCAGCAGTCCTGTGGAACTCCCATTGGAGTTCTACAGAAACAGATATCCATACATTTCAAACGTTCATTTCTCAAAACAAAAAAAACGAACAAAATTACACCAAATCACAAAAAGCACACATTTAGGATAAATATCATTTTTTCTATATTGTCTACTTTTTTCTATGGAAAATGCATGGGAAAAAAGTGTTTGAGAACCTCCCCCCCTCCCCCCCCTTTTTCTTGGCCCCCTCTAAAACAGATCACCCTCAAACTTTCCAGAAAGGAGGTGAGGTGGATAAACTTGAATGTATATATGTATATGTATATATATATTTATAACACCTACTGGCTGTTGCCAGTAGGTAGTTATAGTTAGGACCATAGGAAAGTGTTTTTTGACATGTCTATATCTTTGCTACCGTTTGACTATTCTTCACAAAACTTTCCAAAAAAAGTCAGCTGGTGATTCTTGATGTGCACGAAAAGTTTTGAGGTGATCTACCAAGCGGGGGGGAGAAAAATGGGTGGGTTAAATAAACGTACATTTACCATGCTAACTTCCATAGGAGTTTTGAACGGAATTTGGTTTTGTCGGAATTACACCAAATTTAGCAGAAAGGTAGATTTTGGTATGCAGATTCTATTTTGGATATTTGGTGTAAATCTGTTCAGTAGTTTTTGAGATATTAAAAGGGAAATACATTTGTATATCTAGAGCCGATGATCAGTTGCAAAGTTTTTGTGGCGATTGTGGCATATTCACAAATACGTGTGTCAACAGGCATGCTGTGGTTGGCTGGCTGCAACCTGACCAGAAAGTTGTGCCACCATTTTAAGTAATGGGACATGGTCCCTGGGGTTGAAAAATAAAAGGAAAAGTGGTACAAGGGGTCAGGGTGGAGGTACCCTGACCCCAGGGATGTGATATAGGGGTCTTTCCGGGTGAAATGATGACCTTCTGAAGTATTTTTTTCCCACGATGCGTGATATTTGCGAATACATCACCATGCTCAGTAAAGGCCCCAGTGTAACGATTATCGGTGCCACCAAAAAGCATTTAAGGAGTCAATCATACACTAATTAATTCAATCATAGTAGCATTCAGATACTCCCACTCCCACTCACAGACCCACTCACTCATGTACCCACTCACAGACCCACTCAGACACTCATGCACCCAGTCATAGACCCACTCAGACACTGACTCACCCACTCAGGCACTCATGCACCCACTCACAGACCCATTCATACACTCATGCACCCACGCACAGACCCACTCAGACCCCAAAGCACCAAGTCACAGGCCCACTCTGACACTTACCCACCCACTCACAGACCCACTCAGACCCTCATGCACTCACTCACAGACCCACTCAGACAGTGACGTACCTATTCAAAGACCCACTCAGACCCTAACGCAGCCATTCACATACCCACTCAGACCCTCATTCACCCACTCATATACCCAGTCTGACCCTCACACACCCACTCACCGACCCACTCAGACCCTCATGTACTCGCTCACAGACCCACTCAGACACTGACGCACCCACTCACAGACCTACTCAGACACTGATGCACCCACTCACAGACTCACTCAGACCCTTGCGCACCCATTCACAAACCCACTCATGCACCTACTCACAGACCCACTGAAACTCTAATGCACCAACTCACAGACCCACTCAGATACTGACGCACCCACTCACAGACCCACTCAGACCCTCGCGGGCCCACTCACAGACCCACTCAGACCCTCACGCACCCAGTCACAGACCCACTCAGACATTGATGCACCTACTCACAGACCCACTGAGAACCCAATGTAGCCACTCACAGATCCACTCAGACCCCAGGCACCCACTCACATACCCAGATAGACCCTCACTCACCAACTCACAGACACACTCATACACTCAAGTTTGCACTCTCAGATATCTTACGCACCAACTCACAAATCCACTCAGACATTGGCGCACTCACTTACAGACCCACTCAGACCCTCATGCATGCAGTCACAGACCCACTCAGACACTGAGACACCTACTCACAGACCCACTCAGGCCCTAATGCAGCCACACACAGACCTACAAGACCCTCATGCACCCACTCACATACCCACTCAGACCCTCATGCACCTACTCACAGACTCAGTCAGACACTCATGCACCCAGTCACAGACCCACTCAGGCACTGACACACCCACTCACAGATCCACTCATGCACCTACTCACAGACCAACTCATACACTCACGCACCAACTCACAGATCCACTCAGACACTGATGCACACACTCACAGGCCCACTCAGACCCTTACGCACCCATTCACAGACCCACTCAAACACTCATGCACCCACTCACAGACCAACTCAGACCCTTACACACCCAGTCACAGACCCACTCATACACTGATGCACCTACTCACAGACCCACTCCGAACCTAAAACAACCACTCACAGACCCATTCAGAACCTAATGCAGCCACTCACTGACCCACTCAGACCATCATGCACGCACTCACACATTTAATCAGACACTCACACACCCATACACAGACCCATTCATACACTGATGCACCTACTCACAGACCCACTCATTACCTAACACAACCACTCACAGACCCATTCAGAACCTAATACACCCACTCACAGACCCACTCAGACACTCTTGCATCCACTCACAGACCCACTTTGACATTCATGCACCCACTCACAGACCCAGTCACACACGAATGCACCCACTCACAGACCCACTCAGACATTGACAGACCCACTTACAGACTCACTCAGATCCTTATGCTCCCACCCACAGAACCACTCATACACTGATGCTCCCACTTACATAGCCACTGAGACACTGATGCTCCCACTCACATAGCCACTGAGACACTGATACACCCCCTCACAGACCCACTCAGAGACTTGCACCCACATACAGAGCAAGTCAGACTCATGCACTCACTTACAGGCCCACTGACACTCATGCACCCATTCACAGACCCACTCAGAAACCTATGCACCAATTCACACACCCACAAAACATTTCACACACCCACTTACATCAGTGATGTCATCATTGATGTCCCTGACCATGTGATTAGTGATGTAATATGTGAGGTCATAAGCAGTGCAAATTATAGTTAGCTCAGGTAACTATAACTGCTGAATTTCACTGGTTTTGTACAAGTGAAATCTGACCCAAACTATAACGTCCCTGTAACCATTGGTCTTTCTGGAGAATATATATATATATATATATATATATATATCCACGCCAAAAACAATTCAAAATCTGGCACTCCTTGCAAAACAATGGCCTTCATTTATTTCAAAAATCCATAAAACAGGACATAGGGCAACGCGTTTCAACCTTCACGGTCTTCTTCCTTGGCCCTTCTTACAGAGTTATATATAGTTGTATAACTCTGTAAGAAGGGCCAAGGAAGAAGACCGTGAAGGTTGAAACGCGTTGCCCTATGTCCTGTTTTATGGATTTTTGAAATAAATGAAGGCCATTGTTTTGCAAGGAGTGCCAGATTTTGAATTGTTTTTGGCGTGGATTTGATATGGGTCCTGTGCCCATTGACTGAGCACCAACCTCGATAGGCGAGCCCTGAAAGAAACACAGGATTCCCTCTTTGATGATATATATATATATATATATATATATATATATATATATATATATATATATATCTATATATTTAACGGGTCCTCCGCTTGCTTGCTCGCACCTGCCCGTGGATAGAAGATACCGGGAACACGCAGGAGCGTTTGTTAAAAAAAAAAAAAAATATATATATATATATATATATAGTATACATATATATGTTTTATTACACAGTAAGTCTATACGTGTGTGTGTATATATTAATATATATATATATATATATATATATATACATACTCACTGTACACATATATATTTGTTTTATTACACAGTAACTACTGTTCAGTTATAGTTAGGTCAGAGTTTCCATAGGAAGAGTATTTATTATTTCATTAAGAAATTTGTCACAGTTTGACTTATCTTCATGCAACCTTAATAAGGAAGGTTCAGCCACCTCATGGAGGGAAGGCATGAGGGGCAGCAGTAGCACAATGACCACAGATGGCAGGCACAAGGGGCAGGGGTATCACACAGACTATGAAAGGTAGGGGTGATGAGCAAGGGCAGCAAACTGATCAAGGAGGGCAGGCTTGAGGGGCAAGGGCAGAGGCAGCACAGCAGGGAATGGAGAGCAAGTGAGAGGAGGAGGGCCAGGAAGCTGACTACAGAGGGCAGGTGGAGGGACAGCACAATTGACATTGCAGGACAGGTGGAGGGTAGACAGGAGTGGCATGTGGAGCACACAGACCACATAGGGGCAGGGACATCAAGCTAATCACAGAGGGTAAGGACAGGGGCAGCACACAGACAACAGGGGGCAGAGGCATCAGGCTGACCACAGAAGGCATGTGGGAGGGGCAGCACATTGGGCAACGAAGGGCAGGCAGGAGAGCTGGGCCACCACATGGATAACAGAGTGCAGAGGGAAGAGCCTTGAGCCGCCAGCTGATCAAGGAGGGCAAGAGGGAGGCATAGGGGAGGCCCAACGGACAATGGAGGACAGGCAGGAGAGGAGGGGCAGAGGCAGTACATGGACAATGGAGGGCAGGTGAGAGGTTTAGGAGCAACGAGCTGACCATGAAAGGCATGTGGGAGGTGAAGGTGCAGCAAGCTGACAATGGAGTGCAGGCAGTCATGCATGGGAGCACATGGACCACAGAGGATAGGCAGGAGCGGCAGGTGCAACTAGCTGACAATGTTGGGTAGACAGGAAGTGTAGGGGCAGCAAGTTGACAATAGAGGGTGGGTGACAGGGGCTGTGGCAGTAGACCATGGGGCCAGATGGTACTGTGCAGTACATAGGTCATGCTTGGTGGGGGTTTGCCACTTGCATCTGGTTGGGTACAGGGCCAACTTATGGCTGTGCACTGCTGAAGGCCATGCATAGTGGGGGTGTTTGCTGAATATGATTTAAAAAATCACTGAAAAAAACAAGGTTAAAAAGGTATTATAGTTATGTATGGTAATATTATCCTCCCTTACATGAAATTAAAAAAATAGAAATTCACTAAAAAAAACAAAGGCTAAAGTGACGTTAAAGTTAGGTATGCTAATATTATCATAGCTTGCACAAATAAAAACTGTCTACGTTCACCGAAAAAACAAATTTATTTTAGGCCATTTCTGTCCCCCCCTGGGGGCAGAAACCTGTAGGCGCCAGGGCAAAAAAAAGAATTGTGTTTTTTTTTTGTTTGTTTGTTTTTTTAGAGATGGGGAGCGACCCATCAGACAAGGGTCGCTCCCCTGGGGGGCAAACTGTGTTTAGACCATTTCTGACCTCCTTGGGGGCAGATTGGTCGATTTTAGGTCAATCTGGCCCAAGGGGTCAGAAACCACTAGGCACCGGGGATTTGTTTTTTGGCACCAATGTCACGCAGGGGGAGCGACCCCGTAGGCAAGGGTCGCTCCCGGGGGGGGGGGGATTCGGGGGGCAAATTTATTTTAGGCCATTTCTGCCCCCCCTGGGGGCAGATCGGCCTATTATTAGGCCGATCTGCCACCGGGGGGGGGGAGGGCAGAAACCTCTAGGCGCCAGGGCAAATTTTTTTTGTGTGTTTTTTTTTTTGTATGTTTGTTTTTTTAGAGATGGGGAGCGACCCATCAGGCAAGGGTCGCTCCCCTGGGGGGCAAACTGTATTTAGACCATTTCTGCCCCCCTTGGGGGCAGATTGGTCGATTTGAGGTACATCTGCCCCCAAGGGGGCAGAAACCACTAGGCACCGGGGATTTGTTTTTTGGCGCCAATGTCACGCAGGGGGAGCGACCCCGTAGGCGAGGGTCGCTCCTGGTGGGGGGGTGGGGGTTGGGGATGCAAATTTATTTTAGGCCATTTCTGCCCCCCCTGGGGGCAGATCGGCCTATTATTAGGCCGATCTGCCACCAGGGGGGGGCAGAAACCTCTAGGTGCCAGGGCAAATTTTTTTTGTGTTTTTTTTTTTGTATGTTTGTTTTTTTAGAGATGGGGAGCGACCCATCAGACAAGGGTCGCTCCCCTGGGGGGCAAACTGTATTTAGAGCATTTCTGCCCCCCTTGGGGGCAGATTGGTCGATTTTAGATCAATTTGCCCCCAAGGGGGCAGAAACCACTAGGCACCGGGGATTTGTTTTTTGGCGCCAATGTCATGCAGGGGGAGCGACCCCGTAGGCGAGGGTCGCTCCTGGTCGGGGGGTGGGGGTTGGGGATGCAAATTTATTTTAGGCCATTTCTGCCCCCCCTGGGGGCAGATCGGCCTAATATTAGGCCGATCTGCCACCAGGGGGGGGCAGAAACCTCTAGGCGCCAGGGCAAAAAAAAAATTGTGTGTTTTTTTTTTTTGTATGTTTGTTTTTTTAGAGATGGGGAGCGACCCATTAGGCAAGGGTCGCTCCCCTGGGTGGCAAACTGTATTTAGACCATTTCTCCCCCCCTTGGAGGCAGATTGGTCGATTTGAGGTCAATCTGCCCCCAAGGGGGCAGAAACCACTAGGCACCGGGGATTTGTTTTTTGGCGCCAATGTCACGCAGGGGGAGCGACCCCGTAGGTGAGGGTCGCTCCTGGTGGGGGGGTGGGGGTTGGGGATGCAAATTTATTTTAGGCCATTTCTGCCCCCCCAGGGGCAGATCGGCCTATCATTAGGCCGATCTGCCACCATGGGGGGGGGCAGAAACCTCTAGGCGCCAGGGCAACATTTTTTTGTGTGTTTTTTTTGTTGTATGTTTGTTTTTTTAGAGATGAGGAGCGACCCATCAGGCAAGGGTCGCTCCCCTGGGGGGCAAACTGTATTTAGACCATTTCTGTCCCCCTTGGGGGCAGATTGGTCGATTTTAGGTCAATCTGCCCCAAGGGGGAAGAAACCACTAGGCACCGGGGATTTGTTTTTTGGCGCCAATGTCATGCAGGGGGAGCGACCCCGTAGGCAAGGGTCGCTCCTGGGCAGGGGGGGTTTGGGGGGGTTGGGGGGTCAAATTTATTTTAGGGCATTTCCCCCCCTCCTGGGGCCGGCTGAGCTAGAGGCCAAAATCCACAGGTAGGCACTTTGCAAAAAACACCTCTGTTTTCTGTGAAAAAATATGTTGTGTCCACGGTGTGTTTTGGGCCATTTCCTTTCGTGGGCGCTAGGCCTACCCACACAAGTGAGGTACCATTTTTATGGAGAGACTTAGGGGAACGCTGGGTGGAAGGAAATATGTGGCTCCTCTCAGATTCCAGAACTTTCTGTCACCGAAATGAGAGGAAAAAGTGTTTTTTGGCCAAATTTTGATGTTTGCAAAGGATTCTGGGTAACAGAACCTGGTCAGAGCCCCGCAAATCACCCCATCTTGGATTCCCCTAGGTCTCTAGTTTTCAAAAATGCGCTGGTTTGCTAGGTTTCCCCAGGTGCCGGCTGAGCTAGAGGCCAAAATCCACAGGTAGGCACTGTTTTCTATGAAAAAATGTGATGTGTCCACGTTGTGTTTTGGGCCATTTCCTGTCGCAAGCGCTAGGCCTACCCACACAAGTGAGGTATCATTTTTTTCGGGAGACGTGGGGAACGCTGGGTGGAAGGAAATTTGTGGCTCCTCTCAGATTCCAGAACTTTCTGCCACAGAAATGTGAGGAACATGTGTTTTTTTAGCCAAATTTTGAGGTTTGCAAAGGATTCTGGGTAACAGAACCTGGTCCGAGCCACACAAGTCTCCCCATCTTGGATTCCCCTAGGTCTCTAGTTTTCAGAAATGCACAGGTTTGGTAGGTTTCCCTAGGTGGCGGCTGAGCTACAGGCAATTATCTACAGGTAGGCACTTTGCAAAAAACACCTCTGTTTTCCTTAAAAAATTTAGCTGTGTCCACGTTGCGCTTTGGGGCGTTTCCTGTCGCGGGCGCTAGGCCTACCCACACAAGTGAGGTATCATTTTTATCGGGAGACGTGGGGGAACGCTGGGTGAAAGGAAATTTGTGGCTCCTCTCAGATTCCAGAACTTTCTGCCACAGAAATGTGAGGAACATGTGTTTTTTTAGCCAAATTTTGAGCTTTGCAAAGGATTCTGGGTAACAGAACCTGGTCCGAGCCACACAAGTCACCCCATCTTGGATTCCCCTAGGTCTCTAGTTTTCAGAAATGCACAGGTTTGGTAGGTTTCCCTAGGTGGCGGCTGAGCTACAGGCCAATATCTACAGGTAGGCACTTTGCAAAAAACACCTCTATTTTACTTCAAAAATTTGGCTGTGTCCACGTTGCGCTTTGGGGCGTTTCCTGTCGCGGGCGCTAGGCCTACCCACACAAGTGAGGTATCATTTTTATCGGGAGACGTGGGGGAACGCTGGGTGGAAGGAAATTTGTGGCTCCTCTCAGATTCCAGAACTTTCTGCCACAGAAATGTGAGGAACATGTGTTTTTTTAGCCACATTTTGAGGTTTGCAAAGGATTCTGGGTAACAGAACCTGGTCCAAGCCACACAAGTCACCCCATCTTTGATTCCCCTAGGTCTCTAGTTTTCAGAAATGCACAGGTTTGGTAGGTTTCCCTAGGTGGCGGCTGAGCTACAGGCCAAAATCTACAGGTAGGCACTTTGCAAAAAACACCTCTGTTTTCCTTCAAAAATTTGGCTGTGTCCACGTTGCGCTTTGGGGCGTTTCCTGTCGCGGGCGCTAGGCCTACCCACACAAGTGAGGTATCATTTTTATCGGGAGACGTGGGGGAACGCTGGGTGGAAGGAAATTTGTGGCTCCTCTCAGATTCCAGAACTTTCTGCCACAGAAATTTGAGGAACATGTGTTTTTTTAGCCAAATTTTGAGGTTTGCAAAGGATTCTGGGTAACAGAATCTGGTCCGAGCCACACAAGTCACCCCATCTTGGATTCCCCTAGGTCTCTAGTTTTCAGAAAGGCACAGGTTTCGTAGGTTTCCCTATGTGGCGGCTGAGCTACAGGCCAAAATCTACAGGTAGGCACTTTGCAAAAAACACCTCTGTTTTCCTTCAAAAATTTGGCTGTGTTCACGTTGCGCTTTGGGGTGTTTCCTGTCGCGGGCGCTAGGCCTACCCACACAAGTGAGGTATCATTTTTATCGGGAGACGTGGGGGAACGCTGGGTGGAAGGAATTTTGTGGCTCCTCTCAGATTCCAGAACTTTCTGCCACAGAAATGTGAGGAACATGTGTTTTTTTAGCCAAATTTTGAGGTTTGCAAAGGATTCTGGGTAACAGAACCTGGTCCGAGCCACACAAGTCACCCCATCTTGGATTCCCCTAGGTCTCTAGCTTTCAGAAATGCACAGGTTTGGTAGGTTTCCCTAGGTGGCGGCTGAGCTACAGGCCAAAATCTACAGGTAGGCACTTTGCAAAAAACACCTCTGTTTTCCTTCAAAAATTTGGCTGTGTCCACGTTGCGCTTCGGGGCGTTTCCTGTCGCGGGCGCTAGGCCTACCCACACAAGTGAGGTATCATTTTTATCGGGAGGTGTGGGGGAACGCTGGGTGGAAGGAAATTTGTGGCGCCTCTCAGATTCCAGAACTTTCTGCCACAGAAATGTGAGGAACATGTGTTTTTTTAGCCAAATTTTAAGGGTTTGCAAAGGATTCTGGGTAACAGAACCTGGTCCGAGCCACACAAGTCACCCCATCTTGGATTCCCCTAGGTCTCTAGTTTTCAGAAATGCACAGGTTTGGTAGGTTTCCCTAGGTGGCGGCTGAGCTACAGGCCAAAATCTACAGGTAGGCACTTTGCAAAAAACACCTCTGTTTTCCTTCAAAAATTTGGCTGTGTCCACGTTGCGCTTTGGGGCGTTTCCTGTCGCGGACGCTAGGCCTACCCACACAAGTGAGGTATCATTTTTATCGGGAGACGTGGGGGAACGCTGGGTGGAAGGAAATTTGTGGCTCCTTTCAGATTCCAGAACTTTCTGCCACAGAAATGTGAGGAACATGTGTTTTTTTAGCCAAATTTTGAGCTTTGCAAAGGATTCTGGGTAACAGAACCTGGTCCGAGCCACACAAGTCACCCCATCTTGGATTCCCCTAGGTCTCTAGTTTTCAGAAATGCACAGGTTTGGTAGGTTTCCCTAGGTGGCGGCTGAGCTACAGGCCAATATCTACAGGTAGGCACTTTGCAAAAAACACCTCTATTTTCCTTCAAAAATTTGGCTGTGTCCACGTTGCGCTTTGGGGCGTTTCCTGTCGCGGGCGCTAGGCCTACCCACACAAGTGAGGTATCATTTTTATCGGGAGACGTGGGGGAACGCTGGGTGGAAGGAAATTTGTGGCTCCTCTCAGATTCCAGAACTTTTTGCCACAGAAATGTGAGGAACATGTGTTTTTTTAGCCACATTTTGAGGTTTGCAAAGGATTCTGGGTAACAGAACCTGGTCCGAGCCACACAAGTCACCCCATCTTGGATTCCCCTAGGTCTCTAGTTTTCAGAAATGCACAGGTTTGGTAGGTTTCCCTAGGTGGCGGCTGAGCTACAGGCCAATATCTACAGGTAGGCACTTTGCAAAAAACACCTCTGTTTTCCTTCAAAAATTTAGCTGTGTCCACGTTGCGCTTTGGGGCGTTTCCTGTCGCGGGCGCTAGGCCTACCCACACAAGTGAGGTATCATTTTTATCGGGAGACGTGGGGGAACGCTGGGTGAAAGGAAATTTGTGGCTCCTCTCAGATTCCAGAACTTTCTGCCACAGAAATGTGAGGAACATGTGTTTTTTTAGCCAAATTTTTAGCTTTGCAAAGGATTCTGGGTAACAGAACCTGGTCCGAGCCACACAAGTCACCCCATCTTGGATTCCCCTAGGTCTCTAGTTTTCAGAAATGCACAGGTTTGGTAGGTTTCCCTAGGTGGCGGCTGAGCTACAGGCCAATATCTACTGGTAGGCACTTTGCAAAAAACACCTCTATTTTCCTTCAAAAATGTGGCTGTGTCCACGTTGCGCTTTGGGGCGTTTCCTGTCGCGGGCGCTAGGCCTACCCACACAAGTGAGGTATCATTTTTATCGGGAGACGTGGGGGAACGCTGGGTGGAAGGAAATTTGTGGCTCCTCTCAGATTCCAGAACTTTCTGCCACAGAAATGTGAGGAACATGTGTTTTTTTAGCCAAATTTTGAGCTTTGCAAAGGATTCTGGGTAACAGAACCTGGTCCGAGCCACACAAGTCACCCCATCTTGGATTCCCCTAGGTCTCTAGTTTTCAGAAATGCACAGGTTTGGTAGGTTTCCCTAGGTGGCGGCTGAGCTACAGGCCAATATCTACAGGTAGGCACTTTGCAAAAAACACCTCTATTTTCCTTCAAAAATTTGGCTGTGTCCACGTTGCGCTTTGGGGCGTTTCCTGTCGCGGGCGCTAGGCCTACCCACACAAGTGAGGTATCATTTTTATCGGGAGACGTGGGGGAACGCTGGGTGGAAGGAAATCTGTGGCTCCTCTCAGATTCCAGAACTTTTTGCCACAGAAATGTGAGGAACATGTGTTTTTTTAGCCACATTTTGAGGTTTGCAAAGGATTCTGGGTAACAGAACCTGGTCCGAGCCACACAAGTCACCCCATCTTGGATTCCCCTAGGTCTCTAGTTTTCAGAAATGCACAGGTTTGGTAGGTTTCCCTAGGTGGCGGCTGAGCTACAGGCCAATATCTACAGGTAGGCACTTTGCAAAAAACACCTCTGTTTTCCTTCAAAAATTTAGCTGTGTCCACGTTGCGCTTTGGGGCGTTTCCTGTCGCGGGCGCTAGGCCTACCCACACAAGTGAGGTATCATTTTTATCGGGAGACGTGGGGGAACGCTGGGTGGAAGGAAATTTGTGGCTCCTCTCAGATTCCAGAACTTTCTGCCACAGAAATTTGAGGAACATGTGTTTTTTTAGCCAAATTTTGAGGTTTGCAAAGGATTCTGGGTAACAGAATCTGGTCCGAGCCACACAAGTCACCCCATCTTGGATTCCCCTAGGTCTCTAGTTTTCAGAAATGCACAGGTTTGGTAGGTTTCCCTAGGTGGCGGCTGAGCTACAGGCCAAAATCTACAGGTAGGCACTTTGCAAAAAACACCTCTGTTTTCCTTCAAAAATTTGGCTGTGTTCACGTTGCGCTTTGGGGTGTTTCCTGTCGCGGGCGCTAGGCCTACCCACACAAGTGAGGTATCATTTTTATCGGGAGACGTGGGGGAACGCTGGGTGGAAGGAATTTTGTGGCTCCTCTCAGATTCCAGAACTTTCTGCCACAGAAATGTGAGGAACATGTGTTTTTTTTTAGCCAAATTTTGAGGTTTGCAAAGGATTCTGGGTAACAGAACCTGGTCCGAGCCACACAAGTCACCCCATCTTGGATTCCCCTAGGTCTCTAGCTTTCAGAAATGCACAGGTTTGGTAGGTTTCCCTAGGTGGCGGCTGAGCTACAGGCCAAAATCTACAGGTAGGCACTTTGCAAAAAACACCTCTGTTTTCCTTCAAAAATTTGGCTGTGTCCACGTTGCGCTTCGGGGCGTTTCCTGTCGCGGGCGCTAGGCCTACCCACACAAGTGAGGTATCATTTTTATCGGGAGGTGTGGGGGAACGCTGGGTGGAAGGAAATTTGTGGCTCCTCTCAGATTCCAGAACTTTCTGCCACAGAAATGTGAGGAACATGTGTTTTTTTAGCCAAATTTTAAGGGTTTGCAAAGGATTCTGGGTAACAGAACCTGGTCCGAGCCACACAAGTCACCCCATCTTGGATTCCCCTAGGTCTCTAGTTTTCAGAAATGCACAGGTTTGGTAGGTTTCCCTAGGTGGCGGCTGAGCTACAGGCCAAAATCTACAGGTAGGCACTTTGCAAAAAACACCTCCGTTTTCCTTCAAAAATTTGGCTGTGTCCACGTTGCGCTTTGGGGCGTTTCCTGTCGCGGGCGCTAGGCCTACCCACACAAGTGAGGTATCATTTTTATCGGGAGACGTGGGGGAACGCTGTGTGAAAGGAAATTTGTGGCTCCTCTCAGATTCCAGAACTTTCTGCCACAGAAATGTGAGGAACATGTGTTTTTTTAGCCAAATTTTGAGCTTTGCAAAGGATTCTGGGTAACAGAACCTGGTCCGAGCCACACAAGTCACCCCATCTTGGATTCCCCTAGGTCTCTAGTTTTCAGAAATGCACAGGTTTGGTAGGTTTCCCTAGGTGGCGGCTGAGCTACAGGCCAAAATCTACAGGTAGGCACTTTGCAAAAAACACCTCTGTTTTCCTTCAAAAATTTGGCTGTGTCCACGTTGCGCTTTGGGGCGTTTCCTGTCGCGGGCGCTAGGCCTACCCACACAAGTGAGGTATCATTTTTATCGGGAGACGTGGGGGAACGCTGGGTGGAAGGAAATTTGTGGCTCCTCTCAGATTCCAGAACTTTCTGCCACAGAAATTTGAGGAACATGTGTTTTTTTAGCCAAATTTTGAGGTTTGCAAAGGATTCTGGGTAACAGAATCTGGTCCGAGCCACACAAGTCACCCCATCTTGGATTCCCCTAGGTCTCTAGTTTTCAGAAAGGCACAGGTTTCGTAGGTTTCCCTATGTGGCGGCTGAGCTACAGGCCAAAATCTACAGGTAGGCACTTTGCAAAAAACACCTCTGTTTTCCTTCAAAAATTTGGCTGTGTTCACATTGCGCTTCGGGGCGTTTCCTGTCGCGGGCGCTAGGCCTACCCACACAAGTGAGGTATCATTTTTATCGGGAGACGTGGGGGAACGCTGGGTGGAAGGAATTTTGTGGCTCCTCTCAGATTCCAGAACTTTCTG
The DNA here is from genome assembly GCF_031143425.1 of Pleurodeles waltl. Classification (NCBI taxonomy): domain Eukaryota; kingdom Metazoa; phylum Chordata; class Amphibia; order Caudata; family Salamandridae; genus Pleurodeles; species Pleurodeles waltl. The sequence goes on from NC_090439.1 coordinate 637,326,634, forward strand.
CCACAGAAATTTGAGGAACATGTGTTTTTTTAGCCAAATTTTGAGGTTTGCAAAGGATTCTGGGTAACAGAATCTGGTCCGAGCCACACAAGTCACCCCATCTTGGATTCCCCTAGGTCTCTAGTTTTCAGAAAGGCACAGGTTTCGTAGGTTTCCCTATGTGGCGGCTGAGCTACAGGCCAAAATCTACAGGTAGGCACTTTGCAAAAAACACCTCTGTTTTCCTTCAAAAATTTGGCTGTGTTCACATTGCGCTTTGGGGCGTTTCCTGTCGCGGGCGCTAGGCCTACACACACAAGTGAGGTATCATTTTTATCGGGAGACGTGGGGGAACGCTGGGTGGAAGGAATTTTGTGGCTCCTCTCAGATTCCAGAACTTTCTGCCACAGAAATGTGAGGAACATGTGTTTTTTTAGCCAAATTTTGAGCTTTGCAAAGGATTCTGGGTAACAGAACCTGGTCCGAGCCACACAAGTCACCCCATCTTGGATTCCCCTAGGTCTCTAGTTTTCAGAAATGCACAGGTTTGGTAGGTTTCCCTAGGTGGCGGCTGAGCTACAGGCCAAAATCTACAGGTAGGCACTTTGCAAAAAACACCTCTGTTTTCCTTCAAAAATTTGGCTGTGTCCACGTTGCGCTTCGGGGCGTTTCCTGTCGCGGGCGCTAGGCCTACCCACACAAGTGAGGTATCATTTTTATCGGGAGGTGTGGGGGAACGCTGGGTGCAAGGAAATTCGTGGCTCCTCTCAGATTCCAGAACTTTCTGCCACAGAAATGTGAGGAACATGTGTTTTTTTAGCTAAATTTTGAGGTTTGCAAAGGATTCTGGGTAACAGAACCTGGTCCGAGCCACACAAGTCACCCCATCTTGGATTCCCCTAGGTCTCTAGTTTTCAGAAATGCACAGGTTTGGTAGGTTTCCCTAGGTGGCGGCTGAGCTACAGGCCAAAATCTACAGGTAGGCACTTTGCATAAAACACCTCTGTTTTCCTTCAAAAATTTGGCTGTGTCCACGTTGCGCTTTGGGGCGTTTCCTGTCGCGGGCGCTAGGCCTACCCACACAAGTGAGGTATCATTTTTATCGGGAGACGTGGGGGAACGCTGGGTGGAAGGAAATTTGTGGCTCCTTTCAGATTCCAGAACTTTCTGCCACAGAAATGTGAGGAACATGTGTTTTTTTAGCCAAATTTTGAGGTTTGCAAAGGATTCTGGGTAACAGAACCTGGTCCGAGCCACACAAGTCACCCCATCTTGGATTCCCCTAGGTCTCTAGTTTTCAGAAATGCACAGGTTTGGTAGGTTTCCCTAGGTGGCGGCTGAGCTACAGGCCAATATCTACAGGTAGGCACTTTGCAAAAAACACCTCTATTTTCCTTCAAAAATTTGGCTGTGTCCACGTTGCGCTTTGGGGCGTTTCCTGTCGCGGGCGCTAGGCCTACCCACACAAGTGAGGTATCATTTTTATCGGGAGACGTGGGGGAACGCTGGGTGGAAGGAAATTTGTGGCTCCTCTCAGATTCCAGAAATTTCTGCCACAGAAATGTGAGGAACATGTGTTTTTTTAGCCACATTTTGAGGTTTGCAAAGGATTCTGGGTAACAGAACCTGGTCCGAGCCACACAAGTCACCCCATCTTGGATTCCCCTAGGTCTCTAGTTTTCAGAAATGCACAGGTTTGGTAGGTTTCCCTAGGTGGCGGCTGAGCTACAGGCCAAAATCTACAGGTAGGCACTTTGCAAAAAACACCTCTGTTTTCCTTCAAAAATTTGGCTGTGTCCACGTTGCGCTTTGGGGCGTTTCCTGTCGCGGGCGCTAGGCCTACCCACACAAGTGAGGTATTATTTTTATCGGGAGACGTGGGGGAACGCTGGGTGGAAGGAAATTTGTGGCTCCTCTCAGATTCCAGAACTTTCTGCCACAGAAATGTGAGGAGCATGTGTTTTTTTAGCCAAATTTTGAGGTTTGCAAAGGATTCTGGGTAACAGAATCTGGTCCGAGCCACACAAGTCACCCCATCTTGGATTCCCCTAGGTCTCTAGTTTTCAGAAATGCACAGGTTTCGTAGGTTTTTCCTAGGTGGCGGCTGAGCTACAGGCCAATATCTACAGGTAGGCACTTTGCACAAAGCACCTCTGTTTTCCTTCAAAAATTTGGCTGTGTCCACGTTGCGCTTTGGGGCGTTTCCTGTCGCGGGCGCTAGGCCTACCCACACAAGTGAGGTATCATTTTTATCGGGAGACGTGGGGGAACGCTGGGTGGAAGGAAATTTGTGGCTCCTCTCAGATTCCAGAACTTTCTGCCACAGAAATGTGAGGAACATGTGTTTTTTTAGCCAAATTTTGAGGTTTGCAAAGGATTCTGGGTAACAGAACCTGGTCCGAGCCACACAAGTCACCCCATCTTGGATTCCCCTAGGTCTCTAGTTTTCAGAAATGCACAGGTTTGGTAGGTTTCCCTAGGTGGCGGCTGAGCTACAGGCCAAAATCTACAGGTAGGCACTTTGCAAAAAACACCTCTGTTTTCCTTCAAAAATTTAGCTGTGTCCACGTTGCGCTTTGGGGCGTTTCCTGTCGCGGGCGCTAGGCCTACCCACACAAGTGAGGTATAATTTTTATCGGGAGACGTGGGGGATCGCTGGGTGGAACGAAATTTGTGGCTCCTCTCAGATTCCAGAACTTTCTGCCACAGAAATGTGAGGAGCATGTGTTTTTTTAGCCAAATTTTGAGGTTTGCAAAGGATTCTGGGTAACAGAACCTGGTCCGAGCCACACAAGTCACCCCATCTTGGATTCCCCTAGGTCTCTAGTTTTCGGAAATGCACAGGTTTGGTAGGTTTCCCTAGGTGGCGGCTGAGCTACAGGCCAAAACCTACAGGTAGGCACTTTGCAAAAAACACCTCTGTTTTCCTTCAAAAATTTGGCTGTGTCCACGTTGCGCTTTGGGGTGTCTCCTGTCGCGGGCGCTAGGCCTACCCACACAAGTGAGGTATCATTTTTATCGGGAGACGTGGGGGAACGCTGGGTGGAAGGAATTTTGTGGCTCCTCTCAGATTCCAGAACTTTCTGCCACAGAAATGTGAGGAACGTGTTTTTTTAGCCACATTTTGAGGTTTGCAAAGGATTCTGGGTAACAGAACCTGGTCCGAGCCACACAAGTCACCCCATCTTGGATTCCCCTAGGTCTCTAGTTTTCAGAAATGCACAGGTTTGGTAGGTTTCCCTAGGTGGCGGCTGAGCTACAGGCCAAAATCTACAGGTAGGCACTTTGCAAAAAACACCTCTGTTTTCCTTAAAAATTTTTGCTGTGTCCACGTTGCGCTTTGGGGCGTTTCCTGTCGTGGGCGCTAGGCCTACCCACACAAGTGAGGTATAATTTTTAGATGGAGACGTGGGGGAACGCTGGGTGGAAGGAAATTTGTGGCTTCTCTCAGATTCCAGAACTTTCTGCCACAGAAATGTGAGGAACATGTGTTTTGTTAGCCAAATTTTGAGGTTTGCAAAGGATTCTGGGTAACAGAACCTGGTCCGAGCCACACAAGTCACCCCATCTTGGATTCCCCTAGGTCTCTAGTTTTCAGAAATGCACAGGTTTGGTAGGTTTCCCTAGGTGGCGGCTGAGCTACAGGCCAAAATCTACAGGTAGGCACTTTGCAAAAAACACCTCTGTTTTCCTTCAAAAATTTGGCTGTGTCCACGTTGCGCTTTGGGGCGTTTCCTGTCGCCGGCGCTAGGCCTGCCCACACAAGTGAGGTATCATTTTTATCGGGAGGCGTGGGGGAACGCTGGGTGGAAGGAAATTTGTGGCTCCTCTCAGATTCCAGAACTTTCTGCCACAGAAATGTGAGGAACATGTGTTTTTTTAGCCAAATTTTGAGGTTTGCAAAGGATTCTGGGTAACAGAACCTGGTCCGAGCCACACAAGTCACCCCATCTTGGATTCCCCTAGGTCTCTAGTTTTCAGAAATGCACAGGTTTGGTAGGTTTCCCTAGGTGGCGGCTGAGCTACAGGCCAAAATCTACAGGTAGGCACTTTGCAAAAAACACCTCTGTTTTCCTTCAAAAATTTGGCTGTGTCCACGTTAGGCTTTGGGGCGTTTCCTGTCGCGGGCGCTAGGCCTACCCACACAAGTGAGGTATCATTTTGATCGGGAGACGTGGGGGAACGCTGGGTGGAAGGAAATTTGTGGCTCCTCTCAGATTCCAGAACTTTCTGCCACAGAAATGTGAGTAACATGTGTTTTTTAGCCAAATTTTGAGGTTTGCAAAGGATTCTGGGTAACAGAACCTGGTCCGAGCCACACAAGTCACCCCATCTTGGATTCCCCTAGGTCTCTAGTTTTCAGAAATGCACAGGTTTGGTAGGTTTCCCTAGGTGGCGGCTGAGCTACAGGCCAAAATCTACAGGTAGGCACTTTGCAAAAAACACCTCTGTTTTCATTCAAAAATTTGGCTGTGTCCACGTTGCGCTTTGGGGCGTTTCCTGTCGCGGGCGCTAGGCCTACCCACACAAGTGAGGTATCATTTTTATCGGGAGACGTGGGGGAACGCTGGGTGGAAGGAAATTTGTGGCTCCTTTCAGATTCCAGAACTTTCTGCCACAGAAATGTGAGGAACATGTGTTTTTTTAGCCAAATTTTGAGCTTTGCAAAGGATTCTGGGTAACAGAACCTGGTCCGAGCCACACAAGTCACCCCATCTTGGATTCCCCTAGGTCTCTAGTTTTCAGAAATGCACAGGTTTGGTAGGTTTCCCTAGGTGGCGGCTGAGCTACAGGCCAATATCTACAGGTAGGCACTTTGCAAAAAACACCTCTATTTTCCTTCAAAAATTTGGCTGTGTCCACGTTGCGCTTTGGGGCGTTTCCTGTCGCGGGCGCTAGGCCTACCCACACAAGTGAGGTATCATTTTTATCGGGAGACGTGGGGGAACGCTGGGTGGAAGGAAATTTGTGGCTCCTCTCAGATTCCAGAACTTTTTGCCACAGAAATGTGAGGAACATGTGTTTTTTTAGCCACATTTTGAGGTTTGCAAAGGATTCTGGGTAACAGAACCTGGTCCGAGCCACACAAGTCACCCCATCTTGGATTCCCCTAGGTCTCTAGTTTTCAGAAATGCACAGGTTTGGTAGGTTTCCCTAGGTGGCGGCTGAGCTACAGGCCAATATCTACAGGTAGGCACTTTGCAAAAAACACCTCTGTTTTCCTTCAAAAATTTAGCTGTGTCCACGTTGCGCTTTGGGGCGTTTCCTGTCGCGGGCGCTAGGCCTACCCACACAAGTGAGGTATAATTTTTATCGGGAGACGTGGGGGAACGCTGGGTGAAAGGAAATTTGTGGCTCCTCTCAGATTCCAGAACTTTCTGCCACAGAAATGTGAGGAACATGTGTTTTTTTAGCCAAATTTTTAGCTTTGCAAAGGATTCTGGGTAACAGAACCTGGTCCGAGCCACACAAGTCACCCCATCTTGGATTCCCCTAGGTCTCTAGTTTTCAGAAATGCACAGGTTTGGTAGGTTTCCCTAGGTGGCGGCTGAGCTACAGGCCAATATCTACTGGTAGGCACTTTGCAAAAAACACCTCTATTTTCCTTCAAAAATTTGGCTGTGTCCACGTTGCGCTTTGGGGCGTTTCCTGTCGCGGGCGCTAGGCCTACCCACACAAGTGAGGTATCATTTTTATCGGGAGACGTGGGGGAACGCTGGGTGGAAGGAAATTTGTGGCTCCTCTCAGATTCCAGAACTTTCTGCCACAGAAATGTGAGGAACATGTGTTTTTTTAGCCAAATTTTGAGCTTTGCAAAGGATTCTGGGTAACAGAACCTGGTCCGAGCCACACAAGTCACCCCATCTTGGATTCCCCTAGGTCTCTAGTTTTCAGAAATGCACAGGTTTGGTAGGTTTCCCTAGGTGGCGGCTGAGCTACAGGCCAATATCTACTGGTAGGCACTTTGCAAAAAACACCTCTATTTTCCTTCAAAAATTTGGCTGTGTCCACGTTGCGCTTTGGGGCGTTTCCTGTCGCGGGCGCTAGGCCTACCCACACAAGTGAGGTATCATTTTTATCGGGAGACGTGGGGGAACGCTGGGTGGAAGGAAATTTGTGGCTCCTCTCAGATTCCAGAACTTTCTGCCACAGAAATGTGAGGAACATGTGTTTTTTTAGCCAAATTTTGAGCTTTGCAAAGGATTCTGGGTAACAGAACCTGGTCCGAGCCACACAAGTCACCCCATCTTGGATTCCCCTAGGTCTCTAGTTTTCAGAAATGCACAGGTTTGGTAGGTTTCCCTAGGTGGCGGCTGAGCTACAGGCCAAAACCTACAGGTAGGCACTTTGCAAAAAACACCTCTGTTTTCCTTCAAAAATTTGGCTGTGTCCACGTTGCGCTTTGGGGTGTCTCCTGTCGCGGGCGCTAGGCCTACCCACACAAGTGAGGTATCATTTTTATCGGGAGACGTGGGGGAACGCTGGGTGGAAGGAATTTTGTGGCTCCTCTCAGATTCCAGAACTTTCTGCCACAGAAATGTGAGGAACGTGTTTTTTTAGCCACATTTTGAGGTTTGCAAAGGATTCTGGGTAACAGAACCTGGTCCGAGCCACACAAGTCACCCCATCTTGGATTCCCCTAGGTCTCTAGTTTTCAGAAATGCACAGGTTTGGTAGGTTTCCCTAGGTGGCGGCTGAGCTACAGGCCAAAATCTACAGGTAGGCACTTTGCAAAAAACACCTCTGTTTTCCTTCAAAAATTTGGCTGTGTCCACGTTAGGCTTTGGGGCGTTTCCTGTCGCGGGCGCTAGGCCTACCCACACAAGTGAGGTATCATTTTGATCGGGAGACGTGGGGGAACGCTGGGTGGAAGGAAATTTGTGGCTCCTCTCAGATTCCAGAACTTTCTGCCACAGAAATGTGAGTAACATGTGTTTTTTAGCCAAATTTTGAGGTTTGCAAAGGATTCTGGGTAACAGAACCTGGTCCGAGCCACACAAGTCACCCTATCTTGGATTCCCCTAGGTCTCTAGTTTTCAGAAATGCACAGGTTTGGTAGGTTTCCCTAGGTGGCGGCTGAGCTACAGGCCAAAATCTACAGGTAGGCACTTTGCAAAAAACACCTCTGTTTTCATTCAAAAATTTGGCTGTGTCCACGTTGCGCTTTGGGGCGTTTCCTGTCGCGGGCGCTACGCCTACCCACACAAGTGAGGTATCATTTTTATCGGGAGACGTGGGGGAACGCTGGGTGGAAGGAAATTTGTGGCTCCTTTCAGATTCCAGAACTTTCTGCCACAGAAATGTGAGGAACATGTGTTTTTTTAGCCAAATTTTGAGCTTTGCAAAGGATTCTGGGTAACAGAACCTGGTCCGAGCCACACAAGTCACCCCATCTTGGATTCCCCTAGGTCTCTAGTTTTCAGAAATGCACAGGTTTGGTAGGTTTCCCTAGGTGGCGGCTGAGCTACAGGCCAATATCTACAGGTAGGCACTTTGCAAAAAACACCTCTATTTTCCTTCAAAAATTTGGCTGTGTCCACGTTGCGCTTTGGGGCGTTTTCTGTCGCGGGCGCTAGGCCTACCCACACAAGTGAGGTATCATTTTTATCGGGAGACGTGGGGGAACGCTGGGTGGAAGGAAATTTGTGGCTCCTCTCAGATTCCAGAACTTTTTGCCACAGAAATGTGAGGAACATGTGTTTTTTTAGCCACATTTTGAGGTTTGCAAAGGATTCTGGGTAACAGAACCTGGTCCGAGCCACACAAGTCACCCCATCTTGGATTCCCCTAGGTCTCTAGTTTTCAGAAATGCACAGGTTTGGTAGGTTTCCCTAGGTGGCGGCTGAGCTACAGGCCAATATCTACAGGTAGGCACTTTGCAAAAAACACCTCTGTTTTCCTTCAAAAATTTAGCTGTGTCCACGTTGCGCTTTGGGGCGTTTCCTGTCGCGGGCGCTAGGCCTACCCACACAAGTGAGGTATCATTTTTATCGGGAGACGTGGGGGAACGCTGGGTGAAAGGAAATTTGTGGCTCCTCTCAGATTCCAGAACTTTCTGCCACAGAAATGTGAGGAACATGTGTTTTTTTAGCCAAATTTTTAGCTTTGCAAAGGATTCTGGGTAACAGAACCTGGTCCGAGCCACACAAGTCACCCCATCTTGGATTCCCCTAGGTCTCTAGTTTTCAGAAATGCACAGGTTTGGTAGGTTTCCCTAGGTGGCGGCTGAGCTACAGGCCAATATCTACTGGTAGGCACTTTGCAAAAAACACCTCTATTTTCCTTCAAAAATGTGGCTGTGTCCACGTTGCGCTTTGGGGCGTTTCCTGTCGCGGGCGCTAGGCCTACCCACACAAGTGAGGTATCATTTTTATCGGGAGACGTGGGGGAACGCTGGGTGGAAGGAAATTTGTGGCTCCTCTCAGATTCCAGAACTTTCTGCCACAGAAATGTGAGGAACATGTGTTTTTTTAGCCAAATTTTGAGCTTTGCAAAGGATTCTGGGTAACAGAACCTGGTCCGAGCCACACAAGTCACCCCATCTTGGATTCCCCTAGGTCTCTAGTTTTCAGAAATGCACAGGTTTGGTAGGTTTCCCTAGGTGGCGGCTGAGCTACAGGCCAATATCTACAGGTAGGCACTTTGCAAAAAACACCTCTATTTTCCTTCAAAAATTTGGCTGTGTCCACGTTGCGCTTTGGGGCGTTTCCTGTCGCGGGCGCTAGGCCTACCCACACAAGTGAGGTATCATTTTTATCGGGAGACGTGGGGGAACGCTGGGTGGAAGGAAATTTGTGGCTCCTCTCAGATTCCAGAACTTTTTGCCACAGAAATGTGAGGAACATGTGTTTTTTTAGCCACATTTTGAGGTTTGCAAAGGATTCTGGGTAACAGAACCTGGTCCGAGCCACACAAGTCACCCCATCTTGGATTCCCCTAGGTCTCTAGTTTTCAGAAATGCACAGGTTTGGTAGGTTTCCCTAGGTGGCGGCTGAGCTACAGGCCAATATCTACAGGTAGGCACTTTGCAAAAAACACCTCTGTTTTCCTTCAAAAATTTAGCTGTGTCCACGTTGCGCTTTGGGGCGTTTCCTGTCGCGGGCGCTAGGCCTACCCACACAAGTGAGGTATCATTTTTATCGGGAGACGTGGGGGAACGCTGGGTGGAAGGAAATTTGTGGCTCCTCTCAGATTCCAGAACTTTCTGCCACAGAAATTTGAGGAACATGTGTTTTTTTAGCCAAATTTTGAGGTTTGCAAAGGATTCTGGGTAACAGAATCTCGTCCGAGCCACACAAGTCACCCCATCTTGGATTCCCCTAGGTCTCTAGTTTTCAGAAATGCACAGGTTTGGTAGGTTTCCCTAGGTGGCGGCTGAGCTACAGGCCAAAATCTACAGGTAGGCACTTTGCAAAAAACACCTCTGTTTTCCTTCAAAAATTTGGCTGTGTTCACGTTGCGCTTTGGGGTGTTTCCTGTCGCGGGCGCTAGGCCTACCCACACAAGTGAGGTATCATTTTTATCGGGAGACGTGGGGGAACGCTGGGTGGAAGGAATTTTGTGGCTCCTCTCAGATTCCAGAACTTTCTGCCACAGAAATGTGAGGAACATGTGTTTTTTTTTAGCCAAATTTTGAGGTTTGCAAAGGATTCTGGGTAACAGAACCTGGTCCGAGCCACACAAGTCACCCCATCTTGGATTCCCCTAGGTCTCTAGCTTTCAGAAATGCACAGGTTTGGTAGGTTTCCCTAGGTGGCGGCTGAGCTACAGGCCAAAATCTACAGGTAGGCACTTTGCAAAAAACACCTCTGTTTTCCTTCAAAAATTTGGCTGTGTCCACGTTGCGCTTCGGGGCGTTTCCTGTCGCGGGCGCTAGGCCTACCCACACAAGTGAGGTATCATTTTTATCGGGAGGTGTGGGGGAACGCTGGGTGGAAGGAAATTTGTGGCTCCTCTCAGATTCCAGAACTTTCTGCCACAGAAATGTGAGGAACATGTGTTTTTTTAGCCAAATTTTAAGGGTTTGCAAAGGATTCTGGGTAACAGAACCTGGTCCGAGCCACACAAGTCACCCCATCTTGGATTCCCCTAGGTCTCTAGTTTTCAGAAATGCACAGGTTTGGTAGGTTTCCCTAGGTGGCGGCTGAGCTACAGGCCAAAATCTACAGGTAGGCACTTTGCAAAAAACACCTCTGTTTTCCTTCAAAAATTTGGCTGTGTCCACGTTGCGCTTTGGGGCGTTTCCTGTCGCGGGCGCTAGGCCTACCCACACAAGTGAGGTATCATTTTTATCGGGAGACGTGGGGGAACGCTGTGTGAAAGGAAATTTGTGGCTCCTCTCAGATTCCAGAACTTTCTGCCACAGAAATGTGAGGAACATGTGTTTTTTTAGCCAAATTTTGAGCTTTGCAAAGGATTCTGGGTAACAGAACCTGGTCCGAGCCACACAAGTCACCCCATCTTGGATTCCCCTAGGTCTCTAGTTTTCAGAAATGCACAGGTTTGGTAGGTTTCCCTAGGTGGCGGCTGAGCTACAGGCCAAAATCTACAGGTAGGCACTTTGCAAAAAACACCTCTGTTTTCCTTCAAAAATTTGGCTGTGTCCACGTTGCGCTTTGGGGCGTTTCCTGTCGCGGGCGCTAGGCCTACCCACACAAGTGAGGTATCATTTTTATCGGGAGACGTGGGGGAACGCTGGGTGGAAGGAAATTTGTGGCTCCTCTCAGATTCCAGAACTTTCTGCCACAGAAATTTGAGGAACATGTGTTTTTTTAGCCAAATTTTGAGGTTTGCAAAGGATTCTGGGTAACAGAATCTGGTCCGAGCCACACAAGTCACCCCATCTTGGATTCCCCTAGGTCTCTAGTTTTCAGAAAGGCACAGGTTTCGTAGGTTTCCCTATGTGGCGGCTGAGCTACAGGCCAAAATCTACAGGTAGGCACTTTGCAAAAAACACCTCTGTTTTCCTTAAAAAATTTGGCTGTGTTCACATTGCGCTTTGGGGCGTTTCCTGTCGCGGGCGCTAAGCCTACCCACACAAGTGAGGTATCATTTTTATCGGGAGACGTGGGGGAACGCTGGGTGGAAGGAATTTTGTGGCTCCTCTCAGATTCCAGAACTTTCTGCCACAGAAATTTGAGGAACATGTGTTTTTTTAGCCAAATTTTGAGGTTTGCAAAGGATTCTGGGTAACAGAATCTGGTCCGAGCCACACAAGTCACCCCATCTTGGATTCCCCTAGGTCTCTAGTTTTCAGAAAGGCACAGGTTTCGTAGGTTTCCCTATGTGGCGGCTGAGCTACAGGCCAAAATCTACAGGTAGGCACTTTGCAAAAAACACCTCTGTTTTCCTTCAAAAATTTGGCTGTGTTCACATTGCGCTTTGGGGCGTTTCCTGTCGCGGGCGCTAGGCCTACCCACACAAGTGAGGTATCATTTTTATCGGGAGACGTGGGGGAACGCTGGGTGGAAGGAATTTTGTGGCTCCTCTCAGATTCTAGAACTTTCTGCCACAGAAATGTGAGGAACATGTGTTTTTTTAGCCAAATTTTGAGCTTTGCAAAGGATTCTGGGTAACAGAACCTGGTCCGAGCCACACAAGTCACCCCATCTTGGATTCCCCTAGGTCTCTAGTTTTCAGAAATGCACAGGTTTGGTAGGTTTCCCTAGGTGGCGGCTGAGCTACAGGCCAAAATCTACAGGTAGGCACTTTGCAAAAAACACCTCTGTTTTCCTTCAAAAATTTGGCTGTGTCCACGTTGCGCTTCGGGGCGTTTCCTGTCGCGGGCGCTAGGCCTACCCACACAAGTGAGGTATCATTTTTATCGGGAGGTGTGGGGGAACGCTGGGTGCAAGGAAATTTGTGGCTCCTCTCAGATTCCAGAACTTTCTGCCACAGAAATGTGAGGAACATGTGTTTTTTTAGCTAAATTTTGAGGTTTGCAAAGGATTCTGGGTAACAGAACCTGGTCCGAGCCACACAAGTCACCCCATCTTGGATTCCCCTAGGTCTCTAGTTTTCAGAAATGCACAGGTTTGGTAGGTTTCCCTAGGTGGCGGCTGAGCTACAGGCCAAAATCTACAGGTAGGCACTTTGCAAAAAACACCTCTGTTTTCCTTCAAAAATTTGGCTGTGTCCACGTTGCGCTTTGGGGCGTTTCCTGTCGCGGGCGCTAGGCCTACCCACACAAGTGAGGTATCATTTTTATCGGGAGACGTGGGGGAACGCTGGGTGGAAGGAAATTTGTGGCTCCTTTCAGATTCCAGAACTTTCTGCCACAGAAATGTGAGGAACATGTGTTTTTTTATCCAAATTTTGAGCTTTGGAAAGGATTCTGGGTAACAGAACCTGGTCCGAGCCACACAAGTCACCCCATCTTGGATTCCCCTAGGTCTCTAGTTTTCAGAAATGCACAGGTTTGGTAGGTTTCCCTAGGTGGCGGCTGAGCTACAGGCCAATATCTACAGGTAGGCACTTTGCAAAAAACACCTCTATTTTCCTTCAAAAATTTGGCTGTGTCCACGTTGCGCTTTGGGGCGTTTCCTGTCGCGGGCGCTAGGCCTACCCACACAAGTGAGGTATCATTTTTATCGGGAGACGTGGGGGAAGGCTGGGTGGAAGGAAATTTGTGGCTCCTCTCAGATTCCAGAAATTTCTGCCACAGAAATGTGAGGAACATGTGTTTTTTTAGCCACATTTTGAGGTTTGCAAAGGATTCTGGGTAACAGAACCTGGTCCGAGCCACACAAGTCACCCCATCTTGGATTCCCCTAGGTCTCTAGTTTTCAGAAATGCACAGGTTTGGTAGGTTTCCCTAGGTGGCGGCTGAGCTACAGGCCAAAATCTACAGGTAGGCACTTTGCAAAAAACACCTCTGTTTTCCTTAAAAAATTTGGCTGTGTCCACGTTGCGCTTTGGGGCGTTTCCTGTCGCGGGCGCTAGGCCTACCCACACAAGTGAGGTATCATTTTTATCGGGAGACGTGGGGGAACGCTGGGTGGAAGGAAATTTGTGGCTCCTCTCAGATTCCAGAACTTTCTGCCACAGAAATGTGAGGAGCATGTGTTTTTTTAGCCAAATTTTGAGGTTTGCAAAGGATTCTGGGTAACAGAATCTGGTCCGAGCCACACAAGTCACCCCATCTTGGATTCCCCTAGGTCTCTAGTTTTCAGAAATGCACAGGTTTCGTAGGTTTTTCCTAGGTGGCGGCTGAGCTACAGTCCAATATCTACAGGTAGGCACTTTGCACAAAGCACCTCTGTTTTCCTTCAAAAATTTGGCTGTGTCCACGTTGCGCTTTGGGGCGTTTCCTGTCGCGGGCGCTAGGCCTACCCACACAAGTGAGGTATCATTTTTATCGGGAGACGTGGGGGAACGCTGGGTGGAAGGAAATTTGTGGCTCCTCTCAGATTCCAGAACTTTCTGCCACAGAAATGTGAGGAACATGTGTTTTTTTAGCCAAATTTTGAGGTTTGCAAAGGATTCTGGGTAACAGAACCTGGTCCGAGCCACACAAGTCACCCCATCTTGGATTCCCCTAGGTCTCTAGTTTTCAGAAATGCACAGGTTTGGTAGGTTTCCCTAGGTGGCGGCTGAGCTACAGGCCAAAATCTACAGGTAGGCACTTTGCAAAAAACACCTCTGTTTTCCTTCAAAAATTTAGCTGTGTCCACGTTGCGCTTTGGGGCGTTTCCTGTCGCGGGCGCTAGGCCTACCCACACAAGTGAGGTATAATTTTTATCGGGAGACGTGGGGGATCGCTGGGTGGAACGAAATTTGTGGCTCCTCTCAGATTCCAGAACTTTCTGCCACAGAAATGTGAGGAGCATGTGTTTTTTTAGCCAAATTTTGAGGTTTGCAAAGGATTCTGGGTAACAGAACCTGGTCCGAGCCACACAAGTCACCCCATCTTGGATTCCCCTAGGTCTCTAGTTTTCGGAAATGCACAGGTTTGGTAGGTTTCCCTAGGTGGCGGCTGAGCTACAGGCCAAAACCTACAGGTAGGCACTTTGCAAAAAACACCTCTGTTTTCCTTCAAAAATTTGGCTGTGTCCACGTTGCGCTTTGGGGCGTCTCCTGTCGCGGGCGCTAGGCCTACCCACACAAGTGAGGTATCATTTTTATCGGGAGACGTGGGGGAACGCTGGGTGGAAGGAATTTTGTGGCTCCTCTCAGATTCCAGAACTTTCTGCCACAGAAATGTGAGGAACGTGTTTTTTTAGCCACATTTTGAGGTTTGCAAAGGATTCTGGGTAACAGAACCTGGTCCGAGCCACACAAGTCACCCCATCTTGGATTCCCCTAGGTCTCTAGTTTTCAGAAATGCACAGGTTTGGTAGGTTTCCCTAGGTGGCGGCTGAGCTACAGGCCAAAATCTACAGGTAGGCACTTTGCAAAAAACACCTCTGTTTTCCTTAAAAAATTTTGCTGTGTCCACGTTGCGCTTTGGGGCGTTTCCTGTCGTGGGCGCTAGGCCTACCCACACAAGTGAGGTATAATTTTTAGAGGGAGACGTGGGGGAACGCTGGGTGGAAGGAAATTTGTGGCTTCTCTCAGATTCCAGAACTTTCTGCCACAGAAATGTGAGGAACATGTGTTTTGTTAGCCAAATTTTGAGGTTTGCAAAGGATTCTGGGTAACAGAACCTGGTCCGAGCCACACAAGTCACCCCATCTTGGATTCCCCTAGGTCTCTAGTTTTCAGAAATGCACAGGTTTGGTAGGTTTCCCTAGGTGGCGGCTGAGCTACAGGCCAAAATCTACAGGTAGGCACTTTGCAAAAAACACCTCTGTTTTCCTTCAAAAATTTGGCTGTGTCCACGTTGCGCTTTGGGGCGTTTCCTGTCGCCGGCGCTAGGCCTACCCACACAAGTGAGGTATCATTTTTATCGGGAGGCGTGGGGGAACGCTGGGTGGAAGGAAATTTGTGGCTCCTCTCAGATTCCAGAACTTTCTGCCACAGAAATGTGAGGAACATGTGTTTTTTTAGCCAAATTTTGAGGTTTGCAAAGGATTCTGGGTAACAGAACCTGGTCCGAGCCACACAAGTCACCCCATCTTGGATTCCCCTAGGTCTCTAGTTTTCAGAAATGCACAGGTTTGGTAGGTTTCCCTAGGTGGCGGCTGAGCTACAGGCCAAAATCTACAGGTAGGCACTTTGCAAAAAACACCTCTGTTTTCCTTCAAAAATTTGGCTGTGTCCACGTTAGGCTTTGGGGCGTTTCCTGTCGCGGGCGCTAGGCCTACCCACACAAGTGAGGTATCATTTTGATCGGGAGACGTGGGGGAACGCTGGGTGGAAGGAAATTTGTGGCTCCTCTCAGATTCCAGAACTTTCTGCCACAGAAATGTGAGTAACATGTGTTTTTTAGCCAAATTTTGAGGTTTGCAAAGGATTCTGGGTAACAGAACCTGGTCCGAGCCACACAAGTCACCCCATCTTGGATTCCCCTAGGTCTCTAGTTTTCAGAAATGCACAGGTTTGGTAGGTTTCCCTAGGTGGCGGCTGAGCTACAGGCCAAAATCTACAGGTAGGCACTTTGCAAAAAACACCTCTGTTTTCATTCAAAAATTTGGCTGTGTCCACGTTGCGCTTTGGGGCGTTTCCTGTCGCGGGCGCTAGGCCTACCCACACAAGTGAGGTATCATTTTTATCGGGAGACGTGGGGGAACGCTGGGTGGAAGGAAATTTGTGGCTCCTTTCAGATTCCAGAACTTTCTGCCACAGAAATGTGAGGAACATGTGTTTTTTTAGCCAAATTTTGAGCTTTGCAAAGGATTCTGGGTAACAGAACCTGGTCCGAGCCACACAAGTCACCCCATCTTGGATTCCCCTAGGTCTCTAGTTTTCAGAAATGCACAGGTTTGGTAGGTTTCCCTAGGTGGCGGCTGAGCTACAGGCCAATATCTACAGGTAGGCACTTTGCAAAAAACACCTCTATTTTCCTTCAAAAATTTGGCTGTGTCCACGTTGCGCTTTGGGGCGTTTCCTGTCGCGGGCGCTAGGCCTACCCACACAAGTGAGGTATCATTTTTATCGGGAGACGTGGGGGAACGCTGGGTGGAAGGAAATTTGTGGCTCCTCTCAGATTCCAGAACTTTTTGCCACAGAAATGTGAGGAACATGTGTTTTTTTAGCCACATTTTGAGGTTTGCAAAGGATTCTGGGTAACAGAACCTGGTCCGAGCCACACAAGTCACCCCATCTTGGATTCCCCTAGGTCTCTAGTTTTCAGAAATGCACAGGTTTGGTAGGTTTCCCTAGGTGGCGGCTGAGCTACAGGCCAATATCTACAGGTAGGCACTTTGCAAAAAACACCTCTGTTTTCCTTCAAAAATTTAGCTGTGTCCACGTTGCGCTTTGGGGCGTTTCCTGTCGCGGGCGCTAGGCCTACCCACACAAGTGAGGTATCATTTTTATCGGGAGACGTGGGGGAACGCTGGGTGAAAGGAAATTTGTGGCTCCTCTCAGATTCCAGAACTTTCTGCCACAGAAATGTGAGGAACATGTGTTTTTTTAGCCAAATTTTTAGCTTTGCAAAGGATTCTGGGTAACAGAACCTGGTCCGAGCCACACAAGTCACCCCATCTTGGATTCCCCTAGGTCTCTAGTTTTCAGAAATGCACAGGTTTGGTAGGTTTCCCTAGGTGGCGGCTGAGCTACAGGCCAATATCTACTGGTAGGCACTTTGCAAAAAACACCTCTATTTTCCTTCAAAAATTTGGCTGTGTCCACGTTGCGCTTTGGGGCGTTTCCTGTCGCGGGCGCTAGGCCTACCCACACAAGTGAGGTATCATTTTTATCGGGAGACGTGGGGGAACGCTGGGTGGAAGGAAATTTGTGGCTCCTCTCAGATTCCAGAACTTTCTGCCACAGAAATGTGAGGAACATGTGTTTTTTTAGCCAAATTTTGAGCTTTGCAAAGGATTCTGGGTAACAGAACCTGGTCCGAGCCACACAAGTCACCCCATCTTGGATTCCCCTAGGTCTCTAGTTTTCAGAAATGCACAGGTTTGGTAGGTTTCCCTAGGTGGCGGCTGAGCTACAGGCCAATATCTACAGGTAGGCACTTTGCAAAAAACACCTCTATTTTCCTTCAAAAATTTGGCTGTGTCCACGTTGCGCTTTGGGGCGTTTCCTGTCGCGGGCGCTAGGCCTACCCACACAAGTGAGGTATCATTTTTATCGGGAGACGTGGGGGAACGCTGGGTGGAAGGAAATTTGTGGCTCCTCTCAGATTCCAGAACTTTTTGCCACAGAAATGTGAGGAACATGTGTTTTTTTAGCCACATTTTGAGGTTTGCAAAGGATTCTGGGTAACAGAACCTGGTCCGAGCCACACAAGTCACCCCATCTTGGATTCCCCTAGGTCTCTAGTTTTCAGAAATGCACAGGTTTGGTAGGTTTCCCTAGGTGGCGGCTGAGCTACAGGCCAATATCTACAGGTAGGCACTTTGCAAAAAACACCTCTGTTTTCCTTCAAAAATTTGGCTGTGTTCACGTTGCGCTTTGGGGTGTTTCCTGTCGCGGGCGCTAGGCCTACCCACACAAGTGAGGTATCATTTTTATCGGGAGACGTGGGGGAACGCTGGGTGGAAGGAATTTTGTGGCTCCTCTCAGATTCCAGAACTTTCTGCCACAGAAATGTGAGGAACATGTGTTTTTTTTTAGCCAAATTTTGAGGTTTGCAAAGGATTCTGGGTAACAGAACCTGGTCCGAGCCACACAAGTCACCCCATCTTGGATTCCCCTAGGTCTCTAGCTTTCAGAAATGCACAGGTTTGGTAGGTTTCCCTAGGTGGCGGCTGAGCTACAGGCCAAAATCTACAGGTAGGCACTTTGCAAAAAACACCTCTGTTTTCCTTCAAAAATTTGGCTGTGTCCACGTTGCGCTTCGGGGCGTTTCCTGTCGCGGGCGCTAGGCCTACCCACACAAGTGAGGTATCATTTTTATCGGGAGGTGTGGGGGAACGCTGGGTGGAAGGAAATTTGTGGCTCCTCTCAGATTCCAGAACTTTCTGCCACAGAAATGTGAGGAACATGTGTTTTTTTAGCCAAATTTTAAGGGTTTGCAAAGGATTCTGGGTAACAGAACCTGGTCCGAGCCACACAAGTCACCCCATCTTGGATTCCCCTAGGTCTCTAGTTTTCAGAAATGCACAGGTTTGGTAGGTTTCCCTAGGTGGCGGCTGAGCTACAGGCCAAAATCTACAGGTAGGCACTTTGCAAAAAACACCTCTGTTTTCCTTCAAAAATTTGGCTGTGTCCACGTTGCGCTTTGGGGCGTTTCCTGTCGCGGGCGCTAGGCCTACCCACACAAGTGAGGTATCATTTTTATCGGGAGACGTGGGGGAACGCTGGGTGGAAGGAAATTTGTGGCTCCTCTCAGATTCCAGAACTTTCTGCCACAGAAATGTGAGGAACATGTGTTTTTTTAGCCACATTTTGAGGTTTGCAAAGGATTCTGGGTAACAGAACCTGGTCCGAGCCACACAAGTCACCCCATCTTGGATTCCCCTAGGTCTCTAGTTTTCAGAAATGCACAGGTTTGGTAGGTTTCCCTAGGTGGCGGCTGAGCTACAGGCCAATATCTACAGGTAGGCACTTTGCAAAAAACACCTCTGTTTTCCTTCAAAAATTTAGCTGTGTCCACGTTGCGCTTTGGGGCGTTTCCTGTCGCGGGCGCTAGGCCTACCCACACAAGTGAGGTATCATTTTTATCGGGAGACGTGGGGGAACGCTGTGTGAAAGGAAATTTGTGGCTCCTCTCAGATTCCAGAACTTTCTGCCACAGAAATGTGAGGAACATGTGTTTTTTTAGCCAAATTTTGAGCTTTGCAAAGGATTCTGGGTAACAGAACCTGGTCCGAGCCACACAAGTCACCCCATCTTGGATTCCCCTAGGTCTCTAGTTTTCAGAAATGCACAGGTTTGGTAGGTTTCCCTAGGTGGCGGCTGAGCTACAGGCCAAAATCTACAGGTAGGCACTTTGCAAAAAACACCTCTATTTTCCTTCAAAAATTTGGCTGTGTCCACGTTGCGCTTTGGGGCGTTTCCTGTCGCGGGCGCTAGGCCTACCCACACAAGTGAGGTATCATTTTTATCGGGAGACGTGGGGGAACGCTGGGTGGAAGGAAATTTGTGGCTCCTCTCAGATTCCAGAACTTTCTGCCACAGAAATGTGAGGAACATGTGTTTTTTTAGCCAAATTTTGAGCTTTGCAAAGGATTCTGGGTAACAGAACCTGGTCCGAGCCACACAAGTCACCCCATCTTGGATTCCCCTAGGTCTCTAGTTTTCAGAAATGCACAGGTTTGGTAGGTTTCCCTAGGTGGCGGCTGAGCTACAGGCCAATATCTACAGGTAGGCACTTTGCAAAAAACACCTCTATTTTCCTTCAAAAATTTGGCTGTGTCCACGTTGCGCTTTGGGGCGTTTCCTGTCGCGGGCGCTAGGCCTACCCACACAAGTGAGGTATCATTTTTATCGGGAGACGTGGGGGAACGCTGGGTGGAAGGAAATTTGTGGCTCCTCTCAGATTCCAGAACTTTTTGCCACAGAAATGTGAGGAACATGTGTTTTTTTAGCCACATTTTGAGGTTTGCAAAGGATTCTGGGTAACAGAACCTGGTCCGAGCCACACAAGTCACCCCATCTTGGATTCCCCTAGGTCTCTAGTTTTCAGAAATGCACAGGTTTGGTAGGTTTCCCTAGGTGGCGGCTGAGCTACAGGCCAATATCTACAGGTAGGCACTTTGCAAAAAACACCTCTGTTTTCCTTCAAAAATTTGGCTGTGTTCACGTTGCGCTTTGGGGTGTTTCCTGTCGCGGGCGCTAGGCCTACCCACACAAGTGAGGTATCATTTTTATCGGGAGACGTGGGGGAACGCTGGGTGGAAGGAATTTTGTGGCTCCTCTCAGATTCCAGAACTTTCTGCCACAGAAATGTGAGGAACATGTGTTTTTTTTTAGCCAAATTTTGAGGTTTGCAAAGGATTCTGGGTAACAGAACCTGGTCCGAGCCACACAAGTCACCCCATCTTGGATTCCCCTAGGTCTCTAGTTTTCAGAAATGCACAGGTTTGGTAGGTTTCCCTAGGTGGCGGCTGAGCTACAGGCCAAAATCTACAGGTAGGCACTTTGCAAAAAACACCTCTGTTTTCCTTCAAAAATTTGGCTGTGTCCACGTTGCGCTTCGGGGCGTTTCCTGTCGCGGGCGCTAGGCCTACCCACACAAGTGAGGTATCATTTTTATCGGGAGGTGTGGGGGAACGCTGGGTGGAAGGAAATTTGTGGCTCCTCTCAGATTCCAGAACTTTCTGCCACAGAAATGTGAGGAACATGTGTTTTTTTAGCCAAATTTTAAGGGTTTGCAAAGGATTCTGGGTAACAGAACCTGGTCCGAGCCACACAAGTCACCCCATCTTGGATTCCCCTAGGTCTCTAGTTTTCAGAAATGCACAGGTTTGGTAGGTTTCCCTAGGTGGCGGCTGAGCTACAGGCCAAAATCTACAGGTAGGCACTTTGCAAAAAACACCTCTGTTTTCCTTCAAAAATTTGGCTGTGTCCACGTTGCGCTTTGGGGCGTTTCCTGTCGCGGGCGCTAGGCCTACCCACACAAGTGAGGTATCATTTTTATCGGGAGACGTGGGGGAACGCTGGGTGGAAGGAAATTTGTGGCTCCTCTCAGATTCCAGAACTTTCTGCCACAGAAATGTGAGGAACATGTGTTTTTTTAGCCACATTTTGAGGTTTGCAAAGGATTCTGGGTAACAGAACCTGGTCCGAGCCACACAAGTCACCCCATCTTGGATTCCCCTAGGTCTCTAGTTTTCAGAAATGCACAGGTTTGGTAGGTTTCCCTAGGTGGCGGCTGAGCTACAGGCCAATATCTACAGGTAGGCACTTTGCAAAAAACACCTCTGTTTTCCTTCAAAAATTTAGCTGTGTCCACGTTGCGCTTTGGGGCGTTTCCTGTCGCGGGCGCTAGGCCTACCCACACAAGTGAGGTATCATTTTTATCGGGAGACGTGGGGGAACGCTGTGTGAAAGGAAATTTGTGGCTCCTCTCAGATTCCAGAACTTTCTGCCACAGAAATGTGAGGAACATGTGTTTTTTTAGCCAAATTTTGAGCTTTGCAAAGGATTCTGGGTAACAGAACCTGGTCCGAGCCACACAAGTCACCCCATCTTGGATTCCCCTAGGTCTCTAGTTTTCAGAAATGCACAGGTTTGGTAGGTTTCCCTAGGTGGCGGCTGAGCTACAGGCCAAAATCTACAGGTAGGCACTTTGCAAAAAACACCTCTGTTTTCCTTCAAAAATTTGGCTGTGTCCACGTTGCGCTTTGGGGCGTTTGCTGTCGCGGGCGCTAGGCCTACCCACACAAGTGAGGTATCATTTTTATCGGGAGACGTGGGGGAACGCTGGGTGGAAGGAAATTTGTGGCTCCTCTCAGATTCCAGAACTTTCTGCCACAGAAATTTGAGGAACATGTGTTTTTTTAGCCAAATTTTGAGGTTTGCAAAGGATTCTGGGTAACAGAATCTGGTCCGAGCCACACAAGTCACCCCATCTTGGATTCCCCTAGGTCTCTAGTTTTCAGAAAGGCACAGGTTTCGTAGGTTTCCCTATGTGGCGGCTGAGCTACAGGCCAAAATCTACAGGTAGGCACTTTGCAAAAAACACCTCTGTTTTCCTTCAAAAATTTGGCTGTGTTCACATTGCGCTTTGGGGCGTTTCCTGTCGCGGGCGCTAGGCCTACCCACACAAGTGAGGTATCATTTTTATCGGGAGACGTGGGGGAACGCTGGGTGGAAGGAATTTTGTGGCTCCTCTCAGATTCCAGAACTTTCTGCCACAGAAATTTGAGGAACATGTGTTTTTTTAGCCAAATTTTGAGGTTTGCAAAGGATTCTGGGTAACAGAATCTGGTCCGAGCCACACAAGTCACCCCATCTTGGATTCCCCTAGGTCTCTAGTTTTCAGAAAGGCACAGGTTTCGTAGGTTTCCCTATGTGGCGGCTGAGCTACAGGCCAAAATCTACAGGTAGGCACTTTGCAAAAAACACCTCTGTTTTCCTTCAAAAATTTGGCTGTGTTCACATTGCGCTTTGGGGCGTTTCCTGTCGCGGGCGCTAGGCCTACCCACACAAGTGAGGTATCATTTTTATCGGGAGACGTGGGGGAACGCTGGGTGGAAGGAATTTTGTGGCTCCTCTCAGATTCCAGAACTTTCTGCCACAGAAATGTGAGGAACATGTGTTTTTTTAGCCAAATTTTGAGGTTTGCAAAGGATTCTGGGTAACAGAACCTGGTCCGAGCCACACAAGTCACCCCATCTTGGATTCCCCTAGGTCTCTAGTTTTCAGAAATGCACAGGTTTGGTAGGTTTCCCTAGGTGGCGGCTGAGCTACAGGCCAAAATCTACAGGTAGGCACTTTGCAAAAAACACCTCTGTTTTCCTTCAAAAATTTGGCTGTGTCCACGTTGCGCTTCGGGGCGTTTCCTGTCGCGGGCGCTAGGCCTACCCACACAAGTGAGGTATCATTTTTATCGGGAGGTGTGGGGGAACGCTGGGTGCAAGGAAATTTGTGGCTCCTCTCAGATTCCAGAACTTTCTGCCACAGAAATGTGAGGAACATGTGTTTTTTTAGCCAAATTTTGAGGTTTGCAAAGGATTCTGGGTAACAGAACCTGGTCCGAGCCACACAAGTCACCCCATCTTGGATTCCCCTAGGTCTCTAGTTTTCAGAAATGCACAGGTTTGGTAGGTTTCCCTAGGTGGCGGCTGAGCTACAGGCCAAAATCTACAGGTAGGCACTTTGGAAAAAACACCTCTGTTTTCCTTCAAAAATTTGGCTGTGTCCACGTTGCGCTTTGGGGCGTTTCCTGTCGCGGGCGCTAGGCCTACCCACACAAGTGAGGTATCATTTTTATCGGGAGACGTGGGGGAACGCTGGGTGGAAGGAAATTTGTGGCTCCTTTCAGATTCCAGAACTTTCTGCCACAGAAATGTGAGGAACATGTGTTTTTTTAGCCAAATTTTGAGCTTTGCAAAGGATTCTGGGTAACAGAACCTGGTCCGAGCCACACAAGTCACCCCATCTTGGATTCCCCTAGGTCTCTAGTTTTCAGAAATGCACAGGTTTGGTAGGTTTCCCTAGGTGGCGGCTGAGCTACAGGCCAATATCTACAGGTAGGCACTTTGCAAAAAACACCTCTATTTTCCTTCAAAAATTTGGCTGTGTCCACGTTGCGCTTTGGGGCGTTTCCTGTCGCGGGCGCTAGGCCTACCCACACAAGTGAGGTATCATTTTTATCGGGAGACGTGGGGGAACGCTGGGTGGAAGGAAATTTGTGGCTCCTCTCAGATTCCAGAAATTTCTGCCACAGAAATGTGAGGAACATGTGTTTTTTTAGCCACATTTTGAGGTTTGCAAAGGATTCTGGGTAACAGAACCTGGTCCGAGCCACACAAGTCACCCCATCTTGGATTCCCCTAGGTCTCTAGTTTTCAGAAATGCACAGGTTTGGTAGGTTTCCCTAGGTGGCGGCTGAGCTACAGGCCAAAATCTACAGGTAGGCACTTTGCAAAAAACACCTCTGTTTTCCTTCAAAAATTTGGCTGTGTCCACGTTGCGCTTTGGGGCGTTTCCTGTCGCGGGCGCTAGGCCTACCCACACAAGTGAGGTATAATTTTTATCGGGAGACGTGGGGGAACGCTGGGTGGAAGGAAATTTGTGGCTCCTCTCAGATTCCAGAACTTTCTGCCACAGAAATGTGAGGAGCATGTGTTTTTTTAGCCAAATTTTGAGGTTTGCAAAGGATTCTGGGTAACAGAATCTGGTCCGAGCCACACAAGTCACCCCATCTTGGATTCCCCTAGGTCTCTAGTTTTCAGAAATGCACAGGTTTCGTAGGTTTTTCCTAGGTGGCGGCTGAGCTACAGGCCAATATCTACAGGTAGGCACTTTGCACAAAGCACCTCTGTTTTCCTTCAAAAATTTGGCTGTGTCCACGTTGCGCTTTGGGGCGTTTCCTGTCGCGGGCGCTAGGCCTACCCACACAAGTGAGGTATCATTTTTATCGGGAGACGTGGGGGAACGCTGGGTGGAAGGAAATTTGTGGCTCCTCTCAGATTCCAGAACTTTCTGCCACAGAAATGTGAGGAACATGTGTTTTTTTAGCCAAATTTTGAGGTTTGCAAAGGATTCTGGGTAACAGAACCTGGTCCGAGCCACACAAGTCACCCCATCTTGGATTCCCCTAGGTCTCTAGTTTTCAGAAATGCACAGGTTTGGTAGGTTTCCCTAGGTGGCGGCTGAGCTACAGGCCAAAATCTACAGGTAGGCACTTTGCAAAAAACACCTCTGTTTTCCTTCAAAAATTTGGCTGTGTCCACGTTAGGCTTTGGGGCGTTTCCTGTCGCGGGCGCTAGGCCTACCCACACAAGTGAGGTATCATTTTGATCGGGAGACGTGGGGGAACGCTGGGTGGAAGGAAATTTGTGGCTCCTCTCAGATTCCAGAACTTTCTGCCACAGAAATGTGAGTAACATGTGTTTTTTAGCCAAATTTTGAGGTTTGCAAAGGATTCTGGGTAACAGAATCTGGTCCGAGCCACACAAGTCACCCCATTTTGGATTCCCCTAGGTCTCTAGTTTTCAGAAATGCAAAGGTTTGGTAGGTTTCCCTAGGTGGCGGCTGAGCTACAGGCCAAAATCTACAGGTAGGCACTTTGGAAAAAACACCTCTGTTTTCCTTCAAAAATTTGGCTGTGTCCACGTTGCGCTTTGGGGCGTTTCCTGTCACGGGCGCTAGGCCTACCCACACAAGTGAGGTATCATTTTTATCGGGAGGCATGGGGGAACGCTGGGTGGAAGGAAATTTGTGGCTCCTCTCAGATTCCAGAACTTTCTGCCACAGAAATGTGAGGAACATGTGTTTTTTTAGCCAAATTTTGAGGTTTGCAAAGGATTCTGGGTAACAGAACCTGGTCCGAGCCACACAAGTCACCCCATCTTGGATTCCCCTAGGTCTCTAGTTTTCAGAAATGCACAGGTTTGGTAGGTTTCCCTAGGTGGCGGCTGAGCTACAGGCCAAAATCTACAGGTAGGCACTTTGCAAAAAACACCTCTGTTTTCCTTCAAAAATTTGGCTGTGTCCACGTTGCGCTTTGGGGCGTTTCCTGTCGCGGACGCTAGGCCTACCCACACAAGTGAGGTATCATTTTGATCGGGAGACGTGGGGGAACGCTGGGTGGAAGGAAATTAGTGGCTCCTCTCAGATTCCAGAACTTTCTGCCACAGAAATGTGAGTAACATGTGTTTTTTAGCCAAATTTTGAGGTTTGCAAAGGATTCTGGGTAACAGAATCTGGTCCGATCCACACAAGTCACCCCATCTTGGATTCCCCTAGGTCTCTAGTTTTCAGAAATGCACAGGTTTGGTAGGTTTCCCTAGGTGGCGGCTGAGCTACAGGCCAAAATCTACAGGTAGGCACTTTGCAAAAAACACCTCTGTTTTCCTTCAAAAATTTGGCTGTGTCCACGTTGCGTTTTGGGGCATTTCCTGTCGCGGGCGCTAGGCCTACCCACACAAGTGAGGTATCATTTTTATCGGGAGACGTGGGGGAACGCTGGGTGGAAGGAATTTTGTGGCTCCTCTCAGATTCCAGAACTTTCTGCCACAGAAATGTGAGGAACATGTGTTTTTTTTAGCCAAATTTTGAGGTTTGCAAAGGATTCTGGGTAACAGAACCTGGTCCGAGCCACACAAGTCACCCCATCTTGGATTCCCCTAGGTCTCTAGTTTTCAGAAATGCACAGGTTTGGTAGGTTTCCCTAGGTGGCGGCTGAGCTACAGGCCAAAACCTACAGGTAGGCACTTTGCAAAAAACACCTCTGTTTTCCTTCAAAAATTTGGCTGTGTCCACGTTGCGCTTTGGGGCGTCTCCTGTCGCGGGCGCTAGGCCTACCCACACAAGTGAGGTATCATTTTTATCGGGAGACGTGGGGGAACGCTGGGTGGAAGGAATTTTGTGGCTCCTCTCAGATTCCAGAACTTTCTGCCACAGAAATGTGAGGAACGTGTTTTTTTAGCCACATTTTGAGGTTTGCAAAGGATTCTGGGTAACAGAACCTGGTCCGAGCCACACAAGTCACCCCATCTTGGATTCCCCTAGGTCTCTAGTTTTCAGAAATGCACAGGTTTGGTAGGTTTCCCTAGGTGGCGGCTGAGCTACAGGCCAAAATCTACAGGTAGGCACTTTGCAAAAAACACCTCTGTTTTCCATAAAAAATGTGGCTGTGTCCACGTTGCGCTTTGGGGCGTTTCCTGTCGCGGGCGCTACGCCTACCCACACAAGTGAGGTATCATTTTTATCGGGAGGCGTGGGGGAACGCTGGGTGGAAGGAAATTTGTGGCTCCTCTCAGATTCCAGAACTTTCTGCCACAGAAATGTGAGGAACATGTGTTTTTTTAGCCAAATTTTGAGGTTTGCAAAGGATTCTGGGTAACAGAACCTGGTCCGAGTCACACAAGTCACCCCATCTTGGATTCCCCTAAGTCTCTAGTTTTCAGAAATGCACAGGTTTGGTAGGTTTCCCTAGGTGGCGGCTGATATACAGGCCAAAATCTACAGGTAGGCACTTTGCAAAAAACACCTCTGTTTTCCTTAAAAAATTTAGCTGTGTCCACGTTGCGCTTTGGGGCGTTTCCTGTCGTGGGCGCTAGGCCTACCCACACAAGTGAGGTATCATTTTTAGAGGGAGACGTGGGGGAACGCTGGGTGGAAGGAAATTTGTGGCTTCTCTCAGATTCCAGAACTTTCTGCCACAGAAATGTGAGGAACATGTGTTTTGTTAGCCAAATTTTGAGGTTTGCAAAGGATTCTGGGTAACAGAACCTGGTCCGAGCCACACAAGTCACCCCATCTTGGATTCCCCTAGGTCTCTAGTTTTCAGAAATGCACAGGTTTGGTAGGTTTCCCTAGGTGGCGGCTGAGCTACAGGCCAAAATCTACAGGTAGGCACTTTGCAAAAAACACCTCTGTTTTCCTTCAAAAATTTGGCTGTGTCCACGTTGCGCTTTGGGGCGTTTCCTGTCGCGGGCGCTAGGCCTACCCACACAAGTGAGGTATCATTTTTATCGGGAGGCGTGGGGGAACGCTGGGTGGAAGGAAATTTGTGGCTCCTCTCAGATTCCAGAACTTTCTGCCACAGAAATGTGAGGAACATGTGTTTTTTTAGCCAAATTTTGAGGTTTGCAAAGGATTCTGGGTAACAGAACCTGGTCCGAGCCACACAAGTCACCCCATCTTGGATTCCCCTAGGTCTCTAGTTTTCAGAAATGCACAGGTTTGGTAGGTTTCCCTAGGTGGCGGCTGAGCTACAGGCCAAAATCTACAGGTAGGCACTTTGCAAAAAACACCTCTGTTTTCCTTCAAAAATTTGGCTGTGTACACGTTAGGCTTTGGGGCGTTTCCTGTCGCGGGCGCTAGGCCTACCCACACAAGTGAGGTATCATTTTGATCGGGAGACGTGGGGGAATGCTGGGTGGAAGGAAATTTGTGGCTCCTCTCAGATTCCAGAACTTTCTGCCACAGAAATGTGAGTAACATGTGTTTTTTAGCCAAATTTTGAGGTTTGCAAAGGATTCTGGGTAACAGAATCTGGTCCGAGCCACACAAGTCACCCCATCTTGGATTCCCCTAGGTCTCTAGTTTTCAGAAATGCACAGGTTTGGTAGGTTTCCCTAGGTGGCGGCTGAGCTACAGGCCAAAATCTACAGGTAGGCACTTTGCAAAAAACACCTCTGTTTTCCTTCAAAAATTTGGCTGTGTCCACGTTGCGTTTTGGGGCATTTCCTGTCACGGGCGCTAGGCCTACCCACACAAGTGAGGTATCATTTTTATCGGGAGACGTGGGGGAACGCTGGGTGGAAGGAATTTTGTGGCTCCTCTCAGATTCCAGAACTTTCTGCCACAGAAATGTGAGGAACATGTGTTTTTTTAGCCAAATTTTGAGGTTTGCAAAGGATTCTGGGTAACAGAACCTGGTCCGAGCCACACAAGTCACCCCATCTTGGATTCCCCTAGGTCTCTAGTTTTCAGAAATGCACAGGTTTGGTAGGTTTCCCTAGGTGGCGGCTGAGCTACAGGCCAAAATCTACAGGTAGGCACTTTGGAAAAAA
This sequence comes from Pleurodeles waltl, assembly GCF_031143425.1. Classification (NCBI taxonomy): domain Eukaryota; kingdom Metazoa; phylum Chordata; class Amphibia; order Caudata; family Salamandridae; genus Pleurodeles; species Pleurodeles waltl. Next base: position 637,354,803 of record NC_090439.1, read on the forward strand.
CACCTCTGTTTTCCTTCAAAAATTTGGCTGTGTCCACGTTAGGCTTTGGGGCGTTTCCTGTCGCGGGCGCTAGGCCTACCAACACAAGTGAGGTATCATTTTGATCGGGAGACGTGGGGGAACGCTGGGTGGAAGGAAATTTGTGGCTCCTCTCAGATTCTAGAACTTTCTGCCACAGAAATGTGAGTAACATGTGTTTTTTAGCCACATTTTGAGGTTTGCAAAGGATTCTGGGTAACAGAATCTGGTCCGAGCCACACAAGTCACCCCATCTTGGATTCCCCTAGGTCTCTAGTTTTCAGAAATGCACAGGTTTGGTAGGTTTCCCTAGGTGGCGGCTGAGCTACAGGCCAAAATCTACAGGTAGGCACTTTGCAAAAAACACCTCTGTTTTCCTTCAAAAATTTGGCTGTGTCCACGTTGCGTTTTGGGGCGTTTCCTGTCGCGGGCGCTAGGCCTACCCACACAAGTGAGGTATCATTTTTATCGGGAGACGTGGGGGAACGCTGGGTGGAAGGAATTTTGTGGCTCCTCTCAGATTCCAGAACTTTCTGCCACAGAAATGTGAGGAACATGTGTTTTTTTAGCCAAATTTTGAGGTTTGCAAAGGATTCTGGGTAACAGAACCTGGTCCGAGCCACACAAGTCACCCCATCTTGGATTCCCCTAGGTCTCTAGTTTTCAGAAATGCACAGGTTTGGTAGGTTTCCCTAGGTGGCGGCTGAGCTACAGGCCAAAATCTACAGGTAGGCACTTTGCAAAAAACACCTCTGTTTTCCTTCAAAAATTTGGCTGTGTTCACGTTGCGCTTTGGGGTGTTTCCTGTCGCGGGCGCTAGGCCTACCCACACAAGTGAGGTATCATTTTTATCGGGAGACGTGGGGGAACGCTGGGTGGAAGGAATTTTGTGGCTCCTCTCAGATTCCAGAACTTTCTGCCACAGAAATGTGAGGAACATGTGTTTTTTTAGCCAAATTTTGAGGTTTGCAAAGGATTCTGGGTAACAGAACCTGGTCCGAGCCACACAAGTCACCCCATCTTGGATTCCCCTAGGTCTCTAGCTTTCAGAAATGCACAGGTTTGGTAGGTTTCCCTAGGTGGCGGCTGAGCTACAGGCCAAAATCTACAGGTAGGCACTTTGCAAAAAACACCTCTGTTTTCCTTCAAAAATTTGGCTGTGTCCACGTTGCGCTTCGGGGCGTTTCCTGTCGCGGGCGCTAGGCCTACCCACACAAGTGAGGTATCATTTTTATCGGGAGGTGTGGGGGAACGCTGGGTGGAAGGAAATTTGTGGCTCCTCTCAGATTCCAGAACTTTCTGCCACAGAAATGTGAGGAACATGTGTTTTTTTAGCCAAATTTTAAGGGTTTGCAAAGGATTCTGGGTAACAGAACCTGGTCCGAGCCACACAAGTCACCCCATCTCGGATTCCCCTAGGTCTCTAGTTTTCAGAAATGCACAGGTTTGGTAGGTTTCCCTAGGTGGCGGCTGAGCTACAGGCCAAAATCTACAGGTAGGCACTTTGCAAAAAACACCTCTGTTTTCCTTCAAAAATTTGGCTGTGTCCACGTTGCGCTTTGGGGCGTTTCCTGTCGCGGGCGCTAGGCCTACCCACACAAGTGAGGTATCATTTTTATCGGGAGACGTGGGGGAACGCTGGGTGGAAGGAAATTTGTGGCTCCTCTCAGATTCCAGAACTTTCTGCCACAGAAATGCGAGGAACATGTGTTTTTTTAGCCACATTTTGAGGTTTGCAAAGGATTCTGGGTAACAGAACCTGGTCCGAGCCACACAAGTCACCCCATCTTGGATTCCCCTAGGTCTCTAGTTTTCAGAAATGCACAGGTTTGGTAGGTTTCCCTAGGTGGCGGCTGAGCTACAGGCCAATATCTACAGGTAGGCACTTTGCAAAAAACACCTCTGTTTTCCTTCAAAAATTTAGCTGTGTCCACGTTGCGCTTTGGGGCGTTTCCTGTCGCGGGCGCTAGGCCTACCCACACAAGTGAGGTATCATTTTTATCGGGAGACGTGGGGGAACGCTGTGTGAAAGGAAATTTGTGGCTCCTCTCAGATTCCAGAACTTTCTGCCACAGAAATGTGAGGAACATGTGTTTTTTTAGCCAAATTTTGAGCTTTGCAAAGGATTCTGGGTAACAGAACCTGGTCCGAGCCACACAAGTCACCCCATCTTGGATTCCCCTAGGTCTCTAGGTTTCAGAAATGCACAGGTTTGGTAGGTTTCCCTAGGTGGTGGCTGAGCTACAGGCCAAAATCTACAGGTAGGCACTTTGCAAAAAACACCTCTGTTTTCCTTCAAAAATTTGGCTGTGTCCACGTTGCGCTTTGGGGCGTTTCCTGTCGCGGGCGCTAGGCCTACCCACACAAGTGAGGTATCATTTTTATCGGGAGACGTGGGGGAACGCTGGGTGGAAGGAAATTTGTGGCTCCTCTCAGATTCCAGAACTTTCTGCCACAGAAATTTGAGGAACATGTGTTTTTTTAGCCAAATTTTGAGGTTTGCAAAGGATTCTGGGTAACAGAATCTGGTCCGAGCCACACAAGTCACCCCATCTTGGATTCCCCTAGGTCTCTAGTTTTCAGAAAGGCACAGGTTTCATAGGTTTCCCTATGTGGCGGCTGAGCTACAGGCCAAAATCTACAGGTAGGCACTTTGCAAAAAACACCTCTGTTTTCCTTCAAAAATTTGGCTGTGTTCACATTGCGCTTTGGGGCGTTTCCTGTCGCGGGCGCTAGGCCTACCCACACAAGTGAGGTATCATTTTTATCGGGAGACGTGGGGGAACGCTGGGTGGAAGGAATTTTGTGGCTCCTCTCAGATTCCAGAACTTTCTGCCACAGAAATTTGAGGAACATGTGTTTTTTTAGCCAAATTTTGAGGTTTGCAAAGGATTCTGGGTAACAGAATCTGGTCCGAGCCACACAAGTCACCCCATCTTGGATTCCCCCAGGTCTCTAGTTTTCAGAAAGGCACAGGTTTCGTAGGTTTCCCTATGTGGCGGCTGAGCTACAGGCCAAAATCTACAGGTAGGCACTTTGCAAAAAACACCTCTGTTTTCCTTCAAAAATTTGGCTGTGTTCACATTGCGCTTTGGGGCATTTCCTGTCGCGGGCACTAGGCCTACCCACACAAGTGAGGTATCATTTTTATCGGGAGACGTGGGGGAACGCTGGGTGGAAGGAATTTTGTGGCTCCTCTCAGATTCCAGAACTTTCTGCCACAGAAATGTGAGAAACATGTGTTTTTTTAGCCAAATTTTGAGGTTTGCAAAGGATTCTGGGTAACAGAACCTGGTCCGAGCCACACAAGTCACCCCATCTTGGATTCCCCTAGGTCTCTAGTTTTCAGAAATGCACAGGTTTGGTAGGTTTCCCTAGGTGGCGGCTGAGCTACAGGCCAAAATCTACAGGTAGGCACTTTGCAAAAAACACCTCTGTTTTCCTTCAAAAATTTGGCTGTGTCCACGTTGCGCTTCGGGGCGTTTCCTGTCGCGGGCGCTAGGCCTACCCACACAAGTGAGGTATCATTTTTATCGGGAGGTGTGGGGGAACGCTGGGTGCAAGGAAATTTGTGGCTCCTCTCAGATTCCAGAACTTTCTGCCACAGAAATGTGAGGAACATGTGTTTTTTTAGCCAAATTTTGAGGTTTGCAAAGGATTCTGGGTAACAGAACCTGGTCCGAGCCACACAAGTCACCCCATCTTGGATTCCCCTAGGTCTCTAGTTTTCAGAAATGCACAGGTTTGGTAGGTTTCCCTAGGTGGCGGCTGAGCTACAGGCCAAAATCTACAGGTAGGCACTTTGCAAAAAACACCTCTGTTTTCCTTCAAAAATTTGGCTGTGTCCACGTTGCGCTTTGGGGCGTTTCCTGTCGCGGGCGCTAGGCCTACCCACACAAGTGAGGTATCATTTTTATCGGGAGACGTGGGGGAACGCTGGGTGGAAGGAAATTTGTGGCTCCTCTCAGATTCCAGAACTTTCTGCCACAGAAATGTGAGGAACATGTGTTTTTTTAGCCAAATTTTGAGGTTTGCAAAGGATTCTGGGTAACAGAACCTGGTCCGAGCCACACAAGTCACCCCATCTTGGATTCCCCTAGGTCTCTAGTTTTCAGAAATGCACAGGTTTGGTAGGTTTCCCTAGGTGGCGGCTGAGCTACAGGCCAAAATCTACAGGTAGGCACTTTGCAAAAAACACCTCTGTTTTCCTTCAAAAATTTAGCTGTGTCCACGTTGCGCTTTGGGGCATTTCCTGTCGCGGGCGCTAGGCCTACCCACACAAGTGAGGTATAATTTTTATCGGGAGACGTGGGGGAACGCTGGGTGGAACGAAATTTGTGGCTCCTCTCAGATTCCAGAACTTTCTGCCACAGAAATGTGAGGAGCATGTGTTTTTTTAGCCAAATTTTGAGGTTTGCAAAGGATTCTGGGTAACAGAACCTGGTCCGAGCCACACAAGTCACCCCATCTTGGATTCCCCTAGGTCTCTAGTTTTCGGAAATGCACAGGTTTGGTAGGTTTCCCTAGGTGGCGGCTGAGCTACAGGCCAAAACCTACAGGTAGGCACTTTGCAAAAAACACCTCTGTTTTCCTTCAAAAATTTGGCTGTGTCCACGTTGCGCTTTGGGGCGTCTCCTGTCGCGGGCGCTAGGCCTACCCACACAAGTGAGGTATCATTTTTATCGGGAGACGTGGGGGAACGCTGGGTGGAAGGAATTTTGTGGCTCCTCTCAGATTCCAGAACTTTCTGCCACAGAAATGTGAGGAACGTGTTTTTTTAGCCACATTTTGAGGTTTGCAAAGGATTCTGGGTAACAGAACCTGGTCCGAGCCACACAAGTCACCCCATCTTGGATTCCCCTAGGTCTCTAGTTTTCAGAAATGCACAGGTTTGGTAGGTTTCCCTAGGTGGCGGCTGAGCTACAGGCCAAAATCTACAGGTAGGCACTTTGCAAAAAACACCTCTGTTTTCCTTAAAAAATTTAGCTGTGTCCACGTTGCGCTTTGGGGCGTTTCCTATCGTGGGCGCTAGGCCTACCCACACAAGTGAGGTATAATTTTTAGAGGGAGACGTGGGGGAACGCTGGGTGGAAGGAAATTTGTGGCTTCTCTCAGATTCCAGAACTTTCTGCCACAGAAATGTGAGGAACATGTGTTTTGTTAGCCAAATTTTGAGGTTTGCAAAGGATTCTGGGTAACAGAACCTGGTCCGAGCCACACAAGTCACCCCATCTTGGATTCCCCTAGGTCTCTAGTTTTCAGAAATGCACAGGTTTGGTAGGTTTCCCTAGGTGGCGGCTGAGCTACAGGCCAAAATCTACAGGTAGGCACTTTGCAAAAAACACCTCTGTTTTCCTTCAAAAATTTGGCTTTGTCCACGTTGCGCTTTGGGGCGTTTCCTGTCGCGGGCGCTAGGCCTACCCACACAAGTGAGGTATCATTTTTATCGGGAGGCGTGGGGGAACGCTGGGTGGAAGGAAATTTGTGGCTCCTCTCAGATTCCAGAACTTTCTGCCACAGAAATGTGAGGAACATGTGTTTTTTTAGCCAAATTTTGAGGTTTGCAAAGGATTCTGGGTAACAGAACCTGGTCCGAGCCACACAAATCACCCCATCTTGGATTCCCCTAGGTCTCTAGTTTTCAGAAATGCACAGGTTTGGTAGGTTTCCCTAGGTGGCGGCTGAGCTACAGGCCAAAATCTACAGGTAGGCACTTTGCAAAAAACACCTCTGTTTTCCTTCAAAAATTTGGCTGTGTCCACGTTAGGCTTTGGGGCGTTTCCTGTCGCGGGCGCTAGGCCTACCCACACAAGTGAGGTATCATTTTGATCGGGAGACGTGGGGGAACGCTGGGTGGAAGGAAATTTGTGGCTCCTCTCAGATTCCAGAACTTTCTGCCACAGAAATGTGAGGAACATGTGTTTTTTTAGCCAAATTTTGAGGTTTGCAAAGGATTCTGGGTAACAGAACCTGGTCCGAGCCACACAAGTCACCCCATCTTGGATTCCCCTAGGTCTCTAGTTTTCAGAAATGCACAGGTTTGGTAGGTTTCCCTAGGTGGCGGCTGAGCTACAGGCCAAAATCTACAGGTAGGCACTTTGGAAAAAACACCTCTGTTTTCCTTAAAAAATGTGGCTGTGTCCACGTTGCGCTTTGGGGCGTTTCCTGTCACGGGCGCTAGGCCTACCCACACAAGTGAGGTATCATTTTTATCGGGAGGCGTGGGGGAACGCTGGGTGGAAGGAAATTTGTGGCTCCTCTCAGATTCCAGAACTTTCTGCCACAGAAATGTGAGGAACATGTGTTTTTTTAGCCAAATTTTGAGGTTTGCAAAGGATTCTGGGTAACAGAACCTGGCCCGAGCCACACAAGTCACCCCATCTTGGATTCCCCTAGGTCTCTAGTTTTCAGAAATGCACAGGTTTGGTAGGTTTCCCTAGGTGGCGGCTGAGCTACAGGCCAAAATCTACAGGTAGGCACTTTGCAAAAAACACCTCTGTTTTCCTTCAAAAATTTGGCTGTGTCCACGTTAGGCTTTGGGGCGTTTCCTGTCGCGGGCGCTAGGCCTACCCACACAAGTGAGGTATCATTTTGATCGGGAGACGTGGGGGAACGCTGGGTGGAAGGAAATTTGTGGCTCCTCTCAGATTCCAGAACTTTCTGCCACAGAAATGTGAGTAACATGTGTTTTTTAGCCAAATTTTGAGGTTTGCAAAGGATTCTGGGTAACAGAATCTGGTCCGATCCACACAAGTCACCCCATCTTGGATTCCCCTAGGTCTCTAGTTTTCAGAAATGCACAGGTTTGGTAGGTTTCCCTAGGTGGCGGCTGAGCTACAGGCCAAAATCTACAGGTAGGCACTTTGCAAAAAACACCTCTGTTTTCCTTCAAAAATTTGGCTGTGTCCACGTTGCGTTTTGGGGCGTTTCCTGTCGCGGGCGCTAGGCCTACCCACACAAGTGAGGTATCATTTTTATCGGGAGACGTGGGGGAACGCTGGGTGGAAGGAATTTTGTGGCTCCTCTCAGATTCCAGAACTTTCTGCCACAGAAATGTGAGGAACATGTGTTTTTTTAGCCAAATTTTGAGGTTTGCAAAGGATTCTGGGTAACAGAACCTGGTCCGAGCCACACAAGTCACCCCATCTTGGATTCCCCTAGGTCTCTAGTTTTCAGAAATGCACAGATTTGGTAGGTTTCCCTAGGTGGCGGCTGAGCTACAGGCCAAAACCTACAGGTAGGCACTTTGCAAAAAACACCTCTGTTTTCCTTCAAAAATTTGGCTGTGTCCACGTTGCGCTTTGGGGCGTCTCCTGTCGCGGGCGCTAGGCCTACCCACACAAGTGAGGTATCATTTTTATCGGGAGACGTGGGGGAACGCTGGGTGGAAGGAATTTTGTGGCTCCTCTCAGATTCCAGAACTTTCTGCCACAGAAATGTGAGGAACGTGTTTTTTTAGCCACATTTTGAGGTTTGCAAAGGATTCTGGGTAACAGAACCTGGTCCGAGCCACACAAGTCACCCCATCTTGGATTCCCCTAGGTCTCTAGTTTTCAGAAATGCACAGGTTTGGTAGGTTTCCCTAGGTGGCGGCTGAGCTACAGGCCAAAATCTACAGGTAGGCACTTTGCAAAAAACACCTCTGTTTTCCTTCAAAAATTTGGCTGTGTCCACGTTGCGCTTTGGGGCGTTTCCTGTCGCGGGCGCTACGCCTACCCACACAAGTGAGGTATCATTTTTATCGGGAGGCGTGGGGGAACGCTGGGTGGAAGGAAATTTGTGGCTCCTCTCAGATTCCAGAACTTTCTGCCACAGAAATGTGAGGAACATGTGTTTTTTTAGCCAAATTTTGAGGTTTGCAAAGGATTCTGGGTAACAGAACCTGGTCCGAGTCACACAAGTCACCCCATCTTGGATTCCCCTAAGTCTCTAGTTTTCAGAAATGCACAGGTTTGGTAGGTTTCCCTAGGTGGCGGCTGAGCTACAGGCCAAAATCTACAGGTAGGCACTTTGCAAAAAACACCTCTGTTTTCCTTCAAAAATTTGGCTGTGTCCACGTTGCGCTTTGGGGCGTTTCCTGTCGCGGGCGCTAGGCCTACCCACACAAGTGAGGTATCATTTTTATCGGAGAGGCGTGGGGGAACGCTGGGTGGAAGGAAATTTGTGGCTCCTCTCAGATTCCAGAACTTTCTGCCACAGAAATGTGAGGAACATGTGTTTTTTTAACCACATTTTGAGGTTTGCAAAGGATTCTGGGTAACAGAACCTGGTCCGAGCCACACAAGTCACCCCATCTTGGATTCCCCTAGGTCTCTAGTTTTCAGAAATGCACAGGTTTGGTAGGTTTCCCTAGGTGGCGGCTGAGCTACAGGCCAAAATCTACAGGTAGGCACTTTGCAAAAAACACCTCTGTTTTCCTTCAAAAATTTGGCTGTGTCCACGTTAGGCTTTGGGGCGTTTCCTGTCGCGGGCGCTAGGCCTACCCACACAAGTGAGGTATCATTTTGATCGGGAGACGTGGGGGAACGCTGGGTGGAAGGAAATTTGTGGCTCCTCTCAGATTCCAGAACTTTCTGCCACAGAAATGTGAGTAACATGTGTTTTTTAGCCAAATTTTGAGGTTTGCAAAGGATTCTGGGTAACAGAATCTGGTCCGAGCCACACAAGTCACCCCATCTTGGATTCCCCTAGGTCTCTAGTTTTCAGAAATGCACAGGTTTGGTAGGTTTCCCTAGGTGGCGGCTGAGCTACAGGCCAAAATCTACAGGTAGGCACTTTGCAAAAAACACCTCTGTTTTCCTTCAAAAATTTGGCTGTGTCCACGTTGCGTTTTGGGGCATTTCCTGTCACGGGCGCTAGGCCTACCCACACAAGTGAGGTATCATTTTTATCGGGAGACGTGGGGGAACGCTGGGTGGAAGGAATTTTGTGGCTCCTCTCAGATTCCAGAACTTTCTGCCACAGAAATGTGAGGAACATGTGTTTTTTTAGCCAAATTTTGAGGTTTGCAAAGGATTCTGGGTAACAGAACCTGGTCCGAGCCACACAAGTCACCCCATCTTGGATTCCCCTAGGTCTCTAGTTTTCAGAAATGCACAGGTTTGGTAGGTTTCCCTAGGTGGCGGCTGAGCTACAGGCCAAAATCTACAGGTAGGCACTTTGGAAAAAACACCTCTGTTTTCCTTCAAAAATTTGGCTGTGTCCACGTTGCGCTTTGGGGCGTTTCCTGTCACGGGCGCTAGGCCTACCCACACAAGTGAGGTATCATTTTTATCGGGAGACGTGGGGGAACGCTGGGTGGAAGGAAATTTGTGGCTCCTCTCAGATTCCAGAACTTTCTGCCACAGAAATGTGAGTAACATGTGTTTTTGAGCCAAATTTTGAGGTTTGCAAAGGATTCTGGGTAACAGAATCTGGTCCGATCCACACAAGTCACCCCATCTTGGATTCCCCTAGGTCTCTAGTTTTCAGAAATGCACAGGTTTGGTAGGTTTCCCTAGGTGGCGGCTGAGCTACAGGCCAAAATCTACAGGTAGGCACTTTGCAAAAAACACCTCTGTTTTCCTTCAAAAATTTGGCTGTGTCCACGTTGCGTTTTGGGGCGTTTCCTGTCGCGGGCGCTAGGCCTACCCACACAAGTGAGGTATCATTTTTATCGGGAGACGTGGGGGAACGCTGGGTGGAAGGAATTTTGTGGCTCCTCTCAGATTCCAGAACTTTCTGCCACAGAAATGTGAGGAACATGTGTTTTTTTAGCCAAATTTTGAGGTTTGCAAAGGATTCTGGGTAACAGAACCTGGTCCGAGCCACACAAGTCACCCCATCTTGGATTCCCCTAGGTCTCTAGTTTTCAGAAATGCACAGATTTGGTAGGTTTCCCTAGGTGGCGGCTGAGCTACAGGCCAAAACCTACAGGTAGGCACTTTGCAAAAAACACCTCTGTTTTCCTTCAAAAATTTGGCTGTGTCCACGTTGCGCTTTGGGGCGTCTCCTGTCGCGGGCGCTAGGCCTACCCACACAAGTGAGGTATCATTTTTATCGGGAGACGTGGGGGAACGCTGGGTGGAAGGAATTTTGTGGCTCCTCTCAGATTCCAGAACTTTCTGCCACAGAAATGTGAGGAACGTGTTTTTTTAGCCACATTTTGAGGTTTGCAAAGGATTCTGGGTAACAGAACCTGGTCCGAGCCACACAAGTCACCCCATCTTGGATTCCCCTAGGTCTCTAGTTTTCAGAAATGCACAGGTTTGGTAGGTTTCCCTAGGTGGCGGCTGAGCTACAGGCCAAAATCTACAGGTAGGCACTTTGCAAAAAACACCTCTGTTTTCCTTAAAAAATTTGGCTGTGTCCACGTTGCGCTTTGGGGCGTTTCCTGTCGCGGGCGCTACGCCTACCCACACAAGTGAGGTATCATTTTTATCGGGAGGCGTGGGGGAACGCTGGGTGGAAGGAAATTTGTGGCTCCTCTCAGATTCCAGAACTTTCTGCCACAGAAATGTGAGGAACATGTGTTTTTTTAGCCAAATTTTGAGGTTTGCAAAGGATTCTGGGTAACAGAACCTGGTCCGAGTCACACAAGTCACCCCATCTTGGATTCCCCTAAGTCTCTAGTTTTCAGAAATGCACAGGTTTGGTAGGTTTCCCTAGGTGGCGGCTGAGCTACAGGCCAAAATCTACAGGTAGGCACTTTGCAAAAAACACCTCTGTTTTCCTTCAAAAATTTGGCTGTGTCCACGTTGCGCTTTGGGGCGTTTCCTGTCGCGGGCGCTAGGCCTACCCACACAAGTGAGGTATCATTTTTATCGGAGAGGCGTGGGGGAACGCTGGGTGGAAGGAAATTTGTGGCTCCTCTCAGATTCCAGAACTTTCTGCCACAGAAATGTGAGGAACATGTGTTTTTTTAACCACATTTTGAGGTTTGCAAAGGATTCTGGGTAACAGAACCTGGTCCGAGCCACACAAGTCACCCCATCTTGGATTCCCCTAGGTCTCTAGTTTTCAGAAATGCACAGGTTTGGTAGGTTTCCCTAGGTGGCGGCTGAGCTACAGGCCAAAATCTACAGGTAGGCACTTTGCAAAAAACACCTCTGTTTTCCTTCAAAAATTTGGCTGTGTCCACGTTAGGCTTTGGGGCGTTTCCTGTCGCGGGCGCTAGGCCTACCCACACAAGTGAGGTATCATTTTGATCGGGAGACGTGGGGGAACGCTGGGTGGAAGGAAATTTGTGGCTCCTCTCAGATTCCAGAACTTTCTGCCACAGAAATGTGAGTAACATGTGTTTTTTAGCCAAATTTTGAGGTTTGCAAAGGATTCTGGGTAACAGAATCTGGTCCGAGCCACACAAGTCACCCCATCTTGGATTCCCCTAGGTCTCTAGTTTTCAGAAATGCACAGGTTTGGTAGGTTTCCCTAGGTGGCGGCTGAGCTACAGGCCAAAATCTACAGGTAGGCACTTTGCAAAAAACACCTCTGTTTTCCTTCAAAAATTTGGCTGTGTCCACGTTGCGTTTTGGGGCATTTCCTGTCACGGGCGCTAGGCCTACCCACACAAGTGAGGTATCATTTTTATCGGGAGACGTGGGGGAACGCTGGGTGGAAGGAATTTTGTGGCTCCTCTCAGATTCCAGAACTTTCTGCCACAGAAATGTGAGGAACATGTGTTTTTTTAGCCAAATTTTGAGGTTTGCAAAGGATTCTGGGTAACAGAACCTGGTCCGAGCCACACAAGTCACCCCATCTTGGATTCCCCTAGGTCTCTAGTTTTCAGAAATGCACAGGTTTGGTAGGTTTCCCTAGGTGGCGGCTGAGCTACAGGCCAAAATCTACAGGTAGGCACTTTGGAAAAAACACCTCTGTTTTCCTTCAAAAATTTGGCTGTGTCCACGTTGCGCTTTGGGGCGTTTCCTGTCACGGGCGCTAGGCCTACCCACACAAGTGAGGTATCATTTTGATCGGGAGGCGTGGGGGAACGCTGGGTGGAAGGAAATTTGTGGCTCCTCTCAGATTCCAGAACTTTCTGCCACAGAAATGTGAGGAACATGTGTTTTTTTAGCCAAATTTTGAGGTTTGCAAAGGATTCTGGGTAACAGAACCTGGTCCGAGCCACACAAGTCACCCCATCTTGGATTCCCCTAGGTCTCTAGTTTTCAGAAATGCACAGGTTTGGTAGGTTTCCCTAGGTGGCGGCTGAGCTACAGGCCAAAATCTACAGGTAGGCACTTTGCAAAAAACACCTCTGTTTTCCTTCAAAAATTTGGCTGTGTCCACGTTAGGCTTTGGGGCGTTTCCTGTCGCGGGCGCTAGGCCTACCAACACAAGTGAGGTATCATTTTGATCGGGAGACGTGGGGGAACGCTGGGTGGAAGGAAATTTGTGGCTCCTCTCAGATTCCAGAACTTTCTGCCACAGAAATGTGAGTAACATGTGTTTTTTAGCCAAATTTTGAGGTTTGCAAAGGATTCTGGGTAACAGAATCTGGTCCGAGCCACACAAGTCACCCCATCTTGGATTCCCCTAGGTCTCTAGTTTTCAGAAATGCACAGGTTTGGTAGGTTTCCCTAGGTGGCGGCTGAGCTACAGGCCAAAATCTACAGGTAGGCACTTTGCAAAAAACACCTCTGTTTTCCTTCAAAAATTTGGCTGTGTCCACGTTGCGTTTTGGGGCGTTTCCTGTCGCGGGCGCTAGGCCTACCCACACAAGTGAGGTATCATTTTTATCGGGAGACGTGGGGGAACGCTAGGTGGAAGGAATTTTTTGGCTCCTCTCAGATTCCAGAACTTTCTGCCACAGAAATGTGAGGAACATGTGTTTTTTTAGCCAAAGTTTGAGGTTTGCAAAGGATTCTGGGTAACAGAACCTGGTCCGAGCCACACAAGTCACCCCATCTTGGATTCCCCTAGGTCTCTAGTTTTCAGAAATGCACAGGTTTGGTAGGTTTCCCTAGGTGGCGGCTGAGCTACAGGCCAAAATCTACAGGTAGGCACTTTGCAAAAAACACCTCTGTTTTCCTTCAAAAATTTGGCTGTGTTCACGTTGCGCTTTGGGGTGTTTCCTGTCGCGGGCGCTAGGCCTACCCACACAAGTGAGGTATCATTTTTATCGGGAGACGTGGGGGAACGCTGGGTGGAAGGAATTTTGTGGCTCCTCTCAGATTCCAGAACTTTCTGCCACAGAAATGTGAGGAACATGTGTTTTTTTAGCCAAATTTTGAGGTTTGCAAAGGATTCTGGGTAACAGAACCTGGTCCGAGCCACACAAGTCACCCCATCTTGGATTCCCCTAGGTCTCTAGCTTTCAGAAATGCACAGGTTTGGTAGGTTTCCCTAGGTGGCGGCTGAGCTACAGGCCAAAATCTACAGGTAGGCACTTTGCAAAAAACACCTCTGTTTTCCTTCAAAAATTTGGCTGTGTCCACGTTGCGCTTCGGGCGTTTCCTGTCGCGGGCGCTAGGCCTACCCACACAAGTGAGGTATCATTTTTATCGGGAGGTGTGGGGGAACGCTGGGTGGAAGGAAATTTGTGGCTCCTCTCAGATTCCAGAACTTTCTGCCACAGAAATGTGAGGAACATGTGTTTTTTTAGCCAAATTTTAAGGGTTTGCAAAGGATTCTGGGTAACAGAACCTGGTCCGAGCCACACAAGTCACCCCATCTTGGATTCCCCTAGGTCTCTAGTTTTCAGAAATGCACAGGTTTGGTAGGTTTCCCTAGGTGGCGGCTGAGCTACAGGCCAAAATCTACAGGTAGGCACTTTGCAAAAAACACCTCTGTTTTCCTTCAAAAATTTGGCTGTGTCCACGTTGCGCTTTGGGGCGTTTCCTGTCGCGGGCGCTAGGCCTACCCACACAAGTGAGGTATCATTTTTATCGGGAGACGTGGGGGAACGCTGGGTGGAAGGAAATTTGTGGCTCCTCTCAGATTCTAGAACTTTCTGCCACAGAAATGTGAGGAACATGTGTTTTTTTAGCCACATTTTGAGGTTTGCAAAGGATTCTGGGTAACAGAACCTGGTCCGAGCCACACAAGTCACCCCATCTTGGATTCCCCTAGGTCTCTAGTTTTCAGAAATGCACAGGTTTGGTAGGTTTCCCTAGGTGGCGGCTGAGCTACAGGCCAATATCTACAGGTAGGCACTTTGCAAAAAACACCTCTGTTTTCCTTCAAAAATTTAGCTGTGTCCACGTTGCGCTTTGGGGCGTTTCCTGTCGCGGGCGCTAGGCCTACCCACACAAGTGAGGTATCATTTTTATCGGGAGACGTGGGGGAACGCTGTGTGAAAGGAAATTTGTGGCTCCTCTCAGATTCCAGAACTTTCTGCCACAGAAATGTGAGGAACATGTGTTTTTTTAGCCAAATTTTGAGCTTTGCAAAGGATTCTGGGTAACAGAACCTGGTCCGAGCTACACAAGTCACCCCATCTTGGATTCCCCTAGGTCTCTAGTTTTCGGAAATGCACAGGTTTGGTAGGTTTCCCTAGGTGGCGGCTGAGCTACAGGCCAAAACCTACAGGTAGGCACTTTGCAAAAAACACCTCTGTTTTCCTTCAAAAATTTGGCTGTGTCCACGTTGCGCTTTGGGGCGTCTCCTGTCGCGGGCGCTAGGCCTACCCACACAAGTGAGGTATCATTTTTATCGGGAGACGTGGGGGAACGCTGGGTGGAAGGAATTTTGTGGCTCCTCTCAGATTCCAGAACTTTCTGCCACAGAAATGTGAGGAACGTGTTTTTTTAGCCACATTTTGAGGTTTGCAAAGGATTCTGGGTAACAGAACCTGGTCCGAGCCACACAAGTCACCCCATCTTGGATTCCACTAGGTCTCTAGTTTTCAGAAATGCACAGGTTTGGTAGGTTTCCCTAGGTGGCGGCTGAGCTACAGGCCAAAATCTACAGGTAGGCACTTTGCAAAAAACACCTCTGTTTTCCTTAAAAAATTTAGCTGTGTCCACGTTGCGCTTTGGGGCGTTTCCTGTCGTGGGCGCTAGGCCTACCCACACAAGTGAGGTATAATTTTTAGAGGGAGACGTGGGGGAACGCTGGGTGGAAGGAAATTTGTGGCTCCTCTCAGATTCCAGAACTTTCTGCCACAGAAATGTGAGTAACATGTGTTTTTTAGCCGAATTTTGAGGTTTGCAAAGGATTCTGGGTAACAGAATCTGGTCCGAGCCACACAAGTCACCCCATTTTGGATTCCCCTAGGTCTCTAGTTTTCAGAAATGCACAGGTTTGGTAGGTTTCCCTAGGTGGCGGCTGAGCTACAGGCCAAAATCTACAGGTAGGCACTTTGGAAAAAACACCTCTGTTTTCCTTCAAAAATTTGGCTGTGTCCACGTTGCGCTTTGGGGCGTTTCCTGTCACGGGCGCTAGGCCTACCCACACAAGTGAGGTATCATTTTTATCGGGAGGCGTGGGGGAACGCTGGGTGGAAGGAAATTTGTGGCTCCTCTCAGATTCCAGAACTTTCTGCCACAGAAATGTGAGGAACATGTGTTTTTTTAGCCAAATTTTGAGGTTTGCAAAGGATTCTGGGTAACAGAACCTGGCCCGAGCCACACAAGTCACCCCATCTTGGATTCCCCTAGGTCTCTAGTTTTCAGAAATGCACAGGTTTGGTAGGTTTCCCTAGGTGGCGGCTGAGCTACAGGCCAAAATCTACAGGTAGGCACTTTGCAAAAAACACCTCTGTTTTCCTTAAAAAATTTGGCTGTGTCCATGTTAGGCTTTGGGGCGTTTCCTGTCGCGGGCGCTAGGCCTACCCACACAAGTGAGGTATCATTTTGATCGGGAGACGTGGGGGAACGCTGGGTGGAAGGAAATTTGTGGCTCCTCTCAGATTCCAGAACTTTCTGCCACAGAAATGTGAGTAACATGTGTTTTTTAGCCAAATTTTGAGGTTTGCAAAGGATTCTGGGTAACAGAATCTGGTCCGATCCACACAAGTCACCCCATCTTGGATTCCCCTAGGTCTCTAGTTTTCAGAAATGCACAGGTTTGGTAGGTTTCCCTAGGTGGCGGCTGAGCTACAGGCCAAAATCTACAGGTAGGCACTTTGCAAAAAACACCTCTGTTTTCCTTCAAAAATTTGGCTGTGTCCACGTTGCGTTTTGGGGCGTTTCCTGTCGCGGGCGCTAGGCCTACCCACACAAGTGAGGTATCATTTTTATCGGGAGACGTGGGGGAACGCTGGGTGGAAGGAATTTTGTGGCTCCTCTCAGATTCCAGAACTTTCTGCCACAGAAATGTGAGGAACATGTGTTTTTTTAGCCAAATTTTGAGGTTTGCAAAGGATTCTGGGTAACAGAACCTGGTCCGAGCCACACAAGTCACCCCATCTTGGATTCCCCTAGGTCTCTAGTTTTCAGAAATGCACAGGTTTGGTAGGTTTCCCTAGGTGGCGGCTGAGCTACAGGCCAAAACCTACAGGTAGGCACTTTGCAAAAAACACCTCTGTTTTCCTTCAAAAATTTGGCTGTGTCCACGTTGCGCTTTGGGGCGACTCCTGTCGCGGGCGCTAGGCCTACCCACACAAGTGAGGTATCATTTTTATCGGGAGACGTGGGGGAACGCTGGGTGGAAGGAATTTTGTGGCTCCTCTCAGATTCCAGAACTTTCTGCCACAGAAATGTGAGGAACGTGTTTTTTTAGCCACATTTTGAGGTTTGCAAAGGATTCTGGGTAACAGAACCTGGTCCGAGCCACACAAGTCACCCCATCTTGGATTCCCCTAGGTCTCTAGTTTTCAGAAATGCACAGGTTTGGTAGGTTTCCCTAGGTGGCGGCTGAGCTACAGGCCAAAATCTACAGGTAGGCACTTTGCAAAAAACACCTCTGTTTTCCTTAAAAAATTTGGCTGTGTCCACATTGCGCTTTGGGGCGTTTCCTGTCGCGGGCGCTACGCCTACCCACACAAGTGAGGTATCATTTTTATAGGGAGGCGTGGGGGAACGCTGGGTGGAAGGAAATTTGTGGCTCCTCTCAGATTCCAGAACTTTCTGCCACAGAAATGTGAGGAACATGTGTTTTTTTAGCCAAATTTTGAGGTTTGCAAAGGATTCTGGGTAACAGAACCTGGTCCGAGTCACACAAGTCACCCCATCTTGGATTCCCCTAAGTCTCTAGTTTTCAGAAATGCACAGGTTTGGTAGGTTTCCCTAGGTGGCGGCTGATCTACAGGCCCAAAATCTACAGGTAGGCACTTTGCAAAAAACACCTCTGTTTTCCTTAAAAAATTTAGCTGTGTCCACGTTGCGCTTTGGGGCGTTTCCTTTCGTGGGCGCTAGGCCTACCCACACAAGTGAGGTATCATTTTTAGAGGGAGACGTGGGGGAACGCTGGGTGGAAGGAAATTTGTGGCTTCTCTCAGATTCCAGAACTTTCTGCCACAGAAATGTGAGGAACATGTGTTTTGTTAGCCAAATATTGAGGTTTGCAAAGGATTCTGGGTAACAGAACCTGGTCCGAGCCACACAAGTCACCCCATCTTGGATTCCCCTAGGTCTCTAGTTTTCAGAAATGCACAGGTTTGGTAGGTTTCCCTAGGTGGCGGCTGAGCTACAGGCCAAAATCTACAGGTAGGCACTTTGCAAAAAACACCTCTGTTTTCCTTCAAAAATTTGGCTGTGTCCACGTTGCGCTTTGGGGCGTTTCCTGTCGCGGGCGCTAGGCCTACCCACACAAGTGAGGTATCATTTTTATCGGAGAGGCGTGGGGGAACGCTGGGTGGAAGGAAATTTGTGGCTCCTCTCAGATTCCAGAACTTTCTGCCACAGAAATGTGAGGAACATGTGTTTTTTTAGCCACATTTTGAGGTTTGCAAAGGATTCTGGGTAACAGAACCTGGTCCGAGCCACACAAGTCACCCCATCTTGGATTCCCCTAGGTCTCTAGTTTTCAGAAATGCACAGGTTTGGTAGGTTTCCCTAGGTGGCGGCTGAGCTACAGGCCAAAATCTACAGGTAGGCACTTTGCAAAAAACACCTCTGTTTTCCTTCAAAAATTTGGCTGTGTCCACGTTAGGCTTTGGGGCGTTTCCTGTCGCGGGCGCTAGGCCTACCCACACAAGTGAGGTATCATTTTGATCGGGTGACGTGGGGGAACGCTGGGTGGAAGGAAATTTGTGGCTCCTCTCAGATTCCAGAACTTTCTGCCACAGAAATGTGAGTAACATGTGTTTTTTAGCCAAATTTTGAGGTTTGCAAAGGATTCTGGGTAACAGAATCTGGTCCGAGCCACACAAGTCACCCCATCTTGGATTCCCCTAGGTCTCTAGTTTTCAGAAATGCACAGGTTTGGTAGGTTTCCCTAGGTGGCGGCTGAGCTACAGGCCAAAATCTACAGGTAGGCACTTTGCAAAAAACACCTCTGTTTTCCTTCAAAAATTTGGCTGTGTCCACGTTGCGTTTTGGGGCATTTCCTGTCACGGGCGCTAGGCCTACCCACACAAGTAAGGTATCATTTTTATCGGGAGACGTGGGGGAACGCTGGGTGGAAGGAATTTTGTGGCTCCTCTCAGATTCCAGAACTTTCTGCCACAGAAATGTGAGGAACATGTGTTTTTTTAGCCAAATTTTGAGGTTTGCAAAGGATTCTGGGTAACAGAACCTGGTCCGAGCCACACAAGTCACCCCATCTTGGATTCCCCTAGGTCTCTAGTTTTCAGAAATGCACAGGTTTGGTAGGTTTCCCTAGGTGACGGCTGAGCTACAGGCCAAAATCTACAGGTAGGCACTTTGGAAAAAACACCTCTGTTTTCCTTCAAAAATGTGGCTGTGTCCACGTTGCGCTTTGGGGCGTTTCCTGTCACGGGCGCTAGGCCTACCCACACAAGTGAGGTATCATTTTTATCGGGAGGCGTGGGGGAACGCTGGGTGGAAGGAAATTTGTGGCTCCTCTCAGATTCCAGAACTTTCTGCCACAGAAATGTGAGGAACATGTGTTTTTTTAGCCAAATTTTGAGGTTTGCAAAGGATTCTGGGTAACAGAACCTGGTCCGAGCCACACAAGTCACCCCATCTTGGATTCCCCTAGGTCTCTAGTTTTCAGAAATGCACAGGTTTGGTAGGTTTCCCTAGGTGGCGGCTGAGCTACAGGCCAAAATCTACAGGTAGGCACTTTGCAAAAAACACCTCTGTTTTCCTTCAAAAATTTGGCTGTGTCCACGTTAGGCTTTGGGGCGTTTCCTGTCGCGGGCGCTAGGCCTACCAACACAAGTGAGGTATCATTTTGATCGGGAGACGTGGGTGAACGCTGGGTGGAAGGAAATTTGTGGCTCCTCTCAGATTCCAGAACTTTCTGCCACAGAAATGTGAGTAACATGTGTTTTTTAGCCAAATTTTGAGGTTTGCAAAGGATTCTGGGTAACAGAATCTGGTCCGAGCCACACAAGTCACCCCATCTTGGATTCCCCTAGGTCTCTAGTTTTCAGAAATGCACAGGTTTGGTAGGTTTCCCTAGGTGGCGGCTGAGCTACAGGCCAAAATCTACAGGTAGGCACTTTGCAAAAAACACCTCTGTTTTCCTTCAAAAATTTGGCTGTGTCCACGTTGCGTTTTGGGGCGTTTCCTGTCGCGGGCGCTAGGCCTACCCACACAAGTGAGGTATCATTTTTATCGGGAGACGTGGGGGAACGCTGGGTGGAAGGAATTTTGTGGCTCCTCTCAGATTCCAGAACTTTCTGCCACAGAAATGTGAGGAACATGTGTTTTTTTAGCCAAAGTTTGAGGTTTGCAAAGGATTCTGGGTAACAGAACCTGGTCCGAGCCACACAAGTCACCCCATCTTGGATTCCCCTAGGTCTCTAGTTTTCAGAAATGCACAGGTTTGGTAGGTTTCCCTAGGTGGCGGCTGAGCTACAGGCCAAAATCTACAGGTAGGCACTTTGCAAAAAACACCTCTGTTTTCCTTCAAAAATTTGGCTGTGTTCACGTTGCGCTTTGGGGTGTTTCCTGTCGCGGGCGCTAGGCCTACCCACACAAGTGAGGTATCATTTTTATCGGGAGACGTGGGGGAACGCTGGGTGGAAGGAATTTTGTGGCTCCTCTCAGATTCCAGAACTTTCTGCCACAGAAATGTGAGGAACATGTGTTTTTTTAGCCAAATTTTGAGGTTTGCAAAGGATTCTGGGTAACAGAACCTGGTCCGAGCCACACAAGTCACCCCATCTTGGATTCCCCTAGGTCTCTAGCTTTCAGAAATGCACAGGTTTGGTAGGTTTCCCTAGGTGGCGGCTGAGCTACAGGCCAAAATCTACAGGTAGGCACTTTGCAAAAAACACCTGTTTTCCTTCAAAAATTTGGCTGTGTCCACGTTGCGCTTCGGGGCGTTTCCTGTCGCGGGCGCTAGGCCTACCCACACAAGTGAGGTATCATTTTTATCAGGAGGTGTGGGGGAACGCTGGGTGGAAGGAAATTTGTGGCTCCTCTCAGATTCCAGAACTTTCTGCCACAGAAATGTGAGGAACATGTGTTTTTTTAGCCAAATTTTAAGGGTTTGCAAAGGATTCTGGATAACAGAACCTGGTCCGAGCCACACAAGTCACCCCATCTTGGATTCCCCTAGGTCTCTAGTTTTCAGAAATGCACAGGTTTGGTAGGTTTCCCTAGGTGGCGGCTGAGCTACAGGCCAAAATCTACAGGTAGGCACTTTGCAAAAAACACCTCTGTTTTCCTTCAAAAATTTGGCTGTGTCCACGTTGCGCTTTGGGGCGTTTCCTGTCGCGGGCGCTAGGCCTACCCACACAAGTGAGGTATCATTTTTATCGGGAGACGTGGGGGAACGCTGTGTGAAAGGAAATTTGTGGCTCCTCTCAGATTCCAGAACTTTCTGCCACAGAAATGTGAGGAACATGTGTTTTTTTAGCCAAATTTTGAGCTTTGCAAAGGATTCTGGGTAACAGAACCTGGTCCGAGCCACACAAGTCACCCCATCTTGGATTCCCCTAGGTCTCTAGTTTTCAGAAATGCACAGGTTTGGTAGGTTTCCCTAGGTGGCGGCTGAGCTACAGGCCAAAATCTACAGGTAGGCACTTTGCAAAAAACACCTCTGTTTTCCTTCAAAAATTTGGCTGTGTCCACGTTGCGCTTTGGGGCGTTTCCTGTCGCGGGCGCTAGGCCTACCCACACAAGTGAGGTATCATTTTTATCGGGAGACGTGGGGGAACGCTGGGTGGAAGGAAATTTGTGGCTCCTCTCAGATTCCAGAACTTTCTGCCACAGAAATTTGAGGAACATGTGTTTTTTTAGCCAAATTTTGAGGTTTGCAAAGGATTCTGGGTAACAGAATCTGGTCCGAGCCACACAAGTCACCCCATCTTGGATTCCCCTAGGTCTCTAGTTTTCAGAAAGGCACAGGTTTCGTAGGTTTCCCTATGTGGCGGCTGAGCTACAGGCCAAAATCTACAGGTAGGCACTTTGCAAAAAACACCTCTGTTTTCCTTCAAAAATTTGGCTGTGTTCACATTGCGCTTTGGGGCGTTTCCTGTCGCGGGCGCTAGGCCTACCCACACAAGTGAGGTATCATTTTTATCGGGAGACGTGGGGGAACGCTGGGTGGAAGGAATTTTGTGGCTCCTCTCAGATTCCAGAACTTTCTGCCACAGAAATTTGAGGAACATGTGTTTTTTTAGCCAAATTTTGAGGTTTGCAAAGGATTCTGGGTAACAGAATCTGGTCCGAGCCACACAAGTCACCCCATCTTGGATTCCCCTAGGTCTCTAGTTTTCAGAAAGGCACAGGTTTCGTAGGTTTCCCTATGTGGCGGCTGAGCTACAGGCCAAAATCTACAGGTAGGCACTTTGCAAAAAACACCTCTGTTTTCCTTCAAAATTTGGCTGTGTTCACATTGCGCTTTGGGGCGTTTCCTGTCACGGGCGCTAGGCCTACCCACACAAGTGAGGTATCATTTTTATCGGGAGACGTGGGGGAACGCTGGGTGGAAGGAATTTTGTGGCTCCTCTCAGATTCCAGAACTTTCTGCCACAGAAATGTGAGGAACATGTGTTTTTTTAGCCAAATTTTGAGGTTTGCAAAGGATTCTGGGTAACAGAACCTGGTCCGAGCCACACAAGTCACCCCATCTTGGATTCCCCTAGGTCTCTAGTTTTCAGAAATGCACAGGTTTGGTAGGTTTCCCTAGGTGGCGGCTGAGCTACAGGCCAAAATCTACAGGTAGGCACTTTGCAAAAAACACCTCTGTTTTCCTTCAAAAATTTGGCTGTGTCCACGTTGCGCTTCGGGGCGTTTCCTGTCGCGGGCGCTAGGCCTACCCACACAAGTGAGGTATCATTTTTATCGGGAGGTGTGGGGGAACGCTGGGTGCAAGGAAATTTGTGGCTCCTCTCAGATTCCAGAACTTTCTGCCACAGAAATGTGAGGAACATGTGTTTTTTTAGCCAAATTTTGAGGTTTGCAAAGGATTCTGGGTAACAGAACCTGGTCCGAGCCACACAAGTCACCCCATCTTGGATTCCCCTAGGTCTCTAGTTTTCAGAAATGCACAGGTTTGGTAGGTTTCCCTAGGTGGCGGCTGAGCTACAGGCCAAAATCTACAGGTAGGCACTTTGCAAAAAACACCTCTGTTTTCCTTCAAAAATTTGGCTGTGTCCACGTTGCGCTTTGGGGCGTTTCCTGTCGCGGGCGCTAGGCCTACCCACACAAGTGAGGTATCATTTTTATCGGGAGACGTGGGGGAACGCTGGGTGGAAGGAAATTTGTGGCTCCTTTCAGATTCCAGAACTTTCTGCCACAGAAATGTGAGGAACATGTGTTTTTTTAGCCAGATTTTGAGCTTTGCAAAGGATTCTGGGTAACAGAACCTGGTCCGAGCCACACAAGTCACCCCATCTTGGATTCCCCTAGGTCTCTAGTTTTCAGAAATGCACAGGTTTGGTAGGTTTCCCTAGGTGGCGGCTGAGCTACAGGCCAATATCTACAGGTAGGCACTTTGCAAAAAACACCTCTATTTTCCTTCAAAAATTTGGCTGTGTCCACGTTGCGCTTTGGGGCGTTTCCTGTCGCGGGCGCTAGGCCTACCCACACAAGTGAGGTATCATTTTTATAGGGAGACGTGGGGGAACGCTGGGTGGAAGGAAATTTGTGGCTCCTCTCAGATTCCAGAACTTTCTGCCACAGAAATGTGAGGAACATGTGTTTTTTTAGCCACATTTTGAGGTTTGCAAAGGATTCTGGGTAACAGAACCTGGTCCGAGCCACACAAGTCACCCCATCTTGGATTCCCCTAGGTCTCTAGTTTTCAGAAATGCACAGGTTTGGTAGGTTTCCCTAGGTGGCGGCTGAGCTACAGGCCAAAATCTACAGGTAGGCACTTTGCAAAAAACACCTCTGTTTTCCTTCAAAAATTTGGCTGTGTCCACGTTGCGCTTTGGGGCGTTTCCTGTCGCGGGCGCTAGGCCTACCCACACAAGTGAGGTATCATTTTTATCGGGAGACGTGGGGGAACGCTGGGTGGAAGGAAATTTGTGGCTCCTCTCAGATTCCAGAACTTTCTGCCACGCAAATGTGAGGAGCATGTGTTTTTTTAGCCAAATTTTGAGGTTTGCAAAGGATTCTGGGTAACAGAATCTGGTCCGAGCCACACAAGTCACCCCATCTTGGATTCCCCTAGGTCTCTAGTTTTCAGAAATGCACAGGTTTCGTAGGTTTTTCCTAGGTGGCGGCTGAGCTACAGGCCAATATCTACAGGTAGGCACTTTGCACAAAGCACCTCTGTTTTCCTTCAAAAATTTGGCTGTGTCCACGTTGCGCTTTGGGGCGTTTCCTGTCGCGGGCGCTAGGCCTACCCACACAAGTGAGGTATCATTTTTATCGGGAGACGTGGGGGAACGCTGGGTGGAAGGAAATTTGTGGCTCCTCTCAGATTCCAGAACTTTCTGCCACAGAAATGTGAGGAACATGTGTTTTTTTAGCCAAATTTTGAGGTTTGCAAAGGATTCTGGGTAACAGAACCTGGTCCGAGCCACACAAGTCACCCCATCTTGGATTCCCCTAGGTCTCTAGTTTTCAGAAATGCACAGGTTTGGTAGGTTTCCCTAGGTGGCGGCTGAGCTACAGGCCAAAATCTACAGGTAGGCACTTTGCAAAAAACACCTCTGTTTTCCTTCAAAAATTTAGCTGTGTCCACGTTGCGCTTTGGGGCGTTTCCTGTCGCGGGCGCTAGGCCTACCCACACAAGTGAGGTATAATTTTTATCGGGAGACGTGGGGGAACGCTGGGTGGAAGGAATTTTGTGGCTCCTCTCAGATTCCAGAACTTTCTGCCACAGAAATTTGAGGAACATGTGTTTTTTTAGCCAAATTTTGAGGTTTGCAAAGGATTCTGGGTAACAGAATCTGGTCCGAGCCACACAAGTCACCCCATCTTGGATTCCCCTAGGTCTCTAGTTTTCAGAAATGCACAGGTTTGGTAGGTTTCCCTAGGTGGCGGCTGAGCTACAGGCCAAAATCTACAGGTAGGCACTTTGCAAAAAACACCTCTGTTTTCCTTCAAAAATTTGGCTGTGTTCACATTGCGCTTTGGGGCGTTTCCTGTCGCGGGCGCTAGGCCTACCCACACAAGTTAGGTATCATTTTTATCGGGAGACGTGGGGGAACGCTGGGTGGAAGGAATTTTGTGGCTCCTCTCAGATTCCAGAACTTTCTGCCACAGAAATTTGAGGAACATGTGTTTTTTTAGCCAAATTTTGAGGTTTGCAAAGGATTCTGGGTAACAGAATCTGGTCCGAGCCACACAAGTCACCCCATCTTGGATTCCCCTAGGTCTCTAGTTTTCAGAAAGGCACAGGTTTCGTAGGTTTCTCTATGTGGCGGCTGAGCTACAGGCCAAAATCTACAGGTAGGCACTTTGCAAAAAACACCTCTGTTTTCCTTCAAAAATTTGGCTGTGTTCACATTGCGCTTTGGGGCGTTTCCTGTCGCGGGCGCTAGGCCTACCCACACAAGTGAGGTATCATTTTTATCGGGAGACGTGGGGGAACGCTGGGTGGAAGGAATTTTGTGGCTCCTCTCAGATTCCAGAACTTTCTGCCACAGAAATGTGAGGAACATGTGTTTTTTTAGCCAAATTTTGAGGTTTGCAAAGGATTCTGGGTAACAGAACCTGGTCCGAGCCACACAAGTCACCCCATCTTGGATTCCCCTAGGTCTCTAGTTTTCAGAAATGCACAGGTTTGGTAGGTTTCCCTAGGTGGCGGCTGAGCTACAGGCCAAAATCTACAGGTAGGCACTTTGCAAAAAACACCTCTGTTTTCCTTCAAAAATGTGGCTGTGTCCACGTTGCGCTTCGGGGCGTTTCCTGTCGAGGGCGCTAGGCCTACCCACACAAGTGAGGTATCATTTTTATCGGGAGGTGTGGGGGAACGCTGGGTGCAAGGAAATTTGTGGCTCCTCTCAGATTCCAGAACTTTCTGCCACAGAAATGTGAGGAACATGTGTTTTTTTAGCCAAATTTTGAGGTTTGCAAAGGATTCTGGGTAACAGAACCTGGTCCGAGCCACACAAGTCACCCCATCTTGGATTCCCCTAGGTCTCTAGTTTTCAGAAATGCACAGGTTTGGTAGGTTTCCCTAGGTGGCGGCTGAGCTACAGGCCAAAATCTACAGGTAGGCACTTTGCAAAAAACACCTCTGTTTTCCTTCAAAAATTTGGCTGTGTCCACGTTGCGCTTTGGGGCGTTTCCTGTCGCGGGCGCTAGGCCTACCCACACAAGTGAGGTATCATTTTTATCGGGAGACGTGGGGGAACGCTGGGTGGAAGGAAATTTGTGGCTCCTTTCAGATTCCAGAACTTTCTGCCACAGAAATGTGAGGAACATGTGTTTTTTTAGCCAAATTTTGAGCTTTGCAAAGGATTCTGGGTAACAGAACCTGGTCCGAGCCACACAAGTCACCCCATCTTGGATTCCCCTAGGTCTCTAGTTTTCAGAAATGCACAGGTTTGGTAGGTTTCCCTAGGTGGCGGCTGAGCTACAGGCCAATATCTACAGGTAGGCACTTTGCAAAAAACACCTCTATTTTCCTTCAAAAATTTGGCTGTGTCCACGTTGCGCTTTGGGGCGTTTCCTGTCGCGGGTGCTAGACCTACCCACACAAGTGAGGTATCATTTTTATCGGGAGACGTGGGGGAACGCTGGGTGGAAGGAAATTTGTGGCTCCTCTCAGATTCCAGAACTTTCTGCCACAGAAATGTGAGGAACATGTGTTTTTTTAGCCACATTTTGAGGTTTGCAAAGGATTCTGGGTAACAGAACCTGGTCCGAGCCACACAAGTCACCCCATCTTGGATTCCCCTAGGTCTCTAGTTTTCAGAAATGCACAGGTTTGGTAGGTTTCCCTAGGTGGCGGCTGAGCTACAGGCCAAAATCTACAGGTAGGCACTTTGCAAAAAACACCTCTGTTTTCCTTCAAAAATTTGGCTGTGTCCACGTTGCGCTTTGGGGCGTTTCCTGTCGCGGGCGCTAGGCCTACCCACACAAGTGAGGTATCATTTTTATCGGGAGACGTGGGGGAACGCTGGGTGGAAGGAAATTTGTGGCTCCTCTCAGATTCCAGAACTTTCTGCCACAGAAATGTGAGGAGCATGTGTTTTTGTAGCCAAATTTTGAGGTTTGCAAAGGATTCTGGGTAACAGAATCTGGTCCGAGCCACACAAGTCACCCCATCTTGGATTCCCCTAGGTCTCTAGTTTTCAGAAATGCACAGGTTTCGTAGGTTTTTCCTAGGTGGCGGCTGAGCTACAGGCCAATATCTACAGGTAGGCACTTTGCACAAAGCACCTCTGTTTTCCTTCAAAAATTTGGCTGTGTCCACGTTGCGCTTTGGGGCGTTTCCTGTCGCGGGCGCTAGGCCTACCCACACAAGTGAGGTATCATTTTTATCGGGAGACGTGGGGGAACGCTGGGTGGAAGGAAATTTGTGGCTCCTCTCAGATTCCAGAACTTTCTGCCACAGAAATGTGAGGAACATGTGTTTTTTTAGCCAAATTTTGAGGTTTGCAAAGGATTCTGGGTAACAGAACCTGGTCCGAGCCACACAAGTCACCCCATCTTGGATTCCCCTAGGTCTCTAGTTTTCAGAAATGCACAGGTTTGGTAGGTTTCCCTAGGTGGCGGCTGAGCTACAGGCCAAAATCTACAGGTAGGCACTTGGCAAAAAACACCTCTGTTTTCCTTCAAAAATTTAGCTGTGTCCACGTTGCGCTTTGGGGCGTTTCCTGTCGCGGGCGCTAGGCCTACCCACACAAGTGAGGTATAATTTTTATCGGGAGACGTGGGGGAACGCTGGGTGGAACGAAATTTGTGGCTCCTCTCAGATTCCAGAACTTTCTGCCACAGAAATGTGAGGAGCATGTGTTTTTTTAGCCAAATTTTGAGGTTTGCAAAGGATTCTGGGTAACAGAACCTGGTCCGAGCCACACAAGTCACCCCATCTTGGATTCCCCTAGGTCTCTAGTTTTCGGAAATGCACAGGTTTGGTAGGTTTCCCTAGGTGGCGGCTGAGCTACAGGCCAAAACCTACAGGTAGGCACTTTGCAAAAAACACCTCTGTTTTCCTTCAAAAATTTGGCTGTGTCCACGTTGCGCTTTGGGGCGTCTCCTGACGCGGGCGCTAGGCCTACCCACACAAGTGAGGTATCATTTTTATCGGGAGACGTGGGGGAACGCTGGGTGGAAGGAATTTTGTGGCTCCTCTCAGTTTCCAGAACTTTCTGCCACAGAAATTTGAGGAACGTGTTTTTTTAGCCACATTTTGAGGTTTGCAAAGGATTCTGGGTAACAGAACCTGGTCCGAGCCACACAAGTCACCCCATCTTGGATTCCCCTAGGTCTCTAGTTTTCAGAAATGCACAGGTTTGGTAGGTTTCCCTAGGTGGCGGCTGAGCTACAGGCCAAAATCTACAGGTAGGCACTTTGCAAAAAACACCTCTGTTTTCCTTAAAAAATTTAGCTGTGTCCACGTTGCGCTTTGGGGCGTTTCCTGTCGTGGGCGCTAGGCCTACCCACACAAGTGAGGTATAATTTTTAGAGGGAGACGTGGGGGAACGCTGGGTGGAAGGAAATTTGTGGCTTCTCTCAGATTCCAGAACTTTCTGCCACAGAAATGTGAGGAACATGTGTTTTGTTAGCCAAATTTTGAGGTTTGCAAAGGGATTCTGGGTAACAGAACCTGGTCCGAGCCACACAAGTCACCCCATCTTGGATTCCCCTAGGTCTCTAGTTTTCAGAAATGCACAGGTTTGGTAGGTTTCCCTAGGTGGCGGCTGAGCTACAGGCCAAAATCTACAGGTAGGCACTTTGCAAAAAACACCTCTGTTTTCCTTCAAAAATTTGGCTGTGTCCACGTTGCGCTTTGGGGCGTTTCCTGTCGCGGGCGCTAGGCCTACCCACACAAGTGAGGTATCATTTTGATCGGGAGACGTGGGGGAACGCTGGGTGGAAGGAAATTTGTGGCTCCTCTCAGATTCCAGAACTTTCTGCCACAGAAATGTGAGTAACATGTGTTTTTTAGCCAAATTTTGAGGTTTGCAAAGGATTCTGGGTAACAGAATCTGGTCCGAGCCACAGAAGTCACCCCATTTTGGATTCCCCTAGGTCTCTAGTTTTCAGAAATGCACAGGTTTGGTAGGTTTCCCTAGGTGGCGGCTGAGCTACAGGCCAAAATCTACAGGTAGGCACTTTGGAAAAAACACCTCTGTTTTCCTTCAAAAATTTGGCTGTGTCCACGTTGCGCTTTGGGGCGTTTCCTGTCACGGGCGCTAGGCCTACCCACACAAGTGAGGTATCATTTTTA
Source organism: Pleurodeles waltl (assembly GCF_031143425.1). Classification (NCBI taxonomy): domain Eukaryota; kingdom Metazoa; phylum Chordata; class Amphibia; order Caudata; family Salamandridae; genus Pleurodeles; species Pleurodeles waltl. Next base: position 637,383,615 of record NC_090439.1, read on the forward strand.
TCGGGAGGCGTGGGGGAACGCTGGGTGGAAGGAAATTTGTGGCTCCTCTCAGATTCCAGAACTTTCTGCCACAGAAATGTGAGGAACATGTGTTTTTTTAGCCAAATTTTGAGGTTTGCAAAGGATTCTGGGTAACAGAACCTGGTCCGAGCCACACAAGTCACCCCATCTTGGATTCCCCTAGGTCTCTAGTTTTCAGAAATGCACAGGTTTGGTAGGTTTCCCTAGGTGGCGGCTGAGCTACAGGCCAAAATCTACAGGTAGGCACTTTGCAAAAAACACCTCTGTTTTCCTTCAAAAATTTGGCTGTGTCCACGTTAGGCTTTGGGGCGTTTCCTGTCGCGGGCGCTAGGCCTACCCACACAAGTGAGGTATCATTTTGATCGGGAGACGTGGGGGAACGCTGGGTGGAAGGAAATTTGTGGCTCCTCTCAGATTCCAGAACTTTCTGCCACAGAAATGTGAGTAACATGTGTTTTTTAGCCAAATTTTGAGGTTTGCAAAGGATTCTGGGTAACAGAATCTGGTCCGATCCACACAAGTCACCCCATCTTGGATTCCCCTAGGTCTCTAGTTTTCAGAAATGCACAGGTTTGGTAGGTTTCCCTAGGTGGCGGCTGAGCTACAGGCCAAAATCTACAGGTAGGCACTTTGCAAAAAACACCTCTGTTTTCCTTCAAAAATTTGGCTGTGTCCACGTTGCGTTTTGGGGCGTTTCCTGTCGCGGGCGCTAGGCCTACCCACACAAGTGAGGTATCATTTTTATCGGGAGACGTGGGGGAACGCTGGGTGGAAGGAATTTTGTGGCTCCTCTCAGATTCCAGAACTTTCTGCCACAGAAATGTGAGGAACATGTGTTTTTTTAGCCAAATTTTGAGGTTTGCAAAGGATTCTGGGTAACAGAACCTGGTCCGAGCCACACAAGTCACCCCATCTTGGATTCCCCTAGGTCTCTAGTTTTCAGAAATGCACAGGTTTGGTAGGTTTCCCTAGGTGGCGGCTGAGCTACAGGCCAAAACCTACAGGTAGGCACTTTGCAAAAAACACCTCTGTTTTCCTTCAAAAATTTGGCTGTGTCCACGTTGCGCTTTGGGGCATCTCCTGTCGCGGGCGCTAGGCCTACCCACACAAGTGAGGTATCATTTTTATCGGGAGACGTGGGGGGAACGCTGGGTGGAAGGAATTTTGTGGCTCCTCTCAGATTCCAGAACTTTCTGCCACAGAAATGTGAGAGACGTGTTTTTTTAGCCACATTTTGAGGTTTGCAAAGGATTCTGGGTAACAGAACCTGGTCCGAGCCACACAAGTCACCCCATCTTGGATTCCCCTAGGTCTCTAGTTTTCAGAAATGCACAGGTTTGGTAGGTTTCCCTAGGTGGCGGCTGAGCTACAGGCCAAAATCTACAGGTAGGCACTTTGCAAAAAACACCTCTGTTTTCCTTAAAAAATTTGGCTGTGTCCACGTTGCGCTTTGGGGCGTTTCCTGTCGCGGGCGCTACGCCTACCCACACAAGTGAGGTATCATTTTTATCGGGAGGCGTGGGGGGAACGCTGGGTGGAAGGAAATTTGTGGCTCCTCTCAGATTCCAGAACTTTCTGCCACAGAAATGTGAGGAACATGTGTTTTTTTAGCCAAATTTTGAGGTTTGCAAAGGATTCTGGGTAACAGAACCTGGTCCGAGTCACACAAGTCAGCCCATCTTGGATTCCCCTAAGTCTCTAGTTTTCAGAAATGCACAGGTTTGGTAGGTTTCCCTAGGTGGCGGCTGATCTACAGGCCAAAATCTACAGGTAGGCACTTTGCAAAAAACACCTCTGTTTTCCTTAAAAAATTTAGCTGTGTCCACGTTGCCCTTTGGGGCGTTTCCTGTCGTGGGCGCTAGGCCTACCCACACAAGTGAGGTATCATTTTTAGAGGGAGACGTGGGGGAACGCTGGGTGGAAGGAAATTTGTGGCTTCTCTCAGATTCCAGAACTTTCTGCCACAGAAATGTGAGGAACATGTGTTTTGTTAGCCAAATTTTGAGGTTTGCAAAGGATTCTGGGTAACAGAACCTGGTCCGAGCCACACAAGTCACCCCATCTTGGATTCCCCTAGGTCTCTAGTTTTCAGAAATGCACAGGTTTGGTAGGTTTCCCTAGGTGGCGGCTGAGCTACAGGCCAAAATCTACAGGTAGGCACTTTGCAAAAAACACCTCTGTTTTCCTTCAAAAATTTGGCTGCGTCCACGTTGCGCTTTGGGGCGTTTCCTGTCGCGGGCGCTAGGCCTACCCACACAAGTGAGGTATCATTTTTATCGGGAGGCGTGGGGGGAACGCTGGGTGGAAGGAAATTTGTGGCTCCTCTCAGATTCCAGAACTTTCTGCCACAGAAATGTGAGGAACATGTGTTTTTTTTTAGCCAAATTTTGAGGTTTGCAAAGGATTCTGGGTAACAGAACCTGGTCCGAGCCACACAAGTCACCCCATCTTGGATTCCCCTAGGTCTCTAGTTTTCAGAAATGCACAGGTTTGGTAGGTTTCCCTAGGTGGCGGCTGAGCTACAGGCCAAAATCTACAGGTAGGCACTTTGCAAAAAACACCTCTGTTTTCCTTCAAAAATGTGGCTGTGTCCACGTTGCGCTTTGGGGCGTTTCCTGTCGCGGGCGCTAGGCCTACCCACACAAGTGAGGTATCATTTTTATCGGGAGACGTGGGGGAACGCTGGGTGGAAGGAAATTTGTGGCTCCTCTCAGATTCCAGAACTTTCTGCCACAGAAATGTGAGGAACATGTGTTTTTTTTAGCCACATTTTGAGGTTTGCAAAGGATTCTGGGTAACAGAACCTGGTCCGAGCCACACAAGTCACCCCATCTTGGATTCCCCTAGGTCTCTAGTTTTCAGAAATGCACAGGTTTGGTAGGTTTCCCTAGGTGGCGGCTGAGCTACAGGCCAATATCTACAGGTAGGCACTTTGCAAAAAACACCTCTGTTTTCCTTCAAAAATTTAGCTGTGTCCACGTTGCGCTTTGGGGCGTTTCCTGTCGCGGGCGCTAGGCCTACCCACACAAGTGAGGTATCATTTTTATCGGGAGATGTGGGGGGAACGCTGTGTGAAAGGAAAATTTGTGGCTCCTCTCAGATTCCAGAACTTTCTGCCACAGAAATGTGAGGAACATGTGTTTTTTTAGCCAAATTTTGAGCTTTGCAAAGGATTCTGGGTAACAGAACCTGGTCCGAGCCACACAAGTCACCCCATCTTGGATTCCCCTAGGTCTCTAGTTTTCAGAAATGCACAGGTTTGGTAGGTTTCCCTAGGTGGCGGCTGAGCTACAGGCCAAAATCTACAGGTAGGCACTTTGCAAAAAACACCTCTGTTTTCCTTCAAAAATTTGGCTGTGTCCACGTTGCGCTTTGGGGCGTTTCCTGTCGCGGGCCTAGGCCTACCCACACAAGTGAGGTATCATTTTTATCGGGAGACGTGGGGGAACGCTGGGTGGAAGGAAATTTGTGGCTCCTCTCAGATTCCAGAACTTTCTGCCACAGAAATTTGAGGAACATGTGTTTTTTTTAGCCAAATTTTGAGGTTTGCAAAGGATTCTGGGTAACAGAATCTGGTCCGAGCCACAGAAGTCACCCCATCTTGGATTCCCCTAGGTCTCTAGTTTTCAGAAAGGCACAGGTTTCGTAGGTTTCCCTATGTGGCGGCTGAGCTACAGGCCAAAATCTACAGGTAGGCACTTTGCAAAAAACACCTCTGTTTTCCTTCAAAAATTTGGCTGTGTTCACATTGCGCTTTGGGGCGTTTCCTGTCGCGGGCGCTAGGCCTACCCACACAAGTGAGGTATCATTTTTATCGGGAGACGTGGGGGAACGCTGGGTGGAAGGAATTTTGTGGCTCCTCTCAGATTCCAGAACTTTCTGCCACAGAAATTTGAGGAACATGTGTTTTTTTAGCCAAATTTTGAGGTTTGCAAAGGATTCTGGGTAACAGAATCTGGTCCGAGCCACACAAGTCACCCCATCTTGGATTCCCCTAGGTCTCTAGTTTTCAGAAAGGCACAGGTTTCGTAGGTTTCCCTATGTGGCGGCTGAGCTACAGGCCAAAATCTACAGGTAGGCACTTTGCAAAAAACACCTCTGTTTTCCTTCAAAAATTTGGCTGTGTTCACATTGCGCTTTGGGGCGTTTCCTGTCGCGGGCGCTAGGCCTACCCACACAAGTGAGGTATCATTTTTATCGGGAGACGTGGGGGAACGCTGGGTGGAAGGAATTTTGTGGCTCCTCTCAGATTCCAGAACTTTCTGCCACAGAAATGTGAGGAACATGTGTTTTTTTAGCCAAATTTTGAGGTTTGCAAAGGATTCTGGGTAACAGAACCTGGTCCGAGCCACACAAGTCACCCCATCTTGGATTCCCCTAGGTCTCTAGTTTTCAGAAATGCACAGGTTTGGTAGGTTTCCCTAGGTGGCGGCTGAGCTACAGGCCAAAATCTACAGGTAGGCACTTTGCAAAAAACACCTCTGTTTTCCTTCAAAAATTTGGCTGTGTCCACGTTGCGCTTCGGGGCGTTTCCTGTCGCGGGCGCTAGGCCTACCCACACAAGTGAGGTATCATTTTTATCGGGAGACGTGGGGGAACGCTGGGTGGAAGGAATTTTGTGGCTCCTCTCAGATTCCAGAACTTTCTGCCACAGAAATGTGAGGAACATGTGTTTTTTTAGCCAAATTTTGAGGTTTGCAAAGGATTCTGGGTAACAGAATCTGGTCCGAGCCACACAAGTCACCCCATCTTGGATTCCCCTAGGTCTCTAGTTTTCAGAAATGCACAGGTTTCGTAGGTTTTTCCTAGGTGGCGGCTGAGCTACAGGCCAATATCTACAGGTAGGCACTTTGCAAAAAACACCTCTGTTTTCCTTCAAAAATTTGGCTGTGTCCACGTTGCGCTTTGGGGCGTTTCCTGTCGCGGGCGCTAGGCCTACCCACACAAGTGAGGTATCATTTTTATCGGGAGACGTGGGGGAACGCTGGGTGGAAGGAAATTTGTGGCTCCTCTCAGATTCCAGAACTTTCTGCCACAGAAATGTGAGGAACATGTGTTTTTTTAGCCAAATTTTGAGGTTTGCAAAGGATTCTGGGTAACAGAACCTGGTCCGAGCCACACAAGTCACCCCATCTTGGATTCCCCTAGGTCTCTAGTTTTCAGAAATGCACAGGTTTGGTAGGTTTCCCTAGGTGGCGGCTGAGCTACAGGCCAAAATCTACAGGTAGGCACTTTGCAAAAAACACCTCTGTTTTCCTTCAAAAATTTGGCTGTGTTCACATTGCGCTTTGGGGCGTTTCCTGTCGCGGGCGCTAGGCCTACCCACACAAGTGAGGTATCATTTTTATCGGGAGACGTGGGGGAACGCTGGGTGGAAGGAATTTTGTGGCTCCTCTCAGATTCCAGAACTTTCTGCCACAGAAATGTGAGGAACATGTGTTTTTTTAGCCAAATTTTGAGGTTTGCAAAGGATTCTGGGTAACAGAACCTGGTCCGAGCCACACAAGTCACCCCATCTTGGATTCCCCTAGGTCTCTAGTTTTCAGAAATGCACAGGTTTGGTAGGTTTCCCTAGGTGGCGGCTGAGCTACAGGCCAAAATCTACAGGTAGGCACTTTGCAAAAAACACCTCTGTTTTCCTTCAAAAATTTGGCTGTGTCCACGTTGCGCTTCGGGGCGTTTCCTGTCGCGGGCGCTAGTCCTACCCACACAAGTGAGGTATCATTTTTATCGGGAGGTGTGGGGGAACGCTGGGTGCAAGGAAATTTGTGGCTCCTCTCAGATTCCAGAACTTTCTGCCACAGAAATGTGAGGAACATGTGTTTTTTTAGCCAAATTTTGAGGTTTGCAAAGGATTCTGGGTAACAGAACCTGGTCCGAGCCACACAAGTCACCCCATCTTGGATTCCCCTAGGTCTCTAGTTTTCAGAAATGCACAGGTTTGGTAGGTTTCCCTAGGTGGCGGCTGAGCTACAGGCCAAAATCTACAGGTAGGCACTTTGCAAAAAACACCTCTGTTTTCCTTCAAAAATTTGGCTGTGTCCACGTTGCGCTTTGGGGCGTTTCCTGTCGCGGGCGCTAGGCCTACCCACACAAGTGAGGTATCATTTTTATCGGGAGACGTGGGGGAACGCTGGGTGGAAGGAAATTTGTGGCTCCTTTCAGATTCCAGAACTTTCTGCCACAGAAATGTGAGGAACATGTGTTTTTTTAGCCAAATTTTGAGCTTTGCAAAGGATTCTGGGTAACAGAACCTGGTCCGAGCCACACAAGTCACCCCATCTTGGATTCCCCTAGGTCTCTAGTTTTCAGAAATGCACAGGTTTGGTAGGTTTCCCTAGGTGGCGGCTGAGCTACAGGCCAATATCTACAGGTAGGCACTTTGCAAAAAACACCTCTATTTTCCTTCAAAAATTTGGCTGTGTCCACGTTGCGCTTTGGGGCGTTTCCTGTCGCGGGCGCTAGGCCTACCCACACAAGTGAGGTATCATTTTTATCGGGAGACGTGGGTGAACGCTGGGTGGAAGGAAATTTGTGGCTCCTCTCAGATTCCAGAACTTTCTGCCACAGAAATGTGAGGAACATGTGTTTTTTTAGCCACATTTTGAGGTTTGCAAAGGATTCTGGGTAACAGAACCTGGTCCGAGCCACACAAGTCACCCCATCTTGGATTCCCCTAGGTCTCTAGTTTTCAGAAATGCACAGGTTTGGTAGGTTTCCCTAGGTGGCGGCTGAGCTACAGGCCAAAATCTACAGGTAGGCACTTTGCAAAAAACACCTCTGTTTTCCTTCAAAAATTTGGCTGTGTCCACGTTGCGCTTTGGGGTGTTTCCTGTCGCGGGCGCTAGGCCTACCCACACAAGTGAGGTATCATTTTTATCGGGAGACGTGGGGGAACGCTGGGTGGAAGGAAATTTGTGGCTCCTCTCAGATTCCAGAACTTTCTGCCACAGAAATGTGAGGAGCATGTGTTTTTTTAGCCAAATTTTGAGGTTTGCAAAGGATTCTGGGTAACAGAACCTGGTCCGAGCCACACAAGTCACCCCATCTTGGATTCCCCTAGGTCTCTAGTTTTCAGAAATGCACAGGTTTGGTAGGTTTCCCTAGGTGGCGGCTGAGCTACAGGCCAAAATCTACAGGTAGGCACTTTGCAAAAAACACCTCTGTTTTCCTTCAAAAATTTAGCTGTGTCCACGTTGCGCTTTGGGGCGTTTCCTGTCGCGGGCGCTAGGCCTACCCACACAAGTGAGGTATAATTTTTATCGGGAGACGTGGGGGAACGCTGGGTGGAACGAAATTTGTGGCTCCTCTCAGATTCCAGAACTTTCTGCCACAGAAATGTGAGGAGCATGTGTTTTTTTAGCCAAATTTTGAGGTTTGCAAAGGATTCTGGGTAACAGAACCTGGTCCGAGCCACACAAGTCACCCCATCTTGGATTCCCCTAGGTCTCTAGTTTTCGGAAATGCACAGGTTTGGTAGGTTTCCCTAGGTGGCGGCTGAGCTACAGGCCAAAACCAACAGGTAGGCACTTTGCAAAAAACACCTCTGTTTTCCTTCAAAAATTTGGCTGTGTCCACATTGCGCTTTGGGGCGTCTCCTGTCGCGGGCGCTAGGCCTACCCACACAAGTGAGGTATCATTTTTATCGGGAGACGTGGGGGAACGCTGGGTGGAAGGAATTTTGTGGCTCCTCTCAGATTCCAGAACTTTCTGCCACAGAAATGTGAGGAACGTGTTTTTTTAGGCACATTTTGAGGTTTGCAAAGGATTCTGGGTAACAGAACCTGGTCCGAGCCACACAAGTTACCCCATCTTGGATTCCCCTAGGTCTCTAGTTTTCAGAAATGCACAGGTTTGGTAGGTTTCCCTAGGTGGCGGCTGTGCTACAGGCCAAAATCTACAGGTAGGCACTTTGCAAAAAACACCTCTGTTTTCCTTAAAAAATTTTGCTGTGTCCACGTTGCGCTTTGGGGCGTTTCCTGTCGTGGGCGCTAGGCCTACCCACACAAGTGAGGTATAATTTTTAGAGGGAGACGTGGGGGAACGCTGGGTGGAAGGAAATTTGTGGCTTCTCTCAGATTCCAGAACTTTCTGCCACAGAAATGTGAGGAACATGTGTTTTGTTAGCCAAATTTTGAGGTTTGCAAAGGATTCTGGGTAACAGAACCTGGTCCGAGCCACACAAGTCACCCCATCTTGGATTCCCCTAGGTCTCTAGTTTTCAGAAATGCACAGGTTTGCTAGGTTTCCCTAGGTGGCGGCTGAGCTACAGGCCAAAATCTACAGGTAGGCACTTTGCAAAAAAACACCTCTGTTTTCCTTCAAAAATTTGGCTGTGTCCACGTTGCGCTTTGGGGCGTTTCCTGTCGCGGGCGCTAGGCCTACCCACACAAGTGAGGTATCATTTTTATCGGGAGGCGTGGGGGAACGCTGGGTGGAAGGAAATTTGTGGCTCCTCTCAGATTCCAGAACTTTCTGCCACAGAAATGTAAGGAACATGTGTTTTTTTTAGCCAAATTTTGAGGTTTGCAAAGGATTCTGGGTAACAGAACCTGGTCCGAGCCACACAAGTCACCCCATCTTGGATTCCCCTAGGTCTCTAGTTTTCAGAAATGCACAGGTTTGGTAGGTTTCCCTAGGTGGCGGCTGAGCTACAGGCCAAAATCTACAGGTAGGCACTTTGCAAAAAACACCTCTGTTTTCCTTCAAAAATTTGGCTGTGTCCACGTTAGGCTTTGGGGCGTTTCCTGTCGCGGGCGCCAGGCCTACCCACACAAGTGAGGTATCATTTTGATCGGGAGACGTGGGGGAACGCTGGGTGGAAGGAAATTTGTGGCTCCTCTCAGATTCCAGAACTTTCTGCCACAGAAATGTGAGTAACATGTGTTTTTTTAGCCAAATTTTGAGGTTTGCAAAGGATTCTGGGTAACAGAATCTGGTCCGAGCCACACAAGTCACCCCATTTTGGATTCCCCTAGGTCTCTAGTTTTCAGAAATGCACAGGTTTGGTAGGTTTCCCTAGGTGGCGGCTGAGCTACAGGTCAAAATCTACAGGTAGGCACTTTGGAAAAAACACCTCTGTTTTCCTTCAAAAATTTGGCTGTGTCCACGTTGCGCTTTGGGGGCGTTTCCTGTCACGGGCGCTAGGCCTACCCACACAAGTGAGGTATCATTTTTATCGGGAGGCGTGGGGGAACGCTGGGTGGAAGGAAATTTGTGGCTCCTCTCAGATTCCAGAACTTTCTGCCACAGAAATGTGAGGAACATGTGTTTTTTTAGCCAAATTTTGAGGTTTGCAAAGGATTCTGGGTAACAGAACCTGGTCCGAGCCACACAAGTCACCCCATCTTGGATTCCCCTAGGTCTCTAGTTTTCAGAAATGCACAGGTTTGGTAGGTTTCCCTAGGTGGCGGCTGAGCTACAGGCCAAAATCTACAGGTAGGCACTTTGCAAAAAACACCTCTGTTTTCCTTCAAAAATTTGGCTGTGTCCACGTTAGGCTTTGGGGCGTTTCCTGTCGCGGGCGTTAGGCCTACCCACACAAGTGAGGTATCATTTTGATCGGGAGACGTGGGGGAACGCTGGGTGGAAGGAAATTTGTGGCTCCTTTCAGATTCCAGAACTTTCTGCCACAGAAATGTGAGGAACATGTGTTTTTTTAGCCAAATTTTGAGCTTTGCAAAGGATTCTGGGTAACAGAACCTGGTCCGAGCCACACAAGTCACCCCATCTTGGATTCCCCTAGGTCTCTAGTTTTCAGAAATGCAGAGGTTTGGTAGGTTTCCCTAGGTGGCGGCTGAGCTACAGGCCAATATCTACAGGTAGGCACTTTGCAAAAAACACCTCTATTTTCCTTCAAAAATTTGGCTGTGTCCACGTTGCGCTTTGGGGCGTTTCCTGTCGCGGGCGCTAGGCCTACCCACACAAGTGAGGTATCATTTTTATCGGGAGACGTGGGGGAACGCTGGGTGGAAGGAAATTTGTGGCTCCTCTCAGATTCCAGAACTTTCTGCCACAGAAATGTGAGGAACATGTGTTTTTTTAGCCACATTTTGAGGTTTGCAAAGGATTCTGGGTAACAGAACCTGGTCCGAGCCACACAAGTCACCCCATCTTGGATTCCCCTAGGTCTCTAGTTTTCAGAAATGCACAGGTTTGGTAGGTTTCCCTAGGTGGCGGCTGAGCTACAGGCCAAAATCTACAGGTAGGCACTTTGCAAAAAACACCTCTGTTTTCGTTCAAAAATTTGGCTGTGTCCACGTTGCGCTTTGGGGCGTTTCCTGTCGCGGGCGCTAGGCCTACCCACACAAGTGAGGTATCATTTTTATCGGGAGACGTGGGGGAACGCTGGGTGGAAGGAAATTTGTGGCTCCTCTCAGATTCCAGAACTTTCTGCCACAGAAATGTGAGGAGCATGTGTTTTTTTAGCCAAATTTTGAGGTTTGCAAAGGATTCTGGGTAACAGAATCTGGTCCGAGCCACACAAGTCACCCCATCTTGGATTCCCCTAGGTCTCTAGTTTTCAGAAATGCACAGGTTTCGTAGGTTTTTCCTAGGTGGCGGCTGAGCTACAGGCCAAAATCTACAGGTAGGCACTTTGCAAAAAACACCTCTGTTTTCCTTCAAAAATTTAGCTGTGTCCACGTTGCGCTTTGGGGCGTTTCCTGTCGCGGGCGCTAGGCCTACCAACACAAGTGAGGTATAATTTTTATCGGGAGACGTGGGGGAACGCTGGGTGGAACGAAATTTGTGGCTCCTCTCAGATTCCAGAACTTTCTGCCACAGAAATGTGAGGAGCATGTGTTTTTTTAGCCAAATTTTGAGGTTTGCAAAGGATTCTGGGTAACAGAACCTGGTCCGAGCCACACAAGTCACCCCATCTTGGATTCCCCTAGGTCTCTAGTTTTCGGAAATGCACAGGTTTGGTAGGTTTCCCTAGGTGGCGGCTGAGCTACAGGCCAAAACCTACAGGTAGGCACTTTGCAAAAAACACCTCTGTTTTCCTTAAAAAATTTGGCTGTGTCCACGTTGCGCTTTGGGGCGTCTCCTGTCGCGGGCGCTAGGCCTACCCACACAAGTGAGGTATCATTTTTATCGGGAGACGTGGGGGAACGCTGGGTGGAAGGAATTTTGTGGCTCCTCTCAGATTCCAGAACTTTCTGCCACAGAAATGTGAGGAACGTGTTTTTTTAGCCACATTTTGAGGTTTGCAAAGGATTCTGGGTAACAGAACCTGGTCCGAGCCACACAAGTCACCCCATCTTGGATTCCCCTAGGTCTCTAGTTTTCAGAAATGCACAGGTTTGGTAGGTTTCCCTAGGTGGCGGCTGAGCTACAGGCCAAAATCTACAGGTAGGCACTTTGCAAAAAACACCTCTGTTTTCCTTAAAAAATTTAGCTGTGTCCACGTTGCGCTTTGGGGCGTTTCCTGTCGTGGGCGCTAGGCCTACCCACACAAGTGAGGTATAATTTTTAGAGGGAGACGTGGGGGAACGCTGGGTGGAAGGAAATTTGTGGCTTCTCTCAGATTCCAGAACTTTCTGCCACAGAAATGTGAGGAACATGTGTTTTGTTAGCCAAATTTTGAGGTTTGCAAAGGATTCTGGGTAACAGAACCTGGTCCGAGCCACACAAGTCACCCCATCTTGGATTCCCCTAGGTCTCTAGTTTTCAGAAATGCACAGGTTTGGTAGGTTTCCCTAGGTGGCGGCTGAGCTACAGGCCAAAATCTACAGGTAGGCACTTTGCAAAAAACACCTCTGTTTTCCTTCAAAAATTTGGCTGTGTCCACGTTGCGCTTTGGGGCGTTTCCTGTCGCGGGCGCTAGGCCTACCCACACAAGTGAGGTATCATTTTTATCGGGAGGCGTGGGGGAACGCTGGGTGGAAGGAAATTTGTGGCTCCTCTCAGATTCCAGAACTTTCTGCCACAGAAATGTGAGGAACATGTGTTTTTTTTAGCCAAATTTTGAGGTTTGCAAAGGATTCTGGGTAACAGAACCTGGTCCGAGCCACACAAGTCACCCCATCTTGGATTCCCCTAGGTCTCTAGTTTTCAGAAATGCACAGGTTTGGTAGGTTTCCCTAGGTGGCGGCTGAGCTACAGGCCAAAATCTACAGGTAGGCACTTTGCAAAAAACACCTCTGTTTTCCTTCAAAAATTTGGCTGTGTCCACGTTAGGCTTTGGGGCGTTTCCTGTCGCGGGCGCTAGGCCTACCCACACAAGTGAGGTATCATTTTGATCGGGAGACGTGGGGGAACGCTGGGTGGAAGGAAATTTGTGGCTCCTCTCAGATTCCAGAACTTTCTGCCACAGAAATGTGAGTAACATGTGTTTTTTAGCCAAATTTTGAGGTTTGCAAAGGATTCTGGGTAACAGAATCTGGTCCGAGCCACACAAGTCACCCCATTTTGGATTCCCCTAGGTCTCTAGTTTTCAGAAATGCACAGGTTTGGTAGGTTTCCCTAGGTGACGGCTGAGCTACAGGCCAAAATCTACAGGTAGGCACTTTGGAAAAAACACCTCTGTTTTCCTTAAAAAATTTGGCTGTGTCCACGTTGCGCTTTGGGGCGTTTCCTGTCACGGGCGCTAGGCCTACCCACACAAGTGAGGTATCATTTTTATCGGGAGGCGTGGGGGAACGCTGGGTGGAAGGAAATTTGTGGCTCCTCTCAGATTCCAGAACTTTCTGCCACAGAAATGTGAGGAACATGTGTTTTTTTAGCCAAATTTTGAGGTTTGCAAAGGATTCTGGGTAACAGAACCTGGTCCGAGCCACACAAGTCACCCCATCTTGGATTCCCCTAGGTCTCTAGTTTTCAGAAATGCACAGGTTTGGTAGGTTTCCCTAGGTGGCGGCTGAGCTACAGGCCAAAATCTACAGGTAGGCACTTTGCAAAAAACACCTCTGTTTTCCTTCAAAAATTTGGCTGTGTCCACGTTAGGCTTTGGGGCGTTTCCTGTCGCGGGCGCTAGGCCTACCCACACAAGTGAGGTATCATTTTGATCGGGAGACGTGGGGGAACGCTGGATGGAAGGAAATTTGTGGCTCCTCTCAGATTCCAGAACTTTCTGCCACAGAAATGTGAGTAACATGTGTTTTTTAGCCAAATTTTGAGGTTTGCAAAGGATTCTGGGTAACAGAATCTGGTCCGATCCACACAAGTCACCCCATCTTGGATTCCCCTAGGTCTCTAGTTTTCAGAAATGCACAGGTTTGGTAGGTTTCCCTAGGTGGCGGCTGAGCTACAGGCCAAAATCTACAGGTAGGCACTTTGCAAAAAACACCTCTGTTTTCCTTCAAAAATTTGGCTGTGTCCACGTTGCGTTTTGGGGCGTTTCCTGTCGCGGGCGCTAGGCCTACCCACACAAGTGAGGTATCATTTTTATCGGGAGACGTGGGGGAACGCTGGGTGGAAGGAATTTTGTGGCTCCTCTCAGATTCCAGAACTTTCTGCCACAGAAATGTGAGGAACATGTGTTTTTTTAGCCAAATTTTGAGGTTTGCAAAGGATTCTGGGTAACAGAACCTGGTCCGAGCCACACAAGTCACCCCATCTTGGATTCCCCTAGGTCTCTAGTTTTCAGAAATGCACAGGTTTGGTAGGTTTCCCTAGGTGGCGGCTGAGCTACAGGCCAAAACCTACAGGTAGGCACTTTGCAAAAAACACCTCTGTTTTCCTTCAAAAATTTGGCTGTGTCCACGTTGCGCTTTGGGGCATCTCCTGTCGCGGGCGCTAGGCCTACCCACACAAGTGAGGTATAATTTTTATCGGGAGACGTGGGGGAACGCTGGGTGGAAGGAATTTTGTGGCTCCTCTCAGATTCCAGAACTTTCTGCCACAGAAATGTGAGGAACGTGTTTTTTTAGCCACATTTTGAGGTTTGCAAAGGATTCTGGGTAACAGAACCTGGTCCGAGCCACACAAGTCACCCCATCTTGGATTCCCCTAGGTCTCTAGTTTTCAGAAATGCACAGGTTTGGTAGGTTTCCCTAGGTGGCGGCTGAGCTACAGGCCAAAATCTACAGGTAGGCACTTTGCAAAAAAACACCTCTGTTTTCCTTAAAAAATTTGGCTGTGTCCACGTTGCGCTTTGGGGCGTTTCCTGTCGCGGGCGCTACGCCTAGCCACACAAGTGAGGTATCATTTTTATCGGGAGGCGTGGGGGAACGCTGGGTGGAAGGAAATTTGTGGCTCCTCTCAGATTCCAGAACTTTCTGCCACAGAAATGTGAGGAACATGTGTTTTTTTTAGCCAAATTTTGAGGTTTGCAAAGGATTCTGGGTAACAGAACCTGGTCCGAGTCACACAAGTCACCCCATCTTGGATTCCCCTAAGTCTCTAGTTTTCAGAAATGCACAGGTTTGGTAGGTTTCCCTAGGTGGCGGCTGATCTACAGGCCAAAATCTACAGGTAGGCACTTTGCAAAAAACACCTCTGTTTTCCTTAAAAAATGTAGCTGTGTCCACGTTGCGCTTTGGGGCGTTTCCTGTCGTGGACGCTAGGCCTACCCACACAAGTGAGGTATCATTTTTAGAGGGAGACGTGGGGGAACGCTGGGTGGAAGGAAATTTGTGGCTTCTCTCAGATTCCAGAACTTTCTGCCACAGAAATGTGAGGAACATGTGTTTTGTTAGCCAAATTTTGAGGTTTGCAAAGGATTCTGGGTAACAGAACCTGGTCCGAGCCACACAAGTCACCCCATCTTGGATTCCCCTAGGTCTCTAGTTTTCAGAAATGCACAGGTTTGGTAGGTTTCCCTAGGTGGCGGCTGAGCTACAGGCCAAAATCTACAGGTAGGCACTTTGCAAAAAACACCTCTGTTTTCCTTCAAAAATTTGGCTGTGTCCACGTTAGGCTTTGGGGCGTTTCCTGTCGCGGGCGCTAGGCCTACCCACACAAGTGAGGTATCATTTTGATCGGGAGACGTGGGGGAACGCTGGGTGGAAGGAATTTTGTGGCTCCTCTCAGATTCCAGAACTTTCTGCCACAGAAATGTGAGGAACATGTGTTTTTTTTAGCCAAATTTTGAGGTTTGCAAAGGATTCTGGGTAACAGAACCTGGTCCGAGCCACACAAGTCACCCCATCTTGGATTCCCCTAGGTCTCTAGTTTTCAGAAATGCACAGGTTTGGTAGGTTTCCCTAGGTGGCGGCTGAGCTACAGGCCAAAACCTACAGGTAGGCACTTTGCAAAAAACACCTCTGTTTTCCTTCAAAAATTTGGCTGTGTCCACGTTGCGCTTTGGGGCATCTCCTGTCGCGGGCGCTAGGCCTACCCACACAAGTGAGGTATAATTTTTATCGGGAGACGTGGGGGAACGCTGGGTGGAAGGAATTTTGTGGCTCCTCTCAGATTCCAGAACTTTCTGCCACAGAAATGTGAGGAACGTGTTTTTTTAGCCACATTTTGAGGTTTGCAAAGGATTCTGGGTAACAGAACCTGGTCCGAGCCACACAAGTCACCCCATCTTGGATTCCCCTAGGTCTCTAGTTTTCAGAAATGCACAGGTTTGGTAGGTTTCCCTAGGTGGCGGCTGAGCTACAGGCCAAAATCTACAGGTAGGCACTTTGCAAAAAACACCTCTGTTTTCCTTAAAAAATTTGGCTGTGTCCACGTTGCGCTTTGGGGCGTTTCCTGTCGCGGGCGCTACGCCTAGCCACACAAGTGAGGTATCATTTTTATCGGGAGGCGTGGGGGAACGCTGGGTGGAAGGAAATTTGTGGCTCCTCTCAGATTCCAGAACTTTCTGCCACAGAAATGTGAGGAACATGTGTTTTTTTAGCCAAATTTTGAGGTTTGCAAAGGATTCTGGGTAACAGAACCTGGTCCGAGTCACACAAGTCACCCCATCTTGGATTCCCCTAAGTCTCTAGTTTTCAGAAATGCACAGGTTTGGTAGGTTTCCCTAGGTGGCGGCTGATCTACAGGCCAAAATCTACAGGTAGGCACTTTGCAAAAAACACCTCTGTTTTCCTTAAAAAATGTAGCTGTGTCCACGTTGCGCTTTGGGGCGTTTCCTGTCGTGGACGCTAGGCCTACCCACACAAGTGAGGTATCATTTTTAGAGGGAGACGTGGGGGAACGCTGGGTGGAAGGAAATTTGTGGCTTCTCTCAGATTCCAGAACTTTCTGCCACAGAAATGTGAGGAACATGTGTTTTGTTAGCCAAATTTTGAGGTTTGCAAAGGATTCTGGGTAACAGAACCTGGTCCGAGCCACACAAGTCACCCCATCTTGGATTCCCCTAGGTCTCTAGTTTTCAGAAATGCACAGGTTTGGTAGGTTTCCCTAGGTGGCGGCTGAGCTACAGGCCAAAATCTACAGGTAGGCACTTTGCAAAAAACACCTCTGTTTTCCTTCAAAAATTTGGCTGTGTCCACGTTGCGCTTTGGGGCGTTTCCTGTCGCGGGCGCTAGGCCTACCCACACAAGTGAGGTATCATTTTTATCGGGAGGCGTGGGGGAACGCTGGGTGGAAGGAAATTTGTGGCTCCTCTCAGATTCCAGAACTTTCTGCCACAGAAATGTGAGGAACATATGTTTTTTTAGCCAAATTTTGAGGTTTGCAAAGGATTCTGGGTAACAGAACCTGGTCCGAGCCACACAAGTCACCCCATCTTGGATTCCCCTAGGTCTCTAGTTTTCAGAAATGCACAGGTTTGGTAGGTTTCCCTAGGTGGCGGCTGAGCTACAGGCCAAAATCTACAGGTAGGCACTTTGCAAAAAACACCTCTGTTTTCCTTCAAAAATTTGGCTGTGTCCACGTTAGGCTTTGGGGCGTTTCCTGTCGCGGGCGCTAGGCCTACCCACACAAGTGAGGTATCATTTTGATCGGGAGACGTGGGGGAACGCTGGGTGGAAGGAAATTTGTGGCTCCTCTCAGATTCCAGAACTTTCTGCCACAGAAATGTGAGTAACATGTGTTTTTTAGCCAAATTTTGAGGTTTGCAAAGGATTCTGGGTAACAGAATCTGGTCCGAGCCACACAAGTCACCCCATCTTGGATTCCCCTAGGTCTCTAGTTTTCAGAAATGCACAGGTTTGGTAGGTTTCCCTAGGTGGCGGCTGAGCTACAGGCCAAAATCTACAGGTAGGCACTTTGCAAAAAACACCTCTGTTTTCCTTCAAAAATTTGGCTGTGTCCACGTTGCGTTTTGGGGCATTTCCTGTCACGGGCGCTAGGCCTACCCACACAAGTGAGGTATCATTTTTATCGGGAGACGTGGGGGAACGCTGGGTGGAAGGAATTTTGTGGCTCCTCTCAGATTCCAGAACTTTCTGCCACAGAAATGTGAGGAACATGTGTTTTTTTAGCCAAATTTTGAGGTTTGCAAAGGATTCTGGGTAACAGAACCTGGTCCGAGCCACACAAGTCACCCCATCTTGGATTCCCCTAGGTCTCTAGTTTTCAGAAATGCACAGGTTTGGTAGGTTTCCCTAGGTGGCGGCTGAGCTACAGGCCAAAATCTACAGGTAGGCACTTTGGAAAAAACACCTCTGTTTTCCTTCAAAAATTTGGCTGTGTCCACGTTGCGCTTTGGGGCGTTTCCTGTCACGGGCGCTAGGCCTACCCACACAAGTGAGGTATCATTTTTATCGGGAGGCGTGGGGGAACGCTGGGTAGA